>NW_003852525.1:3467640-3470153 GCF_000181295.1 Otolemur garnettii | reverse complement strand
CAACAAAAAAAAAATAGCTGGGCATTGTGGTGGGGACCTGCAGTCCCAGCTACTCTGGAGGCTGAGGCAAGAGAATCACCTAAGCCCAAGAGCTGGAGGTAGCTGTGAGCTGCAACGCCACAGCACTCTACCAAGGGCAACAAAATGAGACTGTCTCTAACAAAAGAATATGCCTAAAAAAGGTAGGATTTGTGACTATTTCTTATAACAAATTTCAGAAAGATACCGATTTAAGGACATATTTCCCTTGCGTCTATTACTTTAAGACATAAAGAAGTAAAATCATTCATGACTGTCAGTGAAGTAATGAATTTAACTTCCATATCTTGGGAATATCTCTGTCACTACACCCAGATTTTAGTTTATAACACTCTTATCTTTTAGAGAGAGGTCTCTCTGGCAAAAAGGGACTGCACATACTTTGTTTTCTAAATACATGGTTCAAAATCCTGGCATGTGGTAAGGACCCAAATATTTATAACATGGATGAATCGTTTCTCAAAAATATAAACCTGGAATTACCAACTGACCTGGAAGTTTCACTCCTGGGTATGAAGTTACAGACATTGAGTGCAGCTGTGATGGTGGGTTAGGGCGAGCAAAACAAAGTACACAGATTAAACAATAGAAATCCAGTTGTCCATAGTTCTGGAAGCTGGAAGTTCAAATGAAGGTGCTTTCAAGGTTAATTTCTTCTGAAACCGTCTGCCTGCTGGTAGATGGTCATCTTCTTCCTCTCAGATCTTCATGCTTCCCCCCGTGTGTGTGTCTGTTTTCTAATCCTGCAGTTTATAAACACACTGGCATAAGGCATTAAGGTCCACCCAACTAACTCACTTAACTTTAATTTCTTCTTTTTCTTTTTCTTTGAAGTTTTGCCCAGGGCTGGGCTTGAACTCACCACCCCCTATATATGGGGCCAGCACCCTACTCCTTGAACCACAGTCACTGCCCACTTTAATTTCTTCTTTAAAGACCCTATCTCCAAACACAATCTCTGGGGGAACAGGACTTTAACATTTTGCATGTGTGTGTGTGTATACTTCAGGCCATAAGAGCAGGAATGTAAACAGATACTTTTATATAAATATTTATTGCATTCTTCACAATACCCCAAAGAAAGAAATGACCCAAAGAGTCCATCTATGTATAAATGGATAAACAAAATGTGAATAAACAAGATATGCGTGGATTTTATTCACCACAAAAGGAGCGAAAGGTCGGTATATCCTGTCACATGGATGAATCTTAAAAGTTAACTGAAATAAGCCAAGCAAAAGAAAAGACAAATATTGTGTGATTTCATTTATATGAAATGTCTAGAAGAAGCCAATTCATGGAGAGAGAAAGCAGATTGTAGGTCATCTGGGGCTTCCAAAAAGGAATATTAATGGTTACAGAATTTCTAGTTTAGATGATGTAAAATGTTTAACAATATTAGTGGTGATGGTTGCACAAGAATTCCAATGTAATCAATACTCCTGTGTTATCCACTTAAAATGGTAGGTACATTTTTATGTAACAAATATTTGACCACTATTTAAAAAAAATTAATAATGCAACATAAGAATATTAAACTATATACTTGAAAAGGATAAATTGTATAGTGTATAAATTTTATCTCAAAAATGCTGTTGAATGACAGAGTGGGGGATCAATTGCTATAATAAGCAACCACAGCATCCCAGTATTAGAGGGCATGAAAAATAAAAATTTTGTTTATTCAAGAGTCATGTTGTATAAGAATTTATGTAACGATATAACCCAAAATGTGGACTAACGCACAGATGTTTACTATGGAATTATTTAAAACATGAATAAGTAAAGTAGTGTAAATACCCACAAACCAAGGAAGAATTGAACTCTAAAACATCAATTGCACAAAATTTGCGGCATTCTATAATTAGAATGTAACTGAGCAGCCTACAGATCATCATGTAAGATTTCTATACTATAATAAATACACATGGATTCCAGAATATGAAAAGAAAAGCTGCATAGAAAATTGGAGGAAAATGCCAGGTATTTTTTTAAACTTTAAAATAGAGTTAAAGTTTTAAGCTAATTTTAATTTTAGCTAATTAAATATGTCAAAATGGCACAATTCTACTTTTACTACTCAAAATTGACATCACTCATTCGCCCATTGTTCTTATTTTACTTTATTATTTTTATTTTTTTTATTAAATTATAGCTGTGTACATTAATGCAGTCATGGGGTACAATGTGCTGGTTCTATATACAATCTGAAATATTTTCATCAAACTGGTTAACACAGCCTTCATGGCATTTTCTCAGTTATTGTGTTAAGATGTTTATATTCTACCCCTTTTACTTGGACCCACGGTTAGCTCCTCAGCTGCATAAATGGAAAACCAACCAGGCACACACAGGACTTTAGTGCTTTGAACTGATTCTGTAATGCTGAGGGTGAGGATTTGAATGCCCCAGAGAGAGTCACCTCCTTGTGTGACATTCTGATGTTAAGCTTAATTGTTTCAAAGAAAAAAAAA
>NW_003852525.1:3423159-3466921 GCF_000181295.1 Otolemur garnettii | reverse complement strand
TTATATTCATTAGACCACTAGGTCATAGGAGGCGCAGAGAGGTTAAGTGGTGTGTGCAGTTTCAAGCTTTCTATCCACTGATTTACAGATGAAGCTGGAAACTGGGTCCCTCGGTGTTTTTCGACCTAATCAGCTGACAGGTGAAAGGCATTCTTAATTAAGTTGATGCGATGACAGGAGAAAGGTGGCTTTGTCCCCTCCATTACGATCAGGGTTTCTGACAGAATAATCGCAGCCTATTTGAAGCCATTGTGGGCCGGCATGAACAGAGCTTGTAGTTTTAACTTGCACACACGTAAAAGGAGCAAGATTAATTCCTCCAGTTGTGTGAATCACCTGAAGCCAGTTTGCCTGCCCCAGTGTGTCAATCTTTCTAAGTTCCAAACGTCTCCAAGACTTAAGCAACCTCTGTTTATTTGGTCATTGATTTTGAGTGATGAAATGGTTCATGCTACTTAAATTAAAATCAACTCCATTGTTCTCAGTTTTACAGAGGGAGATTTTGAAGCTCCCTCTTTTTTAATTCCTAAATACGGAGTGCTCCAGGCGCCAATCTTTCCCCCTTTATCCACACTCTCCATTAGCAACAATTAATCTAACTTCTTAACTTGAAATGCAATTTCTTAGATGAGTCTTAATTTATCGCTGCTACTTCTTTTATTACCACATTTTTATATGAAGATGCTAATTTAATTGTGGCAGGAACCTGTAGTCCCAGCTACTCTGGAGGATGAGGCAAGAGAATCTCTTAAGCTCAAGAGTTTGAGGTTGCTGTGAGCTATGACGCCACAGAACTCCACCAAGGGCAACATAGTGAAATGTCTCCAAAAAAAAAAAAGACGCTAAATTAAAATTCTTCTTCAATATCTAATAATCGCTTTAAACATAGCATATACTAAATGGAAATATTAACTTACATTTTTTCAAGTCATCTTATGCCACGTGCCAAGTAAAGTGTTAGTTATCACTTATTTCAACAGAAGCCGAATGTACCCAAACGAGTATTGATGTGATTATTTGACATCCAACCCAATACATGACCTTACGGGGAGGGCAGAGATAAGACTGAGAGCTGGATGTCTGCAGAATCTACAGGATCCTGCAAACTTTACTAGGGACCAAAATGAGGAGAGAGGGAAGGGGTGGAGCGTTTCCTTTACCAGCATCCGATCCGTGATGCAACTCGATTGAGTCGGATAATCAATTAAAGCAAATAGAAACAGCAAAACTGTTCTAAAAATGTGCAGTTGGGAAGAAACTAGTCAACTTTCAAAACAAATGGAAGTTACACTGGTAGGAAGCAAAGTTCAAAAACCATCTTTCCCTTCGTATCTGCTAGACCCTGAGGAGTCTTCAGTGTTTTATTTAGAGTCGCATGTGGTTCTAGAACAATCTGATACGACTAAATGCGGTCCTACATTTACATTGTCCAGTAGGAGATCTTTCTCAAAGTACAAAATATCATGAAATGACCATCTTTTCTAGCTATCAGCCTGCGGCTGCGGCTGCTACAAAAAAAAAAAAAAAATAGTCTTGTATGTCTTCACATTGGTATGAAAGAGGTGAAAATTATCGTTAGTGAAAATCAACAATTTGAAGCCCATCATGGTGTCAGGTGGCTGCTAAAGTCATGCTTCCTTTGTGGCCTGAGAAAATCCTGTGGAAATAATTAAAATATTATGATCCTACATTGGAAAGACTCTCAGGCAACAGGCAGAAGAAAAACAAATTTGAAAAAAAAAAAGGAAAACAAAGTTGCATCCAGAAATATCCACTTTAACCTTTAAATAAAACACTGGATAATATAGACTTGTTGCAAAGAACAGCAATAATAAGTAACACCTGGAAAAAAACCACTAAATAAGAACCAGCAGAAGCAGACCAAAAAATGCTCCAAATTTTGACCTTATCTTTTACATGTAATATAGAAATGATGTCCTGGGCTTTCTAATACACTAAAGAAGCTTGCAAATAAAACATAAAAGGAGTAAATTAAAAACAAAATACCAGGAAGGCTTAGAAATCATAAAAGTAATAAATGAAAAATATAAGATTCAAAGCCAAGATTCAATGAGTGCATTAGTCACCGCACCATACTTATTAAAAGAGAGGATTATGAAAGGTGGAAGGCAGGTCCAAATACTTTGATCTTGCATGGATGGTGAGAAAGGTACAGTGCTCAGAGTAGAGGTTAGGACACATGGGTTAGTGTCAGAAAGTTAAATAGTATCGTTTTCCATATAACAGGGAGAATCCCATGAATTTGACTTCTTTTGACAATAATGGTTGACTATAAAGAATGTTTTTTTTAACCCTATGAAAAACGCCAAGTAAACCATTTATTAGTAGCATTCGTAAGAGAAATTAGCAAGAAAATCAGACAGGAACCATTATGGAATGAACAACTTTATGTCTGCGTACCAGCAATAATCAGAGTAAGATTGTAGTTAAATAACTGTGCAAATGGAAACCATGTGCGCATGCCCGGGTTACCCTGGACAGAAGGTAAACAGCCTGTTCATGGAAAAAAATGCATTAAAATGTATTGAGAACTCTGATGAGTTTCAAGATACGCAGAAGCAATTTAGACCAAGGCAAACCCAGTCCACAGTCTCACAGGTCTTCTCATGGAAATTGGAAAGCTTACTTAGAAATTTACATAATCAATAAAGGTCTGGAAATAACATATTCATAGACACAGAAAGGAAATAAATGGCTCACAGATGCTACGGGAGCCCAATAATTTCTTACCAAATTTTAAAGCGTCTATGCTTCTGTATACAACTCAGGATTTGTTTGGAAACCATAAGAGAAAAATGAACTCAAAAAGAGATCTACGGTGCATCTTACAAGGGTCCATTACTAAATGTAGAATATAAATGTCTTAACACAATATCCAAGAAAATGCCGGGAAGGCTGTGCTAACCAGTTGGATGAAAATATTTCAAATTGTATATCAAACCAGGACATTGTACCCCATGACTGCATTAAGGTACGCAGTGATGATTTAATAAAAACAAAACAAAGCGATGTCTGCATTTATGTAGAAATGTGATGCAGGGTTGAATCATGTAGACGACCAGGAAGTGATGGTGAAGGGTTTGCTAAATGGTGCTAACTTTGTAAAAGTTCAAGAGCAGCTGCATTCATAGTGTCCACGATCCTCACCCAGTAAGCGTCAACTACAACTAGGACACTATGGAGAAAGTTTCTTACCACTGCAGAAGAGTGTCATTAGCCCAGCAACCACTCGGGAACAACCGTGGTGGTAATATTTAGTGAATTTGACTTAAGTGAAACATTTTTATTCACAAAGGAATTCATAAATAGGGTAAAATAGACAAGTGGCAGGAAACCAGACGATTGCCACATGCGTGACTAATAGAATATTGCTGACCAGAATATAAATAAATCACGTCTACAAACCATTATACAAAGAATAAATAGAAAAGTGGACAGAATACTGTCTGTAGAAGCTCTTCTCAACGGGGAAAATGTTTGGATGAATAAATGCAGAAGCGATTCAATGCCACCATATTAAGAAAGAAAAAGAAAAAGAGAGAAAAAAGAAAGAAAGAAAAGGCAATAGAAAGAAGGGAAGAAAGGAAGGGGAAAAAAGAAGAAAAATGAGTAGAATAAACAAGCCCCCAAATCGGTGTGGACGTGGAAGAAAATAATTCTCAGTGGTTGCCTGGTGGAAAATAAATTATAATTCAATTGCTTAGAAAAAGGCATTTACATTACTAGTATACCCCGTATATCCTAAATTCCAGACGTTTCACTCAGGAATTTATTCAGAGAGCTCAGGGGATGTGTGCGGAACTCTTCAAAGCAGTATTATTGACATACTCTGTAAATTTTAACTGAACAAATATTCACTAATAACAAAGAGGATAAACTTTGCTATGTTGGCACAACAGAATATTACAGACATAATGGGTTCACAGCCAAAACAGAAATGACCTGTGGGTCCTTCAGTGGAAAATTGATTTTCAAGATAAACTCCTCAGTGGAAAAAAAAAAAAATGACTAAATAATGCTTAATGTTTAATTTCATGCATATAAAGTGACCAAAAGTCAAAAATTGAACAATACATTAATTAAGAATTCAGAAGTGTGTGTTAAGAAGTGGAGGAAGAATGAAGAACAAAAAAAATTAATACAAAATGTCAGATAAGGTGACCTCCTCTGGGAGACAGGGTGACAGAGAACAAGCCACCCCAGCTGATTTGCAAAGGCATTGGCGACTTTCCATTCTTTAGGCTGGTTAGTGGGAATATTTTTTTTAGTATTTAAATATACTTTTAAAATTATACATATATATAATATGTATACATATATGTTGTATGCACGCATATATATGTATGCATATATTATACGAATATATATTATATTTGCCTTATAGTGAATGCTGTTTTAGTCAATATCTTTTTTTAAAGAACACAGAAAGAGCTCTATGAGCAAAGGTTGACAGTCTAACTTTTAAATGTCCAACAGAACTAGGGCCACAGCCAGTACTATAAAAGGAAAATCACGAAATCGCAGCGGAATAGACCCTATATAAAAATTGCGGTAGAAATGGCAGAATGGTCTATTATGTCTAGCGCTGCTGAGGGAGTGAGTGTAAAAAGCACAGAATGCTTACGGACTCTGGAACACAGAGGCCATCAGAGACTCCATGGACGTGAGTCTCAGTCTCTCTCTCCACGCCTCCTACCCTCCCAGACTTCTGTTTGATCCCAAGGCTTGTATTCCTACAGTTGACTGTTGCTTTTTTTCTTGAAAACATAATAAAAATAAAGGAACTACCAATATTCTTCCTCCTTTTAATAGAAAGGTGCCTCCATGCATATGCCCCAGAACTCTTAGTTTTTTCAATCTCTATCACCCTCTGTTCATTCTTCAGGACACTGGTTTTATTTTTCTAAAGACTGTTTTCCTTTCTTTTTTTCTTGCCATTACATGCTGGTATTGAAGCTACTTTTTTATAGATGATAAAAATATAATGTGAAATAAAACCTGGGCAGAAAGATTAATACTTCCATAGTTACAGAGGGAAACAAAGCCATAAGTGAACCTTTACCTCTGGTGGAATCTGCACTTTTTCCTGTGGTCATAACATACTCTCCCAGAAAAAGGAGCATTTGAAATAATAGTCATTGTGTCAGAAAACATGAGAAACAATCAGGAAATAAGATAAATGGTTTTAGGAATGTTAATTTTCCCATCTACTCAAGAATTGTCTGATACACATGTAAATACTCTTTTGCTTCGTATGGTCCTACTAGGGAACATTGTGTTAAATTTAAATACACATTTTCTGTCATTGTTTGCTACAAAAAGGCTTAAAATCATATTGCTTTCGTTGTCTTCAAATGACGTCTCTAAATTAAAACTGATGTCTTTAGTAATGAAAATAAAAATATTCTAATGCATCTGTGATTATAACACTTCAAAATGTATACACGTTTAACACTTCAAATTTATACAAAGTAAAGTTTTGTGAGCCAAGGTCTTTAAAGGTTAAGATACTTTTTTACTAAAATAATAATGACAATTTTTTTTTCATTTTTTTTATTAGATCATAATTGTGTACATTAATTCTCTCATAGGATACAGTGTGTTACTTCTATATGCAGTTTGGAAAACTCTCATCCAGGTGGCCAACATAGCCATCATGTCTTTCTCATAATTGTTATGCTAAGACATTTATATTCAACCTATGCCTATAATTTATTCTATTTGGGTACAGGTGAATAATGACAATTTTGAACAACGTTATAGCAGAGACCACTTGATGACGGAGACAGACTTTGTCTTTCTGCGTCAGTTTTATTATCCACATTTTGTGGCAGCCTAGAGTGGATGTTGAAGAAGAGAAATTTATTTTCATGCCATTTTCAGTCAATTAAATATAAGATGAGAATAGGAGGATATAAAGTAGTCCCTGATATTTAAAGTGTGATTTACCTCTTGTAATTAAGGTGATGACACTTTTCCTTGGATGGTCAATGCAAACTTAGTGCCCTCAGAGAGTCCACCTGCCTCTAAGGCAACTGTAGACACAGAAATAGATGAGAGGCTCTTCCCAGGGAGGTCAACACTTTCAATTATGGTAAGTGGCTGATTCTGCTGTTAGAAGTAAATTGTTATGTCGTGGTGTGTGCCCTGTGGTTTCCAATCACAGGAAAACATTTCCAAAATTCTTGGTAGAATCATATGACAGTGTTTATCTGCTGCCACCCCCAAGAAAATTTTACTGAATTGTTTACAAATTATCAACAAATAGCATGCAATTTTGGTGTTAAATTTTAAAATTCCCAAACAGAAAGGAAGACCCACACACATACACACACACGTGCACATGAGTACGGAGCAAAGCTTCATAGAATAAAAGGCATTTGGTGCAAAAAGATTTCACTCTTTTCCATTTTTTTTTCTTTAGGCCATTAGCAAAAGTGAAAAATACCTACTGGATCAAACACCAACAATAATTAGCGCATGATAAATGTTAGTAAGCTGAGTTATTTCTTTTAATTATGTTGTAATTATGAAAATTTATAAGCACTTAGATTTTATTTTCAACTTGAATCCGCAGTCACTGTAATTGGTTTCATATTTTAGCACTGGCTTTGATTCTAGAGATATTTGAACACATTTGCCACCTATCTGAGGTTACTTGCCCAAGACAAAGTCGGGTAAAATAAACTCATTTTTTGATATGTGAAGCTTCCAAAGATTTTTAAAGGAAGTATGATTGAAAATATTTCTGGTTTTGCAATCCTGAATAGGAATAGACAGATCAGTAAATACCAAACCTAATAAATCTTTGAAGTTATATGATTCTAAACAAGACAACATTCATTTCTTTCATGGAGTTACTATTATAGTCTGATTTTGCAAATACAGAGGGTAAAGCAGAAGGAAATTAAGTAATTTCTCCCCGGCTATTCAACTGGTAAGGGATGGGGCCAATTTCATTAATAAACTTCCTAGTTTCAAGGTCTAGGCCATTGGCGGCTGTGTTATGCTGTCCCTACATTTGGAAGTAAGACAATGTGATCTAGAGAAAGGACATGACTCAGCAAGGTCTACAGGGTGGGGAATTGATTTATTTGTTATAAAGGGTACGTAATTCTGATGCCCTGTGCTGATGAACCCCACATGGTCTACTAGTCCTGGTTTCAGTATGACACACAAGCCATAGATATGTTATCCGTTACCTAACATGGCTTTTTCACAATAGTTTTTATACAAATCAAGAAATACATTAACAATGTGATTTAAGTTCATTTAGTACATTTATTAGGAAATGAAAAATGTGGCTCTGTGCCCGTAGCACTGGGGTTACAGTGCCAGCCACATGCACTGAGGCTGGCAGGTTCCAGCCCAGCCTGGGCCAGCCAAACAACAATGTCAATTGCAACAAGAAGTTGTGTAGGGCACCTATAGTCTCAGCTACGTGGGAGGCTGAGGCAAGAGAATCACTTAAGCCCAAGAGTTTGAGGTTGTGAGCTGTGATGTCACAGCACTCTACCCAGGGTGACATAGTGAGACTCTGTCTCAAAAAAGAAAAAAAAAAACAGATAAGATGGGCAGCACCTGTGGCTCAAAGGAGTAGGGCTCCAGCTCCATATACTGGAAGTGGTGGGGTTCAAACCCAGCCCTGGCCAATAAAAAAAAAAAAAAACTAGACGTCAAAATGATTCCAAGTATTTAGTACCTGTGGCAGAAGATCAGCTTTTGGAGAACACCCAACAAGGTACTCAGGAAATCTAGGTTCAAATTGCCCTTCTATGCCAGTTGGAACTGGCGCTGTCGTCAGAAAATGGTGTTTCTTTTACATGTTTGACAAGAGATGGGATTTGGTTGACTTTATCCAAGTTCTAAATTGCCGAGTTAAACAAGGTAATCTTGGCCTCTGGGTGCAATTACCCTGTAGCTCAACACAGGTGCTAAAAGGAAATCTTGCCTCCCCTCCAAAAAAAAAATCATTAAAAAAGGAAACAGAAATATAGAGTTTCCCCCACAGTTTAAGGGTGTTATTAATTTTTTTTTTTTTGCAGTTATCTCTTAGCCTAAATACCGTGGTAAAGACCCAGTGACAGATGACTTATACTCAGTAAACGCTCCGACTCCTAAATGATGAATGTGATTTAGAAAAGAGGCGAGGGGCGATATTTATGAAGTCTACGCTTCCTTGCGATCCCCATCCTCTCCCACCCCAGTGATTCTGTCATCTGAGCCCTTCATCTGCCTGTCAGTTGTCACTTGCAGCAAGTCAGTCACATATATATTTTTTTTCTATTTTTCCTGTGAAAAATGGTGGAAATTTTCACATGACAGTTTGTAATTGCAGAAATTCCACAGGGACTAATATTCGATGTGCTAGTTGAAGCGAGAAAGTCTGGCTACAATTATTGAAGTCATTTCCCAGAGCCCCGCAAGCACCCTCTGAAGATGAGGGGTGAATAGATTTATTTATTGCTCTCATCAAAAACTTGAGTTTGATGAATAAACCAGTTTCGTACGTGAGAAGCTCATGTCCACACTAGATTCAGCCTCTGCCGACTCCACTCTCTAAAAATAGGGAAGAAATTCTTCCCCCGCCTCCCTTCCAGTGACATTAAGCCCTTTCATGATGCAAACAGTCCCATCAGATGCATATTAATTAGTATTGGATACAGCCATAATACATTTAAAAATAACCCATATATCCCAGTGTCTTTGAACAGTGAAATAAAATTAATGTGCCCAACGCGAGCCAGCCAGTTAACAAGAACTGGTGAAAATTGATAGACACAGATTTTCGGGTTCATGATCTGAGGTTGATCCCCTGAGCCGTGGGGGCTGGGGATGATGAGAGCGGATGCCCCACGCTGTGATGTCTCTCATTCTCCTGCGTGTACGAGACATTTCAAACATTCCAGGAGCTCTCGTGGTGATTCTGGCTCATCTCATAAATTTCAAAACAGACTAAGAATAGGATGTGGCTTAGAGAAACTTCTCTATTTCAGGAAACATGTTGGTACCTCAGACAAAACCCACACAAAAACAGAACAACAAAATAAAACAAAACAAAGATATACTAACCCAGACTACAGCTTCTGATTCAATTTACAGCAGGGAAACTAAAGGAACGGCATTAGCATGAGCTTTGAACCCTGGCGTGCGGCTCTCGGTTCAATTTCTTTTACTATAATAAGAAAACAACCCACTTTTCTTTGGTGCTTCTTCAATCACACATACCAAAATGTCAATACCTAACTACCTGGAGTTCACAAAACATAAAAATGAACTGAATTTTCTTAAAAATGGACATAGATTCAAATTGTCTCCAATTTAGTTACAACACGAGACACTGAAATTAACTCACTTGTTTGCTGTGATTTCAGAAAATGCACAATTCAGAAGATCTTCCCTTTTCACAGGAAAGAATAAATGTTTTATTTTCCCTTATTACTAGTGTCTTTATTACTTGTGTAAGCTTTGAAGTAGAGTCACGTCTCACTTAATCATTTCATACTCTTCTTTTGGCCTCTACTGGTTATTTTGATTATTCTGCCAACATCATTTATTTTGCCAGTTTTCTTATTAGGTTTCAGGGCAGATAGGTTATCAGCCTTAGTCGTTGGTATGTTGTTTGGAAGAGGCTGAGTAATAGGAAACTACCTGGCCCCCCAAAGCTCAACTGTTACCTGAATTTCATTTAGTAAGCTGGCTATCCGGTGGGCTGCTGGCGTCAGTCTTGAAACGACTGCTTAGTGAAGGACGGAGGGAGAGAAGAAAGGAGATGCATCAGGAGAATTAACTGGATTCTTTTGAAAAATCCTTCTAGTTGAGAAAAGATAAAATGACAATGACAAATACAAAACTAAGTAAGTCAAGAGTAAGTGTGATGTGTAATAGGAGGCGACATAAAGAATCACGATGGGATTAGTGGGAGAGGACACAGGAGTATAATTTAGCAAGGAAACAAGGGGGCCTCCATTTATTGGGGTGACGGTTGCCAAGCCTATTACATTTCTGTACGTATCAGAAAAGGCAAACCATCCAAGACGAAGACTCCGGAACCTCTCCTGCCACGTACCCAGACATGTCTGGGCATCTGTGTGGTTGTCACAGCAAGTGGCTCTGTCATCCACGTGGTCACAGCCGCTGGAACCTGCAGGCAGCGCTGACATTTCCCCGTCTTTCAACTAACACACTCGGACGATCAGAACGTCCTAATGATCTAACTTCCTATTATTTTCATCTCTGTATCAATTTCTGTCTTGTTCTAATTAATCTTTCATCTGACAGTAGCCGAAACAATATTTTCATTGGTAAAATCTAACGGTATCCCTACCTTCAAATACTCAGGGGCGCCCCATTCTTCATGTAAAGAAAAATAAATTTCTCGATGGTACTCCACAATGCCTCCATGTTTTCCTTTCAATCTCACTTCCAACTCAGCCCAACTCCAGCCTCCTCTCCTTTGTCTGGTTCCACCTGCTTCCCTCTATTCCCCTGTGATCCACGGCCCCTCCTACAACACAAATCAGCGTGTTTTCCAGCAGATTAGAAACCTCTTCCATCTGTTCCCGTCTCGCTGCATTTGTGACATAGCAAACCAGTAAGTCCGCATTCTTTTTATTTCATTTATTAAATCATAGCTGTGTACATTAATGCAATCATGAGGTACAGTGTGGTGTTTTCATATACAATTTGCAATACTCTCGTCAAACTGGTTAACGTAGCCTTCATGTCATTTTCTTAGTTATTAAGACATTCATACCCTGCTTTTAGAAAGATTCACTTGTATCCTTGTAAGATAAACCATAGAGGTGACCCCACCAATCACCCTCCCTCCACTCATCCACACTCCTCCATCTCCCCTCTCCCACCCCCTCCCCATATTCTAAGGCTATAATTAGGTTATAACATTCCTATGAAAGCTATAAATTAGTTTCAAAATAGGGCTGTGTGCATTGGATACTTTCTCTTCCATTCTGGAGATACTTTACTAAGAAGAACATTTTCCAGCTCCATCCATGTAAACATGAAGGAGGTAAAGTCTCCATCTTTCTTTAGGGCTGCCATTTGATCCTACAATTCCTTTATTAAGTATATATCCAGAAGACCAAAATTCACACTACAACAAAGATATTTGTATCAGAATGTTTATTGCAGCCCAATTCATAACTGCTAGGTTGTAGAAGAAGCCCAAATGCCCATCGATCCACGAATGGATCAATAAACTGGGGTGTATGTACACCATGGAATATTATGCAGCCCTAAAGTCCACATTCCGTTGGGCGTCATTAACCAGGTCCTTCTTACCAGGTTAATTTCAGTCATCTCTTCTTAGGGAACGTATCACAGTTGTGGCCCCACATATATTTAATGATTTCTTCATTGTCCATTGTGCTCCCTAAAATGGAATAAGAGATCAGGGTCTGTGTATCATCATATTCATTAATGTGTTTTCAGTTCTGTATCAACTGCCTTGAGCAAATTACATTCCCAAATTGCTTTCCTGTAAAAACATGAGAAAGTGGAAGGGATTGAAGTGAGAATCAAAGGAAGAGACACAGTGTGGGACGTGCAGATGGGTTGGCAGGAGAGAGGAGGCAATCAGTCTGGAGCAGGGATTCTCTACCTTCCAAACGCTGCTGCCCTTTCATACAGTTCCTGTGGGTGGTGACCCACAGGTTGAGAACCGCTGGTCTGGAAGCACCTTCATATATGTACATGTAAAAGAACTAGGTGCATTTCCAAGAATTGAAAATCAGAATACAGGGGGAAAAATAACAGCATGCAAGCTAGGGTTTCCATACCAGGTAAGGGTAGAGTCATTCAGAGTTTGGCATTTCCTATAAATAAAATTATTTGACATTGGTTGGGTTCTTACATCATGCCAAAATGTCCTAAGTCCTGCACATATATTAATCTATTTACTCCTTATCCCATATATTAATCTATTTAATCCTTAATCCTGTGTGTTATATTTTATTATTATACTCCTTATGCTCGTCAGGAAAGTCTGTGTTCTTAAATGCATACCCAAGAATTCAGACGTCACTGTAATTATAGAGTAGAAATCGTACTAGATGGATAATAGTTTATTTCCTTTACTATGAATGTTAAAATCTCAGAATAAATCTATCTCATTCAATGTCATCATATTTCTATTCACTAATATGTCAGTGTTTTGTAAGTCACAGCCGTTATCCCGTTTTCATTTATTTTTTTTTTATTTTGTTGTTATCTACAAGGAACCCTTAGTATGGTATCCACCCTCTTAAAAGGTGTTTAAGTGTAGACATAGTATTATTGACTGTAGATATAACGTTGTACAGCAGCGCTCTAGAACTTATCCATCTCACATAACTGAAACTTTTCTATTTATTGAACAGCAAATCCCATTTTCCCTCGCCCTGGGCAACCTCCATGCTTCTCTCTGCTCCTAGCAGTTTGTTGATTTTAGATATATTCTGTAGATAGAATCGGGTGATATTGGTCCTACGGTGACTGGCGGACGGCGGCCATCAGAAGGTAAGTCTCTTAACTAAACTCACCTCTCAGAGATTCACTCCTCGGACTTCTAAGGATGATGTGTGTCCCACTGTCTTTTTCAGGTCACTGGCACCTGCACACTGGACAATTGTCCTTAAAATTTTGATGGAATCATGATAGTGCAGAGTCACCTCTAGCACAAAACCTAGTATTAACTACTCATGAAGGCTGACAATCAAGGCGGGGCCCTGAATCACTTAGGAGTTTAGGATAACTTTATGATTTCTTTTCTTTAAGTGCAAGAACAGGTGAATCCACTCTTGAACATTGTCCATATGTTTCTAAGAGTGTTTATCTAACGCAGTATAACATGCAAGTCAAATGTATTATACACAACACAGGCCTCAACGAAGATAAATGTGGTCATATATATTTTTAAATAAAAAGAGAGGGATAAAAGCTGACAGGAAGGAATTTATTATGTAATCTTGGTGAAATTAGAATAAAGTCAAGATTAAAAACCTGCACACTCAGCTCCTTCATAAATATTCACATGCTCACATGGTAAAGTAAACACAAATTAAATACGTGTGTTTTATCTAAGCTTTGCTGATAATAAATGGTTGTGAATAAAACATGTAAAGGTTTATGTACATGAATCTTGAATATATAGAATGTATTTGTCCTCTCTAGACAAATACATTTATTTATTCTTTGCCTCCTATTTTAAATTTCCTAACGATTAGAAGCAGCGTCACACAGATTTTTATTTAAATCGAACCACGGTAGAAGTTCAACAGAAGTTTCATCAACTCGAATGAATTGCAATAAAAAACAGAAGTCCAGGAAATTCTGTGAAGTGTGCTCATTAAGAAAAGTAAAAAAGCCAGAGCTATAATGAGGGCTGCAAGTCTTTCAGGAGGATTTTGAAAACTTGCTAACAGGAAGGAGAAAAAAGAAAATGGTTTTCCTATTAGAATACTGGAGAGAACTTTGGGGAAATTTCTATTCCTCAGGCACTTTTCATAGAGCATCAGATGGCGCCCTTGACAAAGATTGACATCTATAATGAGAAAGTTATAGAGCAAGTAGAGTATTTCAAGTCCAATAAATCACCAGGACCATATGGTATATATCCAAGATTTCTGAAGGAAATAGTGTGAACTTTCGTAGATATAAAGCAGAAAAAAACAGTGTGAAGTACGGTCTTAATGGTGGCATCTGCTTTTAAAGACTGGGAGACGACTAATTTGGTGCATGGTACATAAAGGGGAAAAAATAAGAAGGGGAATTACGAATTTAATGTTTTCTGACTGTATTAACAGGTAGTATTGAGTAATCTGGAACATTCCCACACTGTTCTTCTTATCTTCCTTGGATTCTTTTTATAGCAAAGTTTTTCTGCCACCTCGCTTCCTGATTAAGGCTGTTTTCCAATCACACGCTGCTTAATAGGACAGGGGTGGACACCCCTGAATATTGAAATTCATTTTCACTTGTCGAGGCAAAAACAGGTTAATTAGTTCTGGTATCACACTGGTTCCTTTTCGGAAAATTTGCAACGCTTCTTTTTTTATTCTCTCCTCTGTTTGTTTTGGTATCACCAGATCACACAAAGAAAAACTGAAATACACTGTATTTCACACAGAGTGGATACTGTTCCATTCTGTGGTTCAGCCGTGGACTCATTCCTGTGTAATCCAAGAAGGGTTATTCAAGAGAACGTATATAATTTGCAATTTGAAAAAGTAAAAATTTACACGAACGTTTTTTAGGGTATTGGTATATTTATACTTCTTGTAGGTTATATTTGGTAAAAATTTATTTTTTTGTTCAAGCTCTAGAAATATTGCAGATTGTAATACATTAAACAATATCAGATTAACTTATTTTAATAAAAAGATAGTGTATTTTATCTTAAAATACACTACAAGAGGAAAAGTAAATAAAATCTAGAGAATTTTAGGCTTTGATTATGCACATAACTTTTCCTTTTTTTTTTTTTTTTGGCCGAGGCTGGATTTGAACCTGCCACCTCCGGCATATGGGGCCAGCACCCTACTCCTCTGAGCACAGGTGCCACTCTATGCACATAACTTTTAGAGTTAATTTAAGTTATGTTAACATAAGAAGTTTTTAATTTTTCCATCTGTGTTTTAATAACAAAGAATTACTCTGTATGAATAATGGCAATAAAAATTCAGAAAAAAATTATTGATGGAATAGATTCAGCGTCCATCTTATCACATTAATGGGCACATGAGGAAAAAATTGAAAAGCTATTGTGTGACTTTTTATGTCCCTTGGATGCTGTGTGTGTGTGCACATGTGTGAGTGTGTGCGTGTGATGTGTGTATGCCTGATGTGTGAGTGTGCGTGCACATCTGTGCTTCAGCAATGGATAACTTTCTTGACTCTATAATGTAGAGTTTTTAACAGTGTTACAAAATGCCTGGGTTACACATTTCATTTTGAATTGTGAAAGGAATATAACTGTCATTTTGATGGTTTTTTAATATGTTAAACAAAGTCCACAGTGATAACTGATAAAAAAAAAAAAAAAAAGAAAAGAAAAAAGCTAAGATGGCTCTAGCTCTGCTCAGAGGAAAAGCTCTAAATTGTGCTTGTTCCATTCAGATCTAAAAATCTATTAACCTTTAGCAATGTGGTTAATGCCTCCTTTCAGGTCATGCTGTCCCTTTGGGATATTTGGGGGGTTTAGAAACTAATTTCAATATAAGAGAAGGCAGAGTTTATTATTTGCTAAAAATTGAATTTTATGAATTCTTTCTCACAGGGAATTCCTCCGGTGTTAAAATACTCTTAAGAAATTTGTTTAAAAATTACGCCTAGGGAAGCTAACTCTTAAAAATGAGGAGTTCTAAGAAAGAGATACTTAAATACGTATGTACTTCATTCAAAACCATGCATGAATAATGTAAATGTATGTATTTTAACTTTTAACTTTACAGTTAGGATAACACTTGATGTTTTTTCATTACTCAAAGGTAGGAAAATTCTTTCTTTCTTTCTCTCTCTCTCTCTTTCTTTCTCTCTCTCTTTCTTCCTCTTTATACAGGGTCTCATTCTGTTCCCCAGCTGGAGTGTGGTGCTATCAAAATAGCTCACTGCAACCTCAGACTCCTGGGCTCAAGGGATTCTCCCACTACCCCTTTCCAAGGAGTTGAGACTACAGGCACCTGCCACCATGACTGGATAATTGTTCTATTTTTACTAGATACAGGTGCCTTTCTCTTGTTCAGGCTGTTCTCTAACTCCTCGTCTCAAACAATCCTCCCTCCAAGGCCTCCCAAAGTGCTGGAATTAGGCGTGTGAGCCACCACACCTGACCTTCAAATATTATTAAGCTGGATATTCTGAAAAGACAACCGTGTCTTGGTGGAAGTCCACTTGGTCTAAGCATGTCCTCTATTGTGGCTGAATGTATGTGTAACAGGACATTTTCCCCTTGTTACCAGTAAGGGGCACTATCATGTAGTAGAAAAACATCATCTTGGCCTTATTATGCAAAATAGGTGAATTCTAGTCCTCCATCCCTTCCCCAGCACCCATAAGGACACAAATGTGCACTCAGGTGGTACGACATTTTTATAAAGATAGGGCATGAAGGAATTCTGAAAAGTATATAATCAATAAATGAGATAATTTTTCTGCCTTTTTTATTCCCTGATGCAATAAAAGCAGTGGCTTTTTGGAAAGTCATAAAATGGATAGTGAAATGAAGAATAAATAAAATGATTGCATTAATAAAGAGGTATCAGAGCACGAGAGTAACTTACAGATTACCACCCCCGAACACAAGGTAGAGATGAGGTAATTGTGAAGAAAGGATCATTCAGACAGGGCCGTGTGATATATGGATGACAGATAGAGAAACATAGCATGGTTTTTCAGTGATTCAATCATTCAAAGACTATTCTACTTGCTTTGGAATATTCATTCATTAACTTTATGCATATATTTATTGAACACATAAAATGTGAAGTTAGAAAGGTATAAGGATGACCCAGTGATCAGAGGCCTGCTCCAATGGAGTTTACCTTCTAGGGGAGAAAATGGAAGAGTGAAAAGATAATCACTAATAAAATGAAACAAGTATTAAAATGTAAAAGAAGAGTGGCACCTGTGGCTTAGTGAGTAGGGCGCTGGCCCCATAGACTGAGGGTGGAGGGCTTGAACCTGGCGCCTTCCAAACTGCAACCAAACATAGCCAGGCACTGTGGCAGGTGCCTGTAGTCCCAGCTACTTGGGAGGCTGAAGCAAGAGAATTGAATAGTCTGAGACCAAGAGCTGGAGGTTGCTGTGAGCTGTGACAGCACAGCACTCTACCGAGGGCAACAAAAAGTGAGACTCTGTCTCTAAACATAAAATAAAATGAAATGAAATAAAATGTAAAAGAATTAAAGCCATATGACATTTGTACTCACCTTGGCGGCACATGTACTAAAATCAAAAGAATACAGTGAAGATTGGCATAGCATAGCCCCCAAATAAGGGTGATATGGAATTTGTAAAGAATTTCATATTTTTTATTATAAAAACCCTCAACAAACTAGGGTTAGAAGGGAATATCTTCGACCTGTTGAAAAATATCTAAGGAAAGCCTGTGCTAACATCATATTTCATGGAGATGCTTTCCTGTGAAGGTAGGAATGAGATGTTTCCCTCACCACTTCCAGCACCACTTTAATGGAGGTCCTGATGATAAATTAGGCAAGAAAAAGAAACAAAAGGCATACAGATTGGAAAGAATGCAGTAAGAGCATGTCTATTTGTATATCTAAGGATAGCATCTATCGAAATTTTTAAGGAAGCAACAAAGAAACTATTAGAACTAATAAATAAGTCAAGCAAGTTTACAGGACACAAGATCAATATATAAAAATCAGTTGTATTTCTGAACATTTGAAGCAAACAACCCAAGAATTAATTAGAAAAGCTATTCACTTACAATAATGTCCAAAAGAATAAAATATGCCCACCAACCCAGGAATGGATTAACAAGCTGTGGTACATGTACACTATGGAATACTATTCAGCCATTAAAAAAATGGAGACTTTACAGCCTTTGTATTAACCTGGATGGAAGTGGAACACATTACTCTTAGTAAAGCATCACAAGAATGGAGAAGCATGAATCCTATGTAGTCAATTTTGATATGAGGACAATTAATGACAAGGGGAAGGGGTGAGCAGAGAGAGGAAGAAGGAGGGAGAAGTGGGGAAGGGATTAGCAGAGAGAGGGAAGGAGGGGTGGGGTCTTGGTGTGTGCCACACATTTTAGGGGCAAGACACGATTGTAAGGGGGACTTTACCTAACAAATGTAGTCAGTGTAACCAGTTTCTTGTACCCTCAATGAATTCCCAACAATAAATTTTTTTTAAAAAGTGAAAAAGGTGTGGTCTGAAAAGCATAAACCATCATCAAAAGAAGTTAGAAGGCTCTATGTTGTTGGAAAAAATAGTCCACATTCAGGAAATGAACTTGACATTGCTAAGATGGCAATACTCTCCAAATGGATTCACAGATTCAGCACAATCCCTTTCAGAATCCCTACTGTTCTGTAGAAAGGGACAAGTTGATTTTAAAATTCTATTGAGTTGCAAGTCACTCAGGATACCCAAACCAATCTTGTTTAAAAAAAAAAAAGCAGAAAAATTCAATTTTCATTTTCCTGATTTCAAAACTTATATGAAGCAATGGTAATCACCAGGGTGTGTTACCAGCACATGGAAGGATAGACACAGAGGTATAAACCTACAGGCCAAAATTAGAGTCCAGAATAAACCCACATGTCTATGCTTGGCTGGTTTTATGTAAAGCTGTCAAGCCTATTCCACGTGAGGAAAATAGTCTTTTCAACCAATATTGCTTCGACATTGAGGTGGACACTTGCAAAACAATGAAGGTGGATCCCTACCTCACGTCATATACGGAAATTAACTCAAGATGTATCAAAAATTTAAGGGCTTAAAACTATACAACTATGTGCAAAAAAAGAGCCTAGATCTTCATAATTTTGGATTTGACCAACAATTCTTAGATATGACACTAAAATTACAAAACAATAAGAAAAAATAGATACGTTATAGTTTATTAATTTTTTTTTTTTTTTTACAAAATGTGTTTAAAAGGACACCAGCAAGAAGGTAGAAGGTAACTCAGGAATGAAAGGAAAACATTTGCAAATCCTGTATCTAATAAAGGACTTGAATCTAGAGTATGCGTGTATGTACATTCTATATTAATACAAATATACAATATGTATAAGGTCTCGTAACTTTTTGGTAAAAAGACATATAACCCAATTTAAAAATGGAGAAACGATAGGAACATTTTCCCAAGAAAGATATACAAATGGCCGACAAACACATAAAAAGATGCCCAATATCATCAGTCTTCAGAGAACTGCAAATCAAAACCTCAGCAAGTTATCACTCCACACCCAGTAGAATGACTACAATCAAAAATCAGACCGTGATAACAGTTGATGAGGATGTGGGGAGATGAATGTACGGGGATGAATATGAAATGACACAGCCATTTAGGAAAACTGACTGTCAGCTTCTCAAAAACTTTAATACAGAGTTATGAAAAGACCTCGCAATCCCACTCTTAGGTACACACCCTAGAGAAATAAAACACGTTTCGATGCAAAAACTTGCACAGGAATATTTACAGCAGCTTTCTCCATAATCCAGAAAGGTGATACCCAAAATCAATTAACAGATGAAGGTATGGCTCGGAGCCTGTGACTCAAGTGGCTAAGGCGCCAGCCACATACACCTAAGGTGGCGGGTTCAAATCCAGCCCCGACCCACCAAACAACAATGACGGCTGCAACCAAAAAATAGCCGGGCATTGTGGCGGGCGTCTGTGGTCCCAGCTACTTGGGAGGTGGAGGCAAGAGACTTGCTTGAGCCCAGGAGTTGGAGGTTGCTGTGAGCTGTGATGTCACAGCACTCTACACAGGGCAACAGCTTCAGGCTCCGTCTCAAAGAAAAAAAAAAAACAGATGAAGGGAGAAGCCAAATGTGCTATTTCCATACAATAGAATATTATTCAGTCATAAAAAGGGATAAAACACTTAGGCATGCTACAGTATTTTTGAAGTTTGAAATCATGCTTGATGTGGTGAAAACCTTCTAAAATTGACCGGGGTGATGGTTGTGCGTACATGTGAATACACTGAAGACCACTGGATTATACATTTCTAAATGATTGAACTGTACGTTTTTTAACTAGATCTGAATAAAACTGTTTTGAAAACAAAAAAAAATGAAATTACACTGTGCTTCTATAAAAAAAACTAAATTAAGTGCAGAACAGGGAAAATAAAAGTAAACCCTCCAGAATGCAGCGGCTTAAATAAAAGTGGAAAGACCATTGGCACAGGGAAGGCACAGAAACTTTGCAGTTCAAGGTCATTCGACAGTCCCTCCACGCTCTGCTCTTAGTCACGGTGGTGTTCTCATCTGTATGGTTAAACCGGTCTCTCTGCTCTTTTAGTCCAGCCTGTAAGAATGGGAGAAAAAGTTTCGAGGAAACACCTTGGACTTTAAGATGATCTGGAAAGCTCACATCACATGTGCTTATAAGTTGCTGGATTAAATTTGTGTGTCCAAAGCTATCTGTAAGAGAGATATCTCAGTAACAATACACCTAACAGGGGCTCTCTGCTACCCGAAGGTGCCGGGAGAGAGAGAGGGAGAGAGGACTAGTATACAGTGGTTTGTCTTTGTGATAACTTCTCTGTTTAACAACTTCAGATCGTCCATAATTACAACAAAATTTACACTGACTTTGCCTTAGAAGGCTGTACATTTTCTGGGTCCTCTCTCTAACCTCACCTGCTAACCCCACCCTCTTTGTTAATCAGGCCACCTACACTTCTCTCTATTCCTATTCTAAACTTGTTCTTAACTTAGGGTCTTTACAGGTTGTCGTTTCCTGTTTCTTGTGGTGCAAAAAGCTTTCTTCATATTCTCCTTGAAACAGCCCTTTCTCTTCATTCAGTCTCTGCCCTTTAGAGATGTTTTCCCTGGTCCAGCTAAATTACACTAATTGCTATTGTCCTCATCCTCTGCTATCCCTGCGAAAGTAATTACTACCAACCGAAATAACTGTTGTCAGAAGCATCAGAGTAGTTCCCTTATTTGACAACCATAGTCAATCAAACTATGGTTATTTGATAACCATTGATAAACCATAGTTTGAGTGTTTTGTTCACTCAAAATTACATATAAAATTTTTACCCACGAATACCAATCTCAGTGAGAATGGTGTCTTTGTTGTTTTCAACCGTCCTGACATAAAACAAGTGATGCATATTCCTGTATAGAACGAGTGAATGAAACTGGTAATGAATCTGAACTGGTAGCAGGAGGACCCAGAACCAAAGAATCAGAGAAAAGGACCCTTTATTCAAGGGAAGGAAGGGAAGGGTTTTCTGGAGACATGACCAGAGCCCTAAAGTGTGATTTTCTTTTTTCTTTTTTCTTTTTTTTTATTGAATGGTAACTATGTACATTAATGCGCTTCTGGGGTACAGTGTGGGGTTTTCACACACAATCCGAAACACTTCCATCAAACTGGTTAACATAGCCTTCATGTCATTTTCTTAGTTATTGTTTTAAAACGTTCACATTCTACTCTTAGAAAGATTCACTTGTAAAGTGTGATTTTCAATGTAGCCAGCAAAAGTAAAAGAAACAACTGAAAAGGCTCAAAGATTAAAAGAGAACAAAATTCATTCAAGGATATTGAAGAAATATCCTGGGGCCATATTATGTTTCTTGTGTCAGCTTTCCTGAGATATGGATCACAGGCAAGATTGTTTATATGGAAGATAGAAACATTTTGATTTGCATACAGCGTATACGTTATGAAATAATTACCACCATGGAGCTAATGTATGTGCCCATTAGTGAATTTATTTACCTCCTTAAAAAAAACTATTAAAATCTACGTTTTTAACAGATTTTACATATGCAATACGCTGGTAACAGTAGTCACCATTTTGTACCTTAGAGCTCTAGAACTCATTTACCCTATAACTGAAAAGTTGTGTTCTTTGGCCGAAATTACCTTCTACTCCCCAAGCCTTGCCCCCGCGTGAACACCGTTTTATTACGCATTTAGGAGCTGAACTTCTTTGAGATTCCATATGCGACCATCAGGATACACTATGTGTCTTTCTGCATCTGGCTTATTTCACTGAACATAATGTTCCCCATGTTTATTCATGTTGTTGAAGATGACAAGATTTGCTTCTCTTTTGAGGCTGAATACTTTTGTGGGAGGGGGAGACAGACAGACGTTTTCCATGCCCCCTGACAGGCCCTTAGGTTGCTGACACGTCCTGGCTGCCGTGAACCGCGCTGCAGGGGGCATGAGCATACAGGGGTCTCCTCAAGAGGCTAATTTTATCTCCTTTGGATATATAACCAGAAGTCGGATTGCTGGATTATATGGTAGTAAGGTAGTTCCACTGAATTATGTTTTTAAATTTCAGAACATTAGGGGTACATACGTTTTGTTTTCCTATTTTGATTTTATACATATGGAGTAAAAGTTCTAAGTGTGTGCCTCACTCAGACAGTGTGCGCTGTACCCAACAGGTGGAATTTCACTGAGTGACGTCCACACGGGTTTTCATCCTGGCTGTTCACTTTGGATTCCCACTAATGTACAAGAGTTCCTCTTTCTTTTCATCTTTCTTAATAGCTGTTATCTTTTGACTCTTTGATAATAGCATCCCTAACAGACGTGAGATGATACATCACTGTAGCTTTGGTTTGAGTTTCCCGGATAATCAGTGATGGTGAGTGTGTTTTTATACGACTGTTGACCATGTGTATGTCTTCTTTGAAAAAACACAGTCCCACAGGGGCTGTGCTACTTACTACAAAAAACAGACAAGCAAACACACACACACAAAAACAAACAAACAAACAAAAAACCCCAGAAGGATACAAATGAAGGCTGGTGAGGTAAGTTAGACACAGATCATAAAAAAAACTATTCATATAGAGATTGTCACTTTGTAAATTCACCCCTACTAAATGTCATAGTCCTAAATTTTATTCATATTATTGAAAGATTTCATGACCCTTCTTACCAACATCAAAATTAACCAACCACAATATTAAACTTCTAAATTACATCTTCATAATATCTTGTTCTTTATTATCTCATCTTGTCCCACTGTTCTCCTGCAGGTGTTTGGAGCCTCCAATGCTAGAACATTCTACACCAAATGTATCAAGGGAATAAGTTTTAGCCCAAACACAGAAATACAAGGACTGTGCATAAAATGTCATGGGTAGCATGAATAAAATAGAAGTCTCTAAAAATACCGGAGTCCCTGTGATCACCCACAGACGTTCATTGCAGATACTAAATATGCTTTTCTCAGTGCTCTCTCTTAATCTATTATTATTCGTATTTCTTTAACAACGCAGAAAGCTGTTAGGAAGACTGGGCTGAGTGGTGTCCTTCCCAGGCTTCCCCTGGAGCACAACTTCTAACAGCCCAGTGGTGAGAAGCAGGGGCTGGAAGCTCCCTGGAGAACCCATCCCTTATCCTTGTGATGGAAAGGCACCGTACCCTGGCTTTGCACTATCTTCTGAATGAGATAAAAGAGCTTCATTTCCCTGATGCATTCACATTTTGTAGCTAGTTTTTTATTGCTAGGGAACACTACCTGAAAGAGTGCATTGTCAGACATAAAGTTGAAGCTCCGATTCAGAATAGGCATCTTAAAATATTTACCTTTTGGACTTTATATTTGTGACTAGAAAAAGGCTTAAGGCTTTTGATTTAGTATATAGCTTTGCATCCTACTTCCATTTCTTTTTTCAGGAATAACCTTCCTCAGTCATTTCTGAAATGTTCACGTCCTGCTGTCCGCAGTGGGCCAGCCCCAGCTTCTCCATCCTTTAATCTCACAGCCTCTGTGCCACCTTGACCCCGTGAGACTGCAGTGTCTTCCCAGAGAACTTCTGGGTTCTGGGGTGAGTAAGAAGGCTTTGCCCCTACCTGCACACCTGGCGAGAGGTAGGCCCTTCTTTAACTGCTCACGGTTTAGCAGGGACACCACAGTAACTGATAGGGAGATTTTACTGGATGTTCTGGAATAATGCAAGGCTACTCTCTCCTGGAGAATACCTCAACATTGCCCCCTGGGCCTAACCCCTCTCAGGGTCAGCTCTGGCTTGTTACTCCCTCAGTCCCAGAGTCATGGACTCCTTGCCCAAGGGCAGGGACGTGGCTTCAGTCTCCCTCACCGGGGCTGGCCAGATTGCCTCCAAATTCAGAGCTAGCAGATTATCTTCCTCACCATTCCGTTTAAGTGCTATTAATGATGTAGTAATTAAGAATAACAGGAAATTTTCCCTTTTGGAAAAATCTATTCTTCTACCCTTAGGAATATTCTTTGTACTTATGGCTGCAGCTAAATATAGTCCAATGTTAATTCTTTTTTCAAAGTCTGAGTAATCCAGGTTTAAATTAAACTGCATGAGGACAGCAGAAGCCTGTTTTAGCTGCAGCTGCGCCAGGCTCGGTCCAGTGTTTCTGCAATCCGAGCTCATTAGAACGCTACAGATCTTGAGGTCCAAAATGTCTGGCTTATGTTTTAATAGAATACATTCTGATGAATGGTCATGTCTCATGATCAGTGATAATTAACAATGAGAAATATTGAATGTGAAATGATTTGAATAATCTTTAGACTTTAAGGATTCGTGTGCTTTCATTAAGGTTTTGGAAAAAAAATTCCACTTGGAGATTTATTTTTTAGTAAAGCCTATGATTGGGTCTTCAAGGAAATATTATGACAAATTCTCTGCTCTTATTCTAAATGCTAACAAAAACCAGAATTCCTTTGCTTCTTCTGGCCATTGGAACAGAGGAGAACAACTTGTAGAATGCGGTGTCAGTACCCTTGAGGTCTTTTCTTTGATTTCAGTCTTCTTAAAAACAGTCAGATGAAGTAATCATTTAAAATGCATTTTAAGGCTCAGTGCCTGCAGCCCAGAGGCTAAGGCGCCAGCCACATACACCAGAGCTGGCGGGTTCCAATCCAGCCGGAGCTTGCCGAACAACAATGATAATTACAACCAAAAAATAGCCGGATGTTGTGGAGGGTGCCTGTAGTCCCAGCTACTTGGGAGGCTGAGGCAAGAGGATCGCTTAATCTCAGGAGTTGGAGGTTGCTGTGAGCTGCGATGTCACAGCACTCTACCCAGGGCAACAGCTTGAGGCTCTGTCTCAAAAAAGTAAATAAATAAATAAAAATAAAATGCATTTTAAATATCTACAGTCATTTTCACATTAAAATTTCAGCCCAGCACATCTCAGAGAAAAACCAAAATCTTTAATCTCTTTCTTTCAAAACTTGTACATTTACATGTGAGATCTAAAGGCATATGGGAGACATGGAGAGATTTTGTTCAAAGGCAACGGCTTTTAGTTATAAGAGGACTAAGTTCTGGAGTTCTGATGTGTACCAGAATGATTGCTGTTAATTCCCCTCATGTGCATGTGTGGTCAATCAACCTCTTTGTTTTATTAATCTCCCTTATTTTTGAGTCGATCTTTCAGGGAACTTTGCAGGAAAAGTGCAAGTTTGCCCTCACTTCTGAAGATGACTTGAACTTTACTAAGATGGTAGATCTTAAGTGTTTCCACCACACAGAGCAAAAAAAGAGTAACTGTGTGGCAATGGACACACTCACCAGCTTGATGGTGACACCCAGGTCACAGTGTATATGCCTATCAGATCATCGAGTTGCTCACCTTCAGTATAAACGATTTTTATGTGTCAATTGTACCTCAATAAAAATGGGGGGAAACCTGCATTTTTCAGATCACAACAGGGGTATTCCCACTTTAAAATAAGACCGACCCAGCATTTCCCTTGAAAAGCAGAGAAAGAAGGCTTATGAATTATATTTATGTGATTCTTTTCATCAGAAGACATAAAGAATGACAAAAATTTACCAATATTAGATCACAGCAATGAAATCATCCTTCAAATAATGCTCAAAAGTAAATAAGTGAAAATTCATAGTTTTATAAAGATTCGCAAGATTCTCACACATACACTAGAGAATTAGTTTATATTGGTTCATAGAGGTCAATTAAGGTCAGGATGATAAAAATACTATATAATTCTTTTACGAGCCAGAGCCGCCTGATACAAAGGGTGTCACTGTGACTGGTGGATTCCACGATGCTGCTTAGTTAGTTAGACTGACCATCATTTGCCCTTAAAGACCAGGACATTTTTGAGAGGAACAGGGAAGATTATTAACAATTGTACCAAAGAAAACCAGGAATTCTCTAGGTACTCTCTGTAACCAATGCTTTTGCCTGCAATCAAATCAGCTCTTATTAATATTATTCTGTTTTATTATGTGTCCTGCCAGATGCTATTTAGCAGAATGTCCTCTGAATGCTACATATTTTCACAAGCCATTACTCTTATAACTAGCTCTAATAGTAAATAAAATCTCTCATGAAACTCGTACCACTCACGGTGAGGTTAAGAACGCTTCTCTGATTTATTCAAAGTGCAATTATTGCTGACTCTTCCTTAAAGTTTGGGAGCAGCTACCTTTTGCTGGACAAAAAAAGGTCAAGAATTCCATATGCTTCTTAGTGCGAGATGTATGAAAGTCAACTTTCTGCTGTGGTCCCTCTTTACAAAAGAAATGTTAATATATGTCAGTGATTATTACCAGGGAAGGTTCTTCATTGTGATAACAATAAAACTACTAGAAAAATCTTAAATTAAGGAAATGTTAGATGATAACTATGCCCGATTTACCTAAATAAATTAGAGTAAGGACTATGAACAATTCAGAAAAAAATACATAGTCTAAAATAAATGTGTTAATCATATGTTATAATAGAGGTAGAATAAGATGTATTACCTGGGTGGATACTCCACATCCTAAGAGACGTTAAGGAATTATTTCTCCTGAGTGATGCAAAAAGCCATCCAAAAGGCCATCCATAAGGGACTCTTCCTCTAACTTAATCTACCTCCGGCATATGGGGCTGGAGCCCTACTCCTTTGAGCCACAGGCACCGCCCATTCTGGTTTTCTTTTGAGAAATCATCTCTAATCCAATTTTAGTCCATGTGATCTTGGTGGAATTCACTCTCCTTTTTCTGTCCCACTTTCTGTTTTTAAAAAAAACCCCACAACAAACGTTAAACCAATCCATAGCGTATCTGAGTAACTCCTGGAGCACATTCATTATTTGAAGATGAGCACATGACCCAAGGCTAACCAATGAGATTCAATTCCGGCTCTTGGAAAAACAAGCACCCTGTCACACTGAGACCATTAGCCTACAACTTCCAAGCTCCATCACACTGACAGAGCTCTTCTGAGAGTAAAAGCAATTTAGAAAGAAGAAGAGCAAAGAGATTGGAGCCAATTTACTTCTTTTTTTAAGCATCTGACAATCCTTTTTCTTTTTTGTATCTTTTTATTTTTCCTTTTAATTTTTATAGATTCATAATAGTTGTGTATCTTTCTTTTTATCATTTCACTTGACCTCTATAACAATGTTCTTAGGATTTTTCTCTTGCCTCTTTATTTCTAATCCAGGGCTCCTAAGGATTTTGTTTTCCTCCAAGTTCTGTTAATGTATCCATGTTATTAACATTTTCATTCTTTGACATTTTAAAACCTTGTTCTCCCAAAAAGCTAATCCCTTTGTTTTATCACATCTCTGTGGACATATCTGTTTACTCATTAGTCTGTTTTAATTTGATTCAGTGCAAAGTAAATTGTAAACATTGGAATACTTTCCTGTAAGACTTTCAACACGCATATATTTTAGCTAGAATTTAATATTTGTGTAGTTTTTCCTTTTTATGTAACATTTACGTAAAACATCCACAAATTCAAAGTGTGCATTCACCAAACTGCGCATAAATTTGTATAACGTATATTGTGTCAAAACACCAACCATTATATCATGCAAAAATTTTTCCTGTGTTCGTTCATCCTCAATGCTCTCCACCTTTTACCCCAGGACAACATAACCAGTGGGGCCACTTGCACAATTGAATGGCACAGTGTAACACCTTTACTTTCTATTCTGTCAAGTATGTTAAATGGTAGGCATCATCTTTAGATGTAACTCAACTAGATTTAGCTTGTGATTGTTGGTTATGGCTACAACTTTGACCCCCATATTACATAGGGTTAGGCAAGCAAGACTCAGACCAGCAAGAGTCAAGGATTTAACTCAGACATAAGACCAGGGGGGAATGTTATGCCCCAACTCCATCTTGCTATGGGCTTTCAACCCTCCTTCTTTAAAACAGAAAGCTCAGCTGAAAGAGTTTAGTAATAACTGCAAAACCCCAGCTTCCCCTTGAAAGGACTCCCCTTACCAGGTGCTGGCTCTTCTCAAATTCTGTTTGCATTAAGAATTCCCCCACCTCTACTGAAAGCCCCCCAAAAAAGGTTTCTACCCCTGCTTCTAGGGGTCAAGAGACTGTGAGGTGTGAGCCTGCTCTTGGCCCAGCCTAAGGACCCTTGCTCAATTTGGAAAAAAATAATTGATTCAGTTTCACCTTTTTTTGGTCTGGATGAAATAAAATAATATGTACTTTTTAGTATAAAAGTATACTGAAGTTTAGTATGAAAGTACACTAAACCAATCAGAGTTCATGGCTAAACTACTACCTATGCAAATAACTCTACAGATGTATTTACTAAGCTTTCACTCATAAACTCATTTACTTGTCAATTCAGAAATTATTGAGTATCTGCTATGTGTCCAGCCCCATGATATATGCTGAAAATTCAGCAGTGGCCTCCATCCTGAGTTTATAATTCACACCATCACAGTAGCATAAAGCTGAAAACCTAATCTGTTTAACTGGTGGAGAGGACCTGCCAGAGAAAGCAATTTATGGCAATTATGCAGGAAACATAGAAAATGCCCATGCAATAAAATAAAAAAGAAAGTTTATGATGGTAAGGATAAGTGTTTTGTCCTTGTGTGTGAAGTCAAGACAGGAAAGATAACATGGTAGGTTCAAAGAATGGTTGGCACTTCAAACGTGGTTTGTAAGATCAATCTGAGAGAGCAAGTAGGTATGTACTAGATTTTAGAAGAATTTTTAAAAGAGAATATACTGTTAGCCTTCAGAGTGGATATAAATACAGAGACACAGTAGGCTTTACCAGGTGATCCTGATGGTTTCTCACACAGTTTTAGAAAGACTATTCTCACCACAGAATTGAAAGAAAATTGAGGAAAAGCAAAATATAAATTTATAGAATCTGGCAATACAATATGCCAGAGAGAATAGTGGGCTGGACAAGAACCATCACTTTTGAACAAGAGGGCTTGATATTTTTATTTTGTTCTAGCTCTACTAACCATTCGAGGTCTAATGATTAAGTTGGGGAACTGAGCTTAGGAAAAAATGCTACATACGGCATTGCTGAATGGTCACCTTCAAACCACTCCCCATGGGAAGCTATGCTCCAGCACCAGCAACTAGTTCATCGTCCAAAGCAACTTTGGAACTCCTTCTTTCTGGAATGGCCATCAGAGCTGTCAGCTGTTATCATACTTTTTAGTATAAAGTATGCTGAGTATCAGAGAGTATATGCAAAATCTTCCACCATTTTACATAGGAAGCCAATCAAATGCTAAAATGCCAAGATGAAAACCGAGGTAAGTTAACTTGGTCACCTCCAGGGTTGTCAAAGTTGTTCCATAGAATGTTCATTTGAGAATGTTAATGGGGCTCTTGTAAAATCAGGGTCAAATGAAAGAGTCTGGGACTTGCCAAATGGCACCAGAGTAAGCAGGTTTTGTTTTTAACTACAGAGACCTCAGAACTGGGCCTCTCCCAAGAGGGTGTGCTGTGTGGTCTCTCCTCAGGTTGATGATCTCAGTATCTTAGTAGTTCTGCTCCTCAGATATAAAAATACCTGGAGAGATACTGATGCAGACATAGTAACATAAATTTAAAAATTTCAAAACTATATAATTGTATGTAAGATAATAAATAATCCTTTATTGATGTGGAAAAAAACCCTGATTCATATTTTCTGAAAATTTTGCTTTTATTTTTTCTTCTAATTGATATTATTAGATTTCTAAAGTTAGAACTTCCAGAATCATTATTGCCCATTTTCTTTCACTGCTATTTAAATAAAAATATCACAAATCAGCCAATTCCACCTCATCTTTTCTCTCTGAGATTTAAATCAATGTTTCATCGTGTTAGCTACCATTATAGTCTCCTTCAGAGTCTCTCATTTACAATTCATGTCCCATGTATTAGCCTCTTTCATGCATTTCAGACTCTTTGAACTGTCTTCTTCTGCCTGAAATATCATGATGGGTATTACTCATTGCTTTGAAATTTCCATTCTTTTTTTCTACCTTTCTATACATTCTCTTCTGACATAGATATATAGAGATATAGATACCTAATTATTTATATATATTGTCCTTTACAAAGCATGTCATTTATTATAAAATCACTTCAGGATATTGATTATGGGTAACTTCTACAATAGAAAAATTTATATCCATAAATTTTAAATATTAATGAACTTTTGGGATTGGTACTTTTAGAACTTTATATCAAAGACTTGTGACTGATACAATGACTAATGGCAATGACCTTTATTAAATAGGATATTTTTTTGAAAGACCATTCAATTATCATAGTAGTTCAAAAAGCACATCTCCAGTGGCAAAATGGGGCACTTATAATTGTGCATGAAATTATCTATTCATACATGTATAGATTTATATGAATAGATATAAAGAAATCTTGCAATTCGATTCCTATTCCTCAGCACCAGTGACATTTGAAGGGAAAAGTAAAAATTATAATAAGGAATGAAGTTACAAAAGTCACAGAGATATTCCAAAATAATTTAAATCACTTAACATATTTTTACCACTGAAGCAGCAATAACAATAAATTTATTTGAAAACAAAGGATTTTATAAGGACTTGGGATTCCTACATATGAAAATTTCACAAAATATTTACAAAATATTCTCTATGTGTCGGCCATCCCTTTATAAAATTTTGTAATGGCTATTTTGTAAATAAAGGTGCATTGTGCACAATTTCTCATTTTCCCAATGGATGGTTACTTTTGAGACATTCTATATATCATTGAAGTCATGGCATTAAAACAAGTAAGGTGACTGGAGAGTTGGACATTTGAATTTGAAGGTATAGAGGTGACGCGGCCATCACAATAAGATGTTTAGGGAGGCTCCATGCCTGTAGCACAGTAGTTACGGTGCCAGCCACATACACTATGGCTTGTGGGTTTGAACCCAGCCCATGCCAGCTAAGCAACAATAGCAACTGTAATAGAAAATTAGCCAGGTGTTGTGGTGGGCACATATAGTCCGAGCTACTTGGGAGGCTGAGGCAAGAAAATCACTTATGCCCAAGAGTTTGAGGTTGCTGTGAGCTGTGATGTCAGAGCACTCTAGCAAGGGTGATATAGTAAGACTCTTTCTCAAAAACAAACAAACAAAAAAGAATGCTTAGGGAAATGCTGCCCAATGAACTGGGGTTAATTTTTCTAAAATTGAGAAAACTGTATGAGGAATAGGAATGGGGAGAAGGGTTAGGAGTTTGTCTTTTGTGCATATTAAGTTTGAGTGTTCAGCTACTCATGCAAGTGGAATGGTCAGTAGGCTATGAAATATAAGCCTTCTTATAGCATCTTTGATATTTCAAGTGATCAGTTTATATGTTGTCTCTCACTCGAGGCACTGTGCCAAAGTCTATTAATGGGCTGGAAACAACATGGTCACAGATTGACCAGTGAATCTGCTGTGGGATTAGCAAGTGAGAGAACAGCCCTTTCTAGAAATGGTGGGCAGAGTAGCAGAATCGATTACACTCAGGAAAGAATGAAATGGGAGAAACTGAAAGTTAGGCATTTGTAACATTTTTGAAGAGTACAGAGTTTTAAAAGAGAAGAGAGGCTAGCAATTTGGGATGCTGGGGTGGGAGAACTGCTTGAGCCTAGGAGTTTGAGGTAACCTACCAAAAAAAAAAAAAAAAAAAGAAGAAGAAGAAGAAGGAAAAGAAATAAAAAATAGAGAAGGGAAATTAGAAATGGCTCTGTTGTGCATTCTTCGTTTTAGAATAACTGAATCTGTTGTGGCTTTGTGTGCTGTGGGGACATGGAGAGAAGATATAGAAAGCCATGAAGTTGTCTATTTCAGGAACCAATAAACTGTAAAGATTTGGAAAATACAATAGAAATCCCAGGCAATCCATAGGTTACTAGTCATGATTGTAATCAGAGGCTATTTAGTATAACTTCAGCTAACCATGTTCAGGTGCAGAAATCCTAAGAGGAGCCGGTGTTTGTCACTGAAGTTCTGCCAGGTGAGTCTGGCCCTGCCAGAGAACAAAAAGTGAGTCAGAAGTGTATGATTATAATGGAGAACCATGGCTCACAAGGAAATGAGGATCTCATGTATGTTTTTAGGAAGTGTTTGCTTCGGTCAATGAATTATCTGTCATCAAATTCATTCCCTAGAAAAAATAGGGGAAACATGTTAACAACTAGAGAGTGGACATTGGAATCTGAGAGTGGGGAAGTGACGTGGGTATGAGAAATGAGATGGTTTAGGGAGGTGCTGTCCAGTAAAAAATTATGTGATCATGGGAATATTCGTATAGTCACCATCGCCAGTGGCACATGAGGCACTGAACATTGAATATGTGGCCAGTGTCATTGAGAACCTAACTTACTCTAATTTAGATTAAAGACTTATATATAGCTGTCGAGCAGTGTAGATCAGGGGGAAGAGCAGCTGAGGAGAAGTGGAACAATAACTCAATACTGTCAGGAGATGAGGAGAAATGACCAAGAGAAGAATAAATGACTCATCTCTAGAGTACACAATGGGTGATAGGGTCTGATGACACGAAATTTAAACCTGGGATACTTTAGAAAGGGAAGACAGAATCTTCCATATTCAAGAACTGGAATTAAGGTCAAATGGAATAAGATATATGGAAAAGCAAATATCTGTCACTTGGGATGACAGCATGGGCAGTTGTGCTCTCAGAGAGAATCATGACTCAGAGTGGGAAGGTGAAGGAAGAGGTTGACAGTATCCAGAGATTACTTGGCTGTAACATGAGCAGATAAAATGAGCAGCGTTATAGATGGCTTGGTAGAATTCATTTTTAATTTAGGAAGGGTGAGACTGGGGTTAAAAATAAATAAATAAATTGAGCGTTACGGGGAGAGTACAGGGAATAAGGAATGAATTAAGAGTCTTGGGGCAACTGTTGTAAATAGGGGTAAAGAGCATAATGAGATTAATCCTGATTGTCACAGGAGTGATAGATTTTCCTGTACCCTCTTGGGTCAATAAGTATATCATCCTTTTCATTCAACAAATACTAATTAACCATTGGACATGGGCCAGATATCCTGCAAGACTCAAGGCAATAATGGGAAGTGCCTAATTCTGACATGATTGCCACTCTAATTTTCAGCCACAAATGTCTCCTAGGGTAATGCATTTCACAGTCATATTACCCGTGGTGCAAATGCCTTGTGCCTGGATATTTTTTCTGTTTTTAGACATTTTGCTCATGTTGACTGTCAGTCTTTACCATTCAAAAAGGATTGTTGGCTCCTTTTACACTCTCTTAAACACATTAACTGTGTTTAGGTGAGTGGTATTGAACTTATACTAGTTTTGACATCAGGGCCTTGTGAAGTGAATGTAACTCACGTGTCTCTTGAACATTGACTGCCACACTATAAAACAGTTTTTTCCCCATGGGGACACAGTGTAGGTCAAGAAACATATGTGTTATTCACCTATATGCTTCACAATGCCCGGGGTTTAACACTAGCATGAGTTAAATGCAACTCACAGGGCTCTAATGTGCTTGACCTACTAAAACATTGTGATGCCAAGGGAAAAACAAAGTTTCTAGTGTGGTAGTCATTGATTATTCTTGGGTATACCCAGTAAAATCTCAAATTATTTTAGTTGCCCTTTATAATATATTCTTTAAGTTACATTATGATTTTTCAAAAAAATTCTCACAATACCTTTGAAAAACAGCAAGGTCATATAAGTATAACTACTTTACAGGTAAGAGAAATAAAGACAAATAAAATAAATCTAACCACTTTTTCAGAGACTATATTTGTGTGCCTTCGTGAGAAAAACTATTCCAAATGCTAAATCATCAGTTTTACAAAATGGTTGAAAATGTTTTCTTTTGATTTTAACAGAGAACATTCTATTATCTGTTTTGGATGGCGAAACATACTAGTCTTATTTGCACAGACAACCACAGTTGTGATTAAAAATCCTGTGCTGAGTGTAACTGTAGCACAGGGATCATTTCCACGATCCCAAATTTGAATGGGAAATACCAATAATTAATTAGCCAATAAGTACAATAGACATTTTTCTCCATTCTTTTTATAGCGACCTGTCATTCAACTTGAATCCCTTGACATTTCTCTTCTTAAACTATATTTTTGGATTTTCATGGCACCATTCTCATCATTTTTTTCGGTATATTCTTTTAAAAGTTCACAGTAAGAGATTCTCTTTTCTCTCTCAATCCTGAACATTCATCTTCCCTCCCATTCCTCTAATGACCATGTTGATGACTCCAGAACTAACGTGTATTACCAATCTCTATCTTGAATTTCAGAACTGCCCACTGAACATCTCAAGCTGGATCTCTAAAGGCATCTTAGCTCACCGTTTCCAACTTGAACTTTTTTAATTTCCCACTTCCAACCCTGTGTGTTTTCTTGCATATGTCTGTTATTATCTGAGTAAAGCCATTCAGACTAGAACCCTGACGTCTGAACTGACTTCCGTTGTTCCTCTTGCCCATTTTTTCCTCTCCGTAAGACATTTGCTGTCTTGCAAGTTGCCTCCCTCTCTTAATTTCCAATGTGTGACGCCTAGAAATGCCTGAAACTGTTTGCTTAATTGAGTTTAATGACTGAAGCTCTGAATAACCAAGGCAATATATATATATATATATATATACACACATATATATGTAATATTCCTTCACATATGTCTTCATATATTTCCCCACTCTCATTTTTCAGTGCTCTACAAAGCATTCTCCACTATCAAAGAATTTTTTTTTCTTTTCATCAAAATATATTTTTGCTAGCTGCCTTTTTTATATTATTTTAGCTTTTATCCTTTATAATAAATGAAACTTAGAGTTACAGAATAATGCCAAAGCTAAATTCACAAATGGAAAATTGCTTACCCAAAATGGATGACCTACTTTGGCTAATTCACCTGACTTCCATAAAGAAAAGTTTTTATTATAGTATAACCAGATGATTTGATGGTCTTCAAAAAAAAAAAAAAAAAAAAGGGAAAAATAATATGAAAGAAAAAAGTCTTTATTTTGAATCATTATAGTAGTAATAAATTGTATCATTGCCTAAAATGTGGATAAAGATTCAAGTAAGTATTTCTAAATTAGTACAGTGAGAAAAATTTGACAGTTGTATAATCACTTATTTTTCTCTTTTCTTTTTTTTTGGCTGGGGCCAGGTTTGAACCCACCACCTCCAGTATATGGGGCCAGTGCCCTACTCCTTTAATATCTAACTTATTTTTTCCTTATGTTAAATATTTACCCTTTCACTTTTCTGAATAATTATTGAGATAAGAGATAATTTATTTTTCATTAATCTTTTTATATTTAAAATACTCCAACCTGTTAACTCCCAATTTTTCCAATCCAGAGAACTAATTCAACAACATTCAATTCCGTGCCTATTAACATAGCAAATTCTACTGCATGTGAGATACTCTACAAACTCCTTCTTACTCTGTTAAGCTTTGTTCTTTTTAGTAAGAGAATGTCATTTTCCTTGCTCCCTTTATTCCCAGTGTGGAATTATTTTAATCTGTTTAATGCTATTAAAATATCCTAGACTGGGTTTGTCTATCTATCTGATGATAGCATATTACTATGTTGCCCAGATTGGCCTTGAACTCCTGGCCTCAAGAGATCTTTCCACTTCAGACTATTGAGTAGCTGAGCTCTCAAGCATGTGCCAACATGCTGAGCTTAGGTAATTTATAATAAACAAAAATTTATTGGGGTCACAGTTCTGGAGGCTGAGAAGTCCAAAGGCCTAGCACAAGCGTCTGTTGATGGCTTTTGTGCTCCATCATTCCATGGTGGAGGGACAAGGGGAATTGCAAGGAAGCAGGGGAGGGTCAAACTCACTTTCACCACTAATTCACTCTGGAGACAATGAGCTCACTTCCTCCATCATGACACTAGTTCATTCACAAGTAAAGAACTCTTACAACCTCATAACACCTTAAAGGTGCTATCTTAGCACTGTTGCATTGAGCATTAACTTTCTAACACATGAAATTTGGGGGACATGTTCAAACCACAAGAAGACATATGTCACCTTTAGGTAACTCCCAAGGTGGTAGAGTCAAACTATTAAAAAGCATCAACCTTCGGGAAATTCACTGTCCTCTGAATTACCATGAGGAAGTGACCCTTGACTAATTATTTCAGCTCTGTTGATACAGGGTTTTCTTTGGGTGTGTTCTTCTTAGGTCTGGATGAAAGTGAGGCATAAAAATCAAGTATTGATAGCCAACCCTTTAGCTAAAAAGTGGGCTGTACTCTCCAGCGAGACTGTCAAGATGAGGCCTGACCATCTGTGCTCATGTGCGGTCTCCCATGTCTTATGTGACACTTGGAAGGCTGTACAATGTGTGGCATTTCTATGGTTCCAGTGACGCTTAGTTGGAAGGGTGGACTGTTGGGAAGTAGAAAAATAAGGAAAGGGAACATTGTTCTCCATGATTCTGCTGCTGCTCAGGGTGGAATGTTCAGTGGCTATTGGAAAGAATTCCAGATAGGTTTGATGATGGCAATTTACTTTTGGACAGATATCCGGTGTTTAAGTTAGAAAGCAATTTAAATAAACCTAAGATGTAAGCATTTCCTTTTGCAGTATTTTAAGAAGCACATTTTGTTCCATTTATAAACTCTAATCTTTTTTTTTCCCCCCCTTGGCTTTCTGGAAGCTCAAGTCTAATAAGAGTAAATAGTTATGATGACATTTAGCATTTCTAAAGTATCCCTTCAAGATTTCTTCATAAACAGTGACCACTGCTTTTTCTATAAATATCTATTTATTAATGGGAGGAAGATGTAATTCCACTGGAATATCTGCATTTTATTCACGCTAGGCTTTCTTACAAAACTGTACTTTTATAAATTAGTTTTCATGGAATTTTTATTATTGTAAGACCCATGTAATTTATACCCTCTGATGAAAGTAAATACCCGCAGATTAAAACAAAGCCTTATCATTAAATGTCCTGTATCATCACTCTCATATCTTGGGGTGTAGCTATATCCCACCATTTAGTAAAATTATTCAGAGCAAGCACTCTGAAGTTAGACTGACTGCCTAGGAATCCAAGCTAGACCATTTCTGTCTGTGTGACACTGACTGAGCTATTTAACCTCCTTAATTCTCAGATGTTTAATTTATAAATTGCAAAGAACAGTACTCTCTATCTCATGGGGTTATTGTAAAGAAGACAATTAGACAATTTGAATTGAAGTTAGAGACACAGTAAGTGCTCAGTAACTGTTTGTCATTATTTTAAACACCAGCTTGGGGCATAAAGGTTCATAAATTATTCATTGTTTCTGGGTTAAAAGTGATTCTACAGAAACTAATGCATCTAAAGTGCTGGAAACAAAAACAAAACAAAAAAAATTAGATCACTTGCAAATGAATGTCCACACATTATTTTGAGTACTAGCCACAATACAAATTATTATTTAGTGTTGCCACTCTTAGCCAAGTAACTACATCATCTGGATTCCAGGCAGGCAGACAAGTGTGCAGTTACATTAGGGAGATCAACTGCTAATCAATCATCCAGCTATAGTAGAACTTTAAATATTACACCAGTTTCAAAAGTAGTGCTCTAGCTTATGGATGCATCATAGGTATTTGTGATAGGAGAATAATGATATAATAGGTTAGTGAATTAAAGGGACTGAGTAAGTAAGATTCCATAAAACTTTGTTATTTTTTGGCAACAATGATGACTTAACAGAGGACACAAAATGCTTGTGCCTAAAAAACAACCCTGGAGATGTGTCAGATGTTAGAAATTAGACTAATTCTAATGTGAGTGCTGTCATTGAAACCAGTTTAATAAGAAAGACGTCTACATATGCAGAAATGTGACACTGCATGTTTAGTACCTTTAAATAACTGAATGGAAATATATCCTCTGTCCTATTTTTCAATTTTATTGTTATTATATTTACATTAAATTAAATATTTGGTAGATGATACAGAACATACGTATCTTACTTTACATAAATGAAAATTGGTTAAGATTATTAGAGTGGGGGCCTCCATTGTATAATTTTTGCAAATGTAACAAATCCATACATTTTTAAAATGAGAGGTTTGGTAGACTGTACTGGCAGGAATTCTCTTTATTTGAATGAAAGGGGGAAATACACAGGAGGGCATTATAGCACAGCACTACGTCGTGTCTACTGACGTAGACATGTTGAACAAGAAAACTAAACTGATTATTTGAAATGTGACTATCTTCTTTGCACATAATCCAAGTGCCTGAAAAATAAAAAAGAACTCCACAATATTAGGTAAAGTAGAGCACTAGGGTCAATTTGACCATTTGTGGAAGAATCCTGCATAGGGATCTTGAGTGATATGGGCTACATTAATCAACTCCAGGAGAAATTGCTAGGTTTTATTTTCATAATTTGTTCATTGATGAAACGTACTAATAGATACAAGCATAATCCCATGCTGGTCTCAGTTTGGAGGCCATTTGCACTCACCATAGTTTGTGAATGTTTGTGATTGGTGAAAAGTATCCAAAGTTGGAAGACTCAGAGCTGAGTTTGAACCCTGCTTCCTTCCAGATTCCTACTTGAGCAACTTGATTTTCCTGATATTTATAACAAAACATACTTGTTGAGAACTTACTGTTTTGAAAGCTCAGTTTTAAGTACCTATGTTAGTACAAATTCAGTCATTTTATAGGTATTTACAGTAATTCTAACAGGAAAGTATTATACACAGGTGAGGAAACTTAGGTACACATGACTATGAAGCATTGGGTTCAGAAACCCCCCCCCCATGCAGTGGGAAAATTTTGAAATTACCCTATCTGGCCCATTAAAGGAGTAGAAAATGCACCAATTACAAGTATAGATGACAAAAATAGGAGCTATAATCAGACAATTTGGTATCCAGTGGAATCTGAATAATTTTCTTTAATATCTGGGAGGCCCATGGAAAAATAACAAGTTCTTAGAATTAATAAAAGCAATAAGATAAGGGGGTGGAAGACCATTGCAAAATAGATTTTAACCCATTTATGTTTATTATTTAGTTTTAATAACTTATGCTAATACTTCACACCAGCAAAATACCACATAAACCTGTCAGCTATCCTTTACCTGAAGAAAATGTCTTTATTATGACAGTTATGAGAGTGAATGTAGAAAATCACATGGAGAATAAGTGGTTTAAACAGGCTACTTTGGGAAAATATAGGTAAAGTAGACAGGTTAGAAATGAAAGAGGACATGGGAATAGGAGTGAGTAGTGGAGGATCGTGGTTGAGAAAGAACCATGATAATGGTGCATCAAACTATTTGATGTGTCAAGACACCTTTAAAAAAATGTGTAGACAATTTCAACTACAAAAAGAAATACAACGTGGTCAGAAGGCCATAAAAGGTAGTATTCCTTGTAGCAAGCTTTGCAGGGACAATGTGAATTAAATAAAGTAAAATGCTTGAGGGTCTTGCTCATTCTTACAAAGCTTCTAGGAAAATCATTAGGTTATCCAGAGCTGCGGGGAAAGCCAAGTCCTGGCAGAGAGTTATGTTTAGAACAAGCAGGTGGAGAAATGGTGCTGTGAAAAGGACTGGGCTTTATTAAGAATTCATTTCACAGTTTCACAATGGATTAAAAATTCCTGACAGCACAGCAGAGGGTGAGGGAAGTGAGGGGACGGGTGGCAAGAGGACACACAGGGCTGTGGGGTGGGGTGAGAAGGTTCCATTGTAAGTGTGGCCTAAGCTGGTAGGAATAACACGGCCTGATTTGCAAATATGTGCCATAAATAAAAGAAAATCAGGGTGTGTTCCAGAGGCCCCAGGAATACGACGGTCATCTGTCTCCTCTACGTGGAGTAGCCTTTCCTAGGGTGCAAAGAAAACCCACAGTGAAGTGAAACATGAGCGATTAGCTTGCAAAGGGATTCTTAGAGCACGAACAAGGTAGCAAATAAGAATACTAATACTTTTTTTATTAGAACAAAAATGAATGATCCCCAGAAGAAGCCTGGGTGAAAGAACAAGAGATTTTAAATCAGACATGAAGAGGCCCATGAACTCTTCCCAGCTATGGTATCTAGCAAAGGGTACTTAATACTTCTGATATCCAGTTACTTGATTCTAAGTACAATAGCTGAAATTTCCAGATCCTCAAAAAATAGCTTAGAGAATGTGCACCCTAAAATGTTGAGTAAATGAGATGCTCACCAGGTCTCTAGTTTTGAATAAAGAGATAGGGCAGACTTCTGGAGAGGATAATAAAGTCAACACTACAAATTGATAGACCTTGGATAATCCCTCAAGTAAGTCTATGTTATGAAAAAACCCAAACTGAATAGCGTTAAAGCTATCAACCATTGTTATTCGTTCTAATAGATATTTCTTTTTTTCCTTTTTTTTTTTTTTGAGACAGAGCCTCGAGCTGTTGCCCTGTGTAGAGTGCTGTAGCATCATAGCTCACAGCAACCTCCAACTCCTGGGCTCAAGCGATTCTCCTGCCTCTGCTTCCCAAGTAACTGGGACCACAGGCACCTGCCACAACGCCTGGCTATTTTTTTTGGTTGCAGCCATCATTGTTGTTGGCAGGCTGGGGCTGGATAGGGTACAGCCAAATTAATTGATTGCTAACTTTCGGGGAAACAAGATAACTAAAATCTCACCAGCTTTGTGATTCTGTGAACCTCCACTATTACTCAGACATAGTTCATGGCACACATTTTAAACTGTCCGCTTTCAAAGCAAGAAAAGTGTAAATGTTTCTGCCCCAATGATGCCTATATAATTGTAAGGAGTTTGGGGAGGAACACAATTTGCCTGAAGTGACTAATTTACGGTGAATAAATAAAGCAATTAATCTGTGAAACACAGCAAAGATCACAATTGAGTGAAATAACCTATGTGCAATAATTGATCTGACGACACAATTTATATTTAGAAAACTTTCCAGTTTCATCAAAAGAAATCGTTTCACTAAGAGTTATGTTCTATTCATTCAATGGTACGCCAAACCCTGATAATTTGGGGTTCTTAATTGCACTGGTCCACTTACGAACAGCGTGTGCAGTTGAGCAACTGACAGGAGGTATTTATTTATTGGGTTATTTTAGCAAAATGTTTGTAGATGTTCTATAAGGATGACTTGCATTCAAGTATAAGATTTGGACGAATTTTTATGTGTCCCCTGAGGTTCCGTCTTCGCTCAAACCATAATGAAAAGGGAACAGTTTCAAATGTCTATATTTTAAGCCTACAATGTTCGACCAGTGGTAAATTAAAGAAAATTGATGAATGAATAACTCTAACATCAGTCGGAGGAACAAAGCTTCCTCAGCATGAATCAAGAAATATTGTGATCTTTTGCTTCACAAAAGCAGGTCCATTATGTGACTGTAGCCTTGCTCTCCTAGCACTGTGATAAAAGGTTTTTTCTCTAAATTTCCAATCAAGAATGTTCAAAAAGACAGTGATTTTAGATTTAGCTGCAATGTCACCATTAAAATTAATTATACGTAATAAATTGATTCAATATGTGATTAGTAAGTCAGGGAACACACCAGGCATCACTCTGATCATCCTTTATGCCTCCCCTTGAGGAGTATGTGATTTTCATTATTACTGCTAACATTGTTTTAAAAATGCTTTTAGGTAAGCCTTTTCTAGATAGCATAGGTTTTATTTTAATCCTTTTTGTTGAAAAGTTATCTGAAGTTTAATCCCTTAGGAAAATTCCCCCAAATGCAGGGTGTCCTAAAGCCACCATACATAGGAAAAATGAAAAACAATTATAGATAATGTGGCTTCTTTCTAAAATATTCATTACAAAATTTTACAAAGAGGGGGCCGATGCGTACAGAATATTTTGAAACTTTTTTGTAAAATTTTGTAATGAGTATTTTAGAAAGAAAGATAAATTCAGCTACAATTTCCCATTTTCCCTATGTATGGTGAGTTTCGGGGTGACTTTTAGGATACCCTGTATTGCATCTGTTAGGCTTTGAGTTCTAGAAAAAATATATAAATTAATAAAGCATCAGTATCTATAGGGATGTGATCATTTCTAGAGTTGCAGTTCTTTTAATGAAAAAAATGCAATTTTAGCAATAATTCCTTGTGCTTCCTCATACCATAACCTCTATTTTAGGTAGGTTGAGATCACCTTTCTCTTCTGCACAAATGAACTAGAAATGGAATTGGTGTGTATAAATGTCTGGAAGAAACAGGGTTTTTTTTGTTTTGTTTTGTTTTGTGGGGGTTTTTTTGCAGTTTTTTGCCAGGGCTGGGTTTGAACCCACCACCTCCAGCATATGGGTCAGGTGCCCTACTCCTTTGAGCCACAGGTGCCGCCCTAGAAGAAACAGATTTTATAAACTTGATTTTTTTTCATTATTTTCATTTACTGTTTCAGCAAGGTAGAGGTCACCTGTTGATATGAGACAAATGGAGGGCGGTGTCCAGACGACGTAAGTCACTGCATGAAGAAGTCTTCAATAAATTACATCTAATTCTTTTTCTTGAGAGATAAGTCACTCTTTCTGTTCTAGGTTATGTAGTTGTCATGGTTTTGATGTCGTGATTGTTGCAACAGCTCACTGATTGAGCTTCACCAGTACACACAGGAACATTCAGGGTTGACTGGAATACAACAGACAAGGTCAGATACTTACCAATTCATGGAACTCTATATGAAAGTTTGTTTTCTGAGTCAAAATGTTATACTTCATTCTCTGTTCTTTAAGCCATGGTAGAGTTGTGGGAGAGAGGTAGCTGTGTTTGTAATCTTGGAGAGACTGATAATAAAAGTCAGGAGAGAGGATTAGTGGAAATTAGTCCCAGAAGATTTGGTAAAGGGCGAAAAGGGAAGAACAGTAAAGAACTCAGATTTTAAATAAGGGAGCACATTTTATCAGGCAAAAATAGAAAGAAAGGGTGTTTCAAGACACACATTGCCCTCACACGCACACGCATGGTGACAGAAAGCCTAAAATTCCAACGTAGCTTGGACAACATTTAGCCCCCAAGAGCACCAAAAATGTTTGCATGCTAAGAATTTCACAAAAGATTGATAACTAGAATCTACAGAGAACTCAAATTACTCAACAAGAAAAGAGCTAACAGCTCCATTTATAAGTATGGAAGAGACTTGAACAGAAATTTCTCCGAAGAAAATGAATGGCTAATTTAAAAACGCTCATCATCCCTAATCATCAGAGAAACACAAATTTGAGCCACTCTGAGATATCACCTAACCCCAGTGATCACAAAATCCTGATGGTGTGGCTGTGGAGAGAAGGGAATACTTTCACACTGCTGGTGGGATTGCAAACTAATACAACCTCTATGGAAACAAGTATTTGGAATCCTCAAAGAACTAACAGTAGATCTCCCATTTTCTCTTGCAATCCCATTACCAGGTATCTACCCAGAAGGAAAAAAAAATCATTTTACCACATGGAATTTTTCACAGGCATGTTTATTGCAGCACAATTCACAATCGTCAGGATGTAGAAGTAACCCAAGTACTCATCAACTCATGAATGGATTAACACACTATGGTGTACGTATACCACGGAGAACTACTCAGCCATAGAAAAGATGGAGACTTTACATCACTGTGTTTCCTCGGATGATGTTGAAACACATTCTTCTTAGTAAAATATCGCAATAGTGGAAAAGTAATGATCCAATATACTCAATACTAATAGGAAACCAATATATTCACAACTACTTAGCCACATGAAAGAAACACACACACACACACATACATATATATTAGTGTACCCCTCAGAGCAATTTTGAGTTCTTT
>NW_003852525.1:3420936-3422770 GCF_000181295.1 Otolemur garnettii | reverse complement strand
AAAAGGGCTAAGAGCAAAGAAAATATTTTCAGTAGACCGGAATTCATTTGACACAAGGTGCATTTCCTTTTTCTTTGCCAATGCCAAACGTTACAGTAAGCAGAACCTTTCAGAGATAAATCACATTAATGATCCCTGGGGTGGAGATGGTAACAGTTTATCACTTCAGATCGTCGGAGATGCACTTCTGCGAATGGAGTAAAAAAACCAAGCAGCCTCAGATGCCCAATATACGGTGTCGCTACCCGTGCACTCGGGTGAGCATAGAGTGTTTGTTTTGCTTTTGGCTTCTTTGGGCTTCTCATGGAAGTGGGTCAATTCCAGCTAGATACAAGGTGCCTGTGGTTCAAAGGAATAGGGTGCCAGCCCCATATCCCAGAGGTAGCAGGTTCAAACCCGGCCCCCGGAAAAAAAAATGCCAAAGTATCATCTTTATTATTCAGAATCTTAAAAGCTCCCGAGCATGTTGTAAAATAAATAGTGGTCATACAAGGACTCTAAAAACAGTTAGCTAATGGTACTCTTTGAAACATGTACTTACATATTTATCCAAATTAATAAAAGCACAATAAAATGAATAGGAGAAAAAAGAAAGCAATGAAAAACAAGGAATAGACACAGAAAGGCCTGTGATGTTGCTGAATATGAATCAAAGTCCAGTTTGTAAACCACACACAGCTGGTCCCTGGGGTCCTAGATTAACTTTGCCCCATTGCTTGAATGCTGGAGTAAAGACATCTGATTTCTGACTGGACCATCCAGTCCGGTTGTCAGGAGGGTCCAGTCGCCAGTCCAGTCCTTTAGGTATTTTGATAACTGTGGCTCAATTTGTTCATTTTATAAACTCATACCCAATGCTCTGATCGAAACTTGTAAGGGATTGAGGTGACCAGGCACATAGAAATGATCAGAGAATTGAATTTTAGAACAAATAATTGGTGAATGAAGTAAGAAAGGGAGAAAAAATCTTTACTCTCAAAATCTAAGTGCTGAGAGAAAAAATAAAGTTTGGGGGAGGTGCCTGTGGCTCCGTGGGTAGGGTGCTGGCCCCATATACATAGGGTGACAGGTTGGAACCCGGCCCCAGTCAAACTACAACAAAAAAAAATCGAGGTATTGTGACAGGCACCTGCAGTTCCAGCTACTCAGGAGGCTGAGGCAAGAGAATCGCCTAAGCCCAAGAGCTGGAGGTTGCTGTGAGCTATGATACCACTGCACTCTACTGAGGGCAACAAAGTGAGACTCTGTCTCTAAAAAAAAAAATAAAAAATAAAAATTCATTTCATAATATAAATGTTCTCGGCATCATTCTTATTTCTAAATTAAAATCTGAATAGTCTCCCTGAAACTTGCTTTGGCTGACCAAAAATCAGATTACCAGGAGCAGCCAGGGAAAATCAGTTTATTGTATCATGAGTGAGTGAGGGCCGAATTATTCATGATAGTGGAGTGGCATTATTTAACTGATTATAATTATACAACAAATTAGGTATTTGTTTAATTGAATAGTGCCCAAGGAAACATTTCACATTTTTTTTCTTTTTTTCATAGATGTGGTTACTGCATGATTTTAATTGCCATGGAATAAAAACATGGCTCAGTCATAGTGTGGGTAATATCATTTTTCTGGAAGGCAGCTTAAATCTTTAATACTACTTTCTCCCCCAGAAGAAATATTTAAGGCAAGAAAGATATTGTGCACAAAAAAAACTGATGCTTACAGATGGTGGTCATACAAATCTACTGCAGGTGGATTTTTATCAGCATTCTACAAGTGAAATTACACGCTATATGCCTGTATGTATTCAAACCCTCTGAAGTTTATAGAATGTTC
>NW_003852525.1:3394608-3420170 GCF_000181295.1 Otolemur garnettii | reverse complement strand
TTATTGGCTAACAGAGCTGAAGGCTGGGAAGTTCAAGGTCAAGGCCCCTCCAGCATGGTTCCTCTGCTGCTAAGATGCTGCGGTATCGTCTGGAGGGCAGGGGAACCGTGGATACTCGCATGGAAGGAAGGCATAAAAATCAGAGAGAGAGAGACAGAGAGAGAGAGAGAGCCCCTCCCCAAAGTAATCTGATTAAGGCATTAAACCCATCCAGGAAGGTAGAACTTTCATGACCTATGCACTTCTTAAAGATTCTGTCTCTCAGTACTGTTACAATGGCAATTAAATCTCAACAGTAGTTTTTCTGTGTTTGAAACAAACATGCAAACTATAGCAGAGGGTCATAAATAGTGGGGCGTAGTGGGTCAAGCTTAGATAGACCAGACATCTTATGTAGGCAATCCCAAGAAGGTGGCCTGACCTTGCTAGAGGCTCTATACAGTCAAAGGCAATTTTCAGAGACATCTGTTGTTGAAATAGATACAACCGAAACCATTTGCAGCAGTTAGAGAAATATTCCTGCAGTCCTACAAGATGGTCTGGGATCAAGTAACAAAATACCATTTTTTACAAGCTCAATATTCATAAACAGAATGCTCACCTATGCCTAAACTGGAGATGGAATTACTATAAGTTAGTATAGACCACAAAGGTGTGTGCTGCAGGGTCGGGGGGCACGGTTTGGTGTCCAGGGCAAATGAGGAGATATTTGAATGACATTTGGAAACCCTAAAACTGGCAGATTATACCGAGAAATGAAGGTTACTCTCCAAATATTGGAAGATAAAACTTAAAGCTTTAAAGATTCAAGAAACTCCTATGTTCCTGATTCACAAAAAGAGAATGTGTTAGCTATAAAATGTAACAAAGATATCAATAAAATTTGAGACTTTTTGTTGTTGTTGTTGCGGGTACACTGGTGAGTAGCTTATATGGTACATATAACTATATACAGCTATGATGTGTCCAAAGCCATTAAAAATGAAAGTACATTGAAATAAAAAGAACTGGGGCCCAAAAGAAATAGAAAGCTGTGATTTGTTTGTGGAAGAAAAGACAGAACCCCCAAAGTCGCAGAGCAATCGTCTCTTCCCTCTGTGAACCATAAGGAATTATTGTTTCCCCCGAGGTCCTTCAAGGAAGATTGTGCTGCCCTTCTCCTACCCAGAACCAAGACTTTTGCATCGTGAATCCCTTTTACAATTTCAACTTAAATTGCATCTCCTCGGAAAAATTAAATAGACTTCCAGTTACTTCATACTTTCCCATTTTTTTTTTCATCATGGTCCTTGTACTGCCCCCATCGTGTGTGTGTGTCGCTCAGTGTCGTAGCACAAACCCTAATGGAATTGAATACCTGCCTGTCATCTCATTGTTTGTCTGGTTTCACACGTGCGTGCACACACACACATCTATCACGGCACCTTTAAGTTAGTTCAAAGTCAGGATGGAATTTGCTAAACTAGTGATAAGTCATGTCTGTTATTTCAGTTTCCCAGCATGCAAATGGATAGCCCAATATCTTTGTCTAACTCATATAAAACTATGATAATTAACTAAATTATATGAATTAAAAAAATCATGCCATATATAAGGAAAGCAAGAACAAACACCCTTTCTCTGAGAGGCCTTGATTAAGGAGGTATCACCACATTCTTTCCAAATACATAATGCATTGCCAATCTGATCCCCACTTTCTATGTGTAACTACAGGACCATAAAAGGTGGGGGGGCGGGACACATGCACACTCCAGATCTTTTTTGGTTTTAGCAGCTTAGTCTCCAAATCACAAAACATCTCAGAGAAGGGACTGGATGGGCACAGGTTGTTCAGGTAGAAGAATCTGTCCTGGGAATAGAACTCAGGTCTCCAGACGTCCCATCCGTGGCTCTTTTCTACGTCTCAGCATGTGGGATGAGTCACCCATGTGCTTTCTCAGTTCAAAAGCATTTTTTAAAGTCATGCATTTCATAACCCTGGAAATGTTATGCCAGTGTATTAAGCTCAGAGCAAAATGACAAGGTAGTGAATGGAAATCAATGTTAGATTAAAAGATTTTTAATAAAAAGATAGAAATATTTGGGCAAATCATTCACTTCCGCGTCTTCTTTTTGTGTAAGATAACATTCTTATGACTAAATAATACTATTATTTAGTATTCACTGTTAACTATCTAACAAGTCACAGCCTTGTCAGGTAAGACTATACAATTCGAGGGAATTAAAAATTTATTTTTTACATAAATTCAAGATACTTTGAATACAAGGTATAAACTTGACAGTGATAAGTTTCATTATTTTACCAAAATGCATTTCTTCTTATTTAAAGGATTTCCTGTATTTTTACCTCGATATATCTCTGATTATACTTTGACCCATTTTATCCAAGGTACCTTCCTTAGCCTTTTTCCTCAACGTTATTTTGATAATTTGAAGCTGGTGTTAAATCAATAACCTTAAGAACATTCTTTGTTGTTATTCGTAGACCAATTTTCCCATAGTATAAAATTCTACCTAGAAATGCTTATGTAGCAAAAACAGCATTGGGACCAAACCAGAAAAATACGGTTTGAGTTTTGGTTCTAAATTTTCTAGTTGTAAAATAACTCCAAATAACTAATTTTTAAAACGTATTTCAAAATAATTTCAAAGTAACAGAAAATTTCAAGTATGATTCAAAGAGCTATTCCTGGATTTCTCACTTCCTCAATTTTTAAAGCACAGACATGTTTATATATTTCTAACCATCAGATATATATTATATATCATAGATACATATATGTGTGCACCTATATATGCATGGATACATGCTTATATACATGGATGTTATGTGCGTTGTCACATAATGTTATACAGTCACTTTTTTTCCCTGGACTATTTTCATACAGTGGTATGCTCCTGTATGCAATAATAGTTCCATAGCTATTTCGTAAGATCATGGTTATGGTCTTAGTAAGATTTATCCAGAGAAACTGAACCAAGAGGAAATGTGTGTGAGACCATGTGAGTGTGTGTGAGTGTGCATAGTTAATTATAAAGAATTGGCCCATTCTATTATAGGGGCTGACAAGTCCCATGCTAGCCATCTGCAAGCTGAAGACCCAGGACAGCCAATGGTGTAGTTTTTAGACTCATAGGGCTGATGGCATAAGTCCCATTCAAGGGTAGGAAAAGACTGATACTCCAGATCACTGGTCAGGCAGAGAGAATAAATTCCACTTTCCTATCCCATTTTGTCCTATTTAGGCTCTCAAAAGATTAGATAATGCCCACACACACCCTGGAGGCCACCAGCAGTACTCAGTAAACCAATTCAAACGCTAATCTCCTCCAGAAACACCCTCACAGACACACACAGAATAATCTTTCCTTTGGGCATCCAGTGTCTCCGTCAAGTTCACTTACAAAATAATGTGAACTCACTTCTTTTCAACTTGGCACTTGTAACGTATCTCTGTGAATCATACTTAATCTCTAAATAAGAAACCATCTAGGTCCTCATTCTAATATGATATGCCCATCTTGTATACAACCAAAAATGCACAATTTCAGAGGAGGAAGTAATTTTTTTTGAGTAATCTTAATCTTCTTTTTAATACAACATAACTTTAATATTATAAGAAAAAGTAAAATTACTTAGATACTATTATATGATACAAGGTAAATATATTTTATATGGCATAAGACACAAGTGCACACACAAATGTATTCATGGCAAAATAAGAGGAAAAAATTCTCAACAATTACACTCTTCGTTTCTGAAACTGACCACGTGGTCACATGGTTGGTGGCTGGTATTATATCTGGTCTCTTCCACTCTCCATTCTGGGCTCATTTTGTCTTCGGTAAGCAACTCAGTTGGAGCTGGGTGTGGTTTTGACCAGATAGGAGGATGCATATCTTCATTTCTGAATAGCTTGGGACATTCCTAGTAATGCCTGGATTGGGTTGCTGTAGATTTCCACTGACTTTATTTTTTTTTTTAATTTATTAAATCATACTGTGTGCATTGATGCGTTTATGGGGTACAGTGTACTGATTTGGTATACAATGTGAAATGCTTACATAGAACTGATCAACACATCCCCCACCTTGCTTACTTATTTGTTGTGGTAAGATAATTATAGTCTTTTCTCAGGGCAGGGTGATACCAAGAGCTGCTCTAAAGGACCCCCTAAATTCTAGACAAACTCTTGTTAGGAGTGGTCCAAGTTCCCGTTGGCAGTCAGCACCAATCACCCCTTCTGCCGAAGCCACTTTTTGGAAAGTGTGCAATTGCCTTATAGATAATTCTGAAATAGTTGCTACCTCTTAGATCTAGTAATAGTGAAGCATATACCATTTTGTATATTAGCTTTATATTCTGTGAACTTGCCTTACTTACTGATTCAAAACACTGTTTGCTTTTGTTAATTATTAGGAGTTTTGCTATACTAACTGGGATTTCCAGTAGTGGAATAAGAACAGCCAGAAAGAATACCCTTTCCTTGGCCCCAGTCTTAGGGGACGGCACCCATTTCTCTCTGTTAGGTGTAATGTCAGCCACAGGAAATCTGCAGATGGTCCTGTATCTAGTTAAGTTAGTTGTCCTCTACTCCTAGTTTTCTAAGTCTGTGTCATCATATCTGTTGGACTTGGTCAAATCTCTTGTCTCCATCAGCTGTTGATGGTGTAATTTTTCTCTCTTCGCTTGTTTTTGTGGAAGATTACACTGATTTTCAAATGTTGGGCTGGACTTGCATACTGGAATGCTTTTTCACTCGTGTGGGGTGTTTATTTTTATAAATAGCTGCAATTCTTTCCTACTGTTTCCTTGACGATTTTTACATCTCTTTCATGGCAATAGGGGTCTTCAGTTTTCTTTTCTTATCATATCCTTATCTATGTGTGATGTTAGGATAAAGCTGGCTTCCTATAATGAGTTGGGAAGTGTCTGGCTTCTATTTTCTGGAAAACATTGTTGACAACTGATATCAGTTTCTCCTTAACTATTTGCTGGAATTCATCAGTGATGTATTCTGGGCTTAGTCATTTTTTGTGAAATGCTATAATTTGTGTAGTTTCTTTAACCGATGTATGCCTGCTCAAATATTCTCTATCTCCTTGGGTGCCTTTCTGTCATTTTCATCTTCCAAAAACTAATGCATTTTCTCTAACTTTTTCAAAGAGTTGTTCATTGCTATGTTTTAATTGTACTTTTGGGTCTATAACATCAATAGTAAAGACCCCTACACCGCTTCAAATATTAGTCATTTGTGTCTTTTCTCCTTCATAATTTGTTATCCTGGTTAGTTGTTGATGACTTAAAAAAAATACCTTCTGGCTTAATTACTTTTTAAATAGTTTTCAAATTTATTTTTTTTTTCTGGTTTAATTTCTATAATTTCTTCTCACTTACTTGTTTCAGGTTTTAATTTACCTTCTTTCTCAAGTGCCTGAAGGTAGAAGTTTAGGTTATTACTTAGATTCTTAATTTAAGATCTTTCTATTTTTTGAACACACGCATTTAAAGCTATAAGATTCCATCTAAGCATTGCATTTATTGAGTTTGGTAAATTATGATAATTATATCATCATCATTATTCAATATAAAATATATTTTATCTTCAGACTTATTATTTGACTCACGTGTTATTTGAATGTGTGTGGCTTAGCCCCCAAATATACCAAGATATTTTCAGCTATCTTTATGTTATCGTTTTCTTTTTTATTTATTTTTATTTGATTTAGTTTTTATTAATTTTTAATTAAAATCATAACTGTTCACATTTATGGGGTACAATGTGCTGATTTGATATACAATGTGAAATGCGTAAATCAAACTGCTTAAAATAGCCATCACTCTACTCACTTAGTTTTTTTGGAAAGACATTTAAAATTCATTCTTAGTTATTTTAAAATATATCCTTGTATTGTCTATGGAATATGCTTTGATTGATTTCTATTGTTTCAAACTGTTAATTTATGATTTTGATTCCTATGTTCTACGTGAGTTTGGAAAGCATATATATTCTACAAATGTCAATTAGACCAAGTTGATTGACAGTCTGGGTCAGATCAATCATCTCCTTACTGATTTTCTGTAATCAGTTACTGAATGGATGGGGTAGTAGCTCCGACTATATTAGTGGATTTGTATATTTCTGGTTGCATTTCTGTAAGTTTTTGCTTCAAGTGTCTTGATGCTGTGGTGTTGGGTAAATCATTTTATGGATATGATGGCTTCTCAGAGTATCGACCTCTGCAGTATTCTGAATGCCCTGATTGATCCATTTATAAATTCGGTTTCTGAGATCTGTGTTTTCTAAAACTGATGTAACAACTTCAGCTTTCCTTTCATGAGTATTGGTGTAGTATCTCTTTCTTTGCCTGTTACTACTGATTTTTACTTCTATCATAGATTACTAGGTCTTATTTTTAATTTAATCAAATAATCATTAACTATTATTTGGTGTATTCAGTATGCTTACATATAAACTTATAATTGATACACAGTAGTTGAATGAATTATCCACCACCGGGGTAAATGCCTTCCTTTGTTGTCCTTGTTCTTTTATTTATTTATTCATTCATTTATTTATTTTTGACACAGAATCCCAGTTGGTAGAGGGCCCTGGTGTCATCATACATCAAGGCAGCCTCAAAATCCTGGGCTCAGGCAATCTGCCTGCCTCAGCCTCCCCAGTAGCTCAGACTACAGGCATCTGCCACAATGCCTGGCTACTTTTTTCTGTTTTTAGTAGAGATAGGGTCTCACTCATGCTCAGGCTGGTCTTGAACTCCTGGCTCAGGAGATCCTCATGCCTTGGTCCCCCAGAGTGCTGGGATTACCGGTGTGAGCCACCGCACCCAGTCTGTTATACTTGGTCTTTGTTACTTTTCTCTGCGCCACCATTCCCAGCCCTTTCAGTCTTCTGTTAGCCAAACATCTTCTGTGGTCCATTTTTTTTCTTGTATTTTAGCATATCAACTGCATTTTAAAAGTATTTCTGTAGGCCAAGGGTAGTACCTCACACTTGTAATCCCAACACTGTGGGAGACTGGACGAGAGGATCCCTTGAGCATAAGAATTTGAGACCAGAATTATGAAGAGTGAGACCCAATCTCTATTAGAAATAGAAAAATTAGCTGGGCATGATGGCAGGTGCCTATAGTCCCAGCTACTGGGGGTGCTGAGGCAAGAGGATCACTTGAACCCAGAGTTCCAGGTTGCAGTGAGCTGAGGTGATGTCTGTAGCCTCAAAATGAGATTCTGTCTCAAAAAAATAAAAAATAAAAATATAATTCTACCCAGGGAGACAGGGTGAGACTCAGTGTCAGTAAATAAATAAATACAAAACAAGTCTTTTTTAGTGGTTGACCTATAGTTTTCAGTATGCACTTTTAACTGATCTAAGTCAAATTGCAAATAACACCATACTAATTGAAATATTGCAAGTAATTTATACCCTTTCACTCTCAACAACTCTTTCCTGATATCATTAGTGACTTTCATCTCAGTCACATGTTCTAATCACCCAATATAACTGTTACTATTTCCTTCAGGCAGTTATCTTTAGATCAAATTACAATAAGAAAAATGAAGTATTTTATTTTTCCTTCATTTGTTTCTTCTCTAATGCTTTCTTTTTCATTGTTGAGGATTCATTGAGGGTACAAAGAACCAGGTTACACTCATTGCATTGGTCAGGTCAAGTCCCTCTGATAATTGTGTCCCTCCCCCAGCGGTGTGTCAGATGCCACGATCTCCCAACCCCCTTCTCCCTCTCTCCTCCCCCCTTCCTCCATTCCTCACCATGTACCAGGTCATTCATGGTCCTCATATCACACTTGAGTACATAGAATTCTTGCTTCTCCATTCTTGTGATGCTTTACTAAGAATGTGTTCTGCTTCCATCCAGGTTAATACAAAGGATGGAAATCCTCCATCTAATGCATGTTTTTAAAAAGAAAAAAAATACATAGATCCAAGTTTCTGGCCTGTATCATTATTCTTCTTCCAGATTGAATATACAGTCTATCCATCTACATCTGTCTATCTAACATACAATATATATGAAACATTTTCCTATTTTTAAATCTACATGTGTGAATATTTGTATATGTGTAGTTCTCCTATTTGAAATGGACTACACGAGGCATGGGCGTATAGATAGATAGAATTATAGGCTGCCATTGAAAGACTATGAATCTAGTGAAGTACAAATTAAAATCACAGATAGAAAACTTTTAACATTTAAACTCTCCAATGAATAGAATAAAGTTGTTGTACAGCTTGATGCCTTTTTTTTTTTTTTTTGGAGACAGAGTCTCCCTATGTCACCCTTGGTAGAGTGCCATGGAGTCACAGCTCACAGCAACCTCAAACTCTTGGGCTTAAACGATTCTCTTGCCTCAGCCTCCCAAGTACCTGGGACCACAGGCGCCTACCACAATGCCCGGCTATTTTTTTGTTGCAGTTGTTGTTTAGCTGGTCAGGGCTGGGTTTGAACCTGTCAGCCTCAGTGCATGTGGCTGGCACCATAATCACAGTTATGATTGAATAAAAAACAACAACAACAACAAAAAGACTGAAGCATCTTTATCAGGCCGTTTGTGTCTGGACTTGCAGTGTAAGCTCTGTGATGACAGTGACAATGGCTGGCTTCTCCAGATCATTCACAGTTGCCCTGGTAAACACAGCAAGGCACTGAAAAAGGCGGATGATGTGGGCCCAGTCACTCCAATCATAGACAATGAAGATAAGTCACCAGCGCTCTCCATTCTTCATTTTCTTGTGTAAACTATAGATTTATAGAAATGTGGTGGAAAGGACCTTAAACTATGTAGAGGTGTCCTACCCGCACCCCACGGACCTCATGAGGGTTACATGAGGACATTTTTGCTTGTCCATGGTGGCAGATATCACAAAAATTATGCATAAACTTTCTTCATTTCTCATCAGCTATCTCTAGTATTTGCATATTTAATTTGTGGCCCAAGACAATCCTTGTTCTTCCAATGTGGTACAGAGACCAAAATCTTAGAATCCCCAGCAAGAATGACCTAAGCCTGCAAATATCCTATCTGACAGTCCAGCATCCATTTGATATGCAGAATAAAAAATATATCACCGCAAGATGTTCTGCTAAGCATTAAGTTCTATTTTTTTCTATTTAAAAAATCAATTTTAAAAACTCGCATCACAGGAAATGTGATAAACACCTTTATGAAATAATAGACATTCTTTATATTAAAATAGCATAGGCCATCCACAATCTATAGCTATATTGATAAATAGCTGAGTCCACTGTACATGTGAAGTATTATCCGCCAAAGGCAATGGTTATAATTAGTTTGCTAAGGCTATTTTAGCTTTTCTTGTTTTGAACATTTTTAACCTATATGTTTCGCCAGTAAAGAAGAGTGTCTTGTTTTTTGTTGTTGTTGTTCATATAGAAAAATGATATTTTCATCTTCCCTGGAGCAAGCAGGGTGCAGTAATAATAGACATTAGAAGGAAAATAAAAGCACAAATTGAAAGGGAATGAAGAATAATTTTTCCCGTAGATACCTTTAAATTCCTTCCCTTGTCTGACGTCTTCCTAACACTCTCAACTGTGTGGGGACGTGTGTTTGTTTAATTTTATGAGCTACCAGAAACATGTCCTGGCACAGTGCCTTGCTAGAGCTACTTAGTGTGTATCTATATCATTTTTATTTCCTAAAAGAAAGAGCAGAATTTACTTTTATTTCTTGTGAGATTTTAGTTGTATCAGTTACCCTTATTGAACGTTTTGTGGAGAGCTTCCAGGTATAGCAAAAATACTTTTTTGTTTGTTTGTTTTTTATTTGTGCTTGGCATTTCAAGCAAATGCAAGGCCATATAAGTAGTTTAGATTTCATCATCACTGTTCTCTAACATAGGAGAGATTGCCCATTTTAGGCCAGTGGGTCTTTCACTTTGGATTTTATGGAACTACGAGCTTTCACTATCTCCAAGAATGATGAGAACTTATCCTGCTGTATACACCAAAACTTAATCGCACCCCACACACACACATACACAATTATATTCTAGTCTTTGGACTGTGATTATTATTATTAGTTATATGCAATTAATTTTTTTTCAGCCCTTAGATACTACACACGCAGTAAGTCCTTTTGTCACCCCAATTCCAGGGAAAAAAAAATCCCTTAGGCTTAAAGGTATAAGTACTAAGTAACTTACTCAGGTTCCTATCATTATTGAATGGCTGGGTTCAGGCTTATATATATACACATATATCTGTCAAAACTTCAAAAGTCTGTGATAAATGAATCACAAATTATATGTTGCTTTGGTTAAAATCATGGATAAATTTCTCCTGAGGAATATAATTAATGATTTTATTGATTATAACTGTGTGAGAAATTTAAATCAATGATTATATTGATTTTAAATTTGTGAGAAATTCATATCTAGAAGACAGCCTACCCTGTCTTCCAGATATATTGCCAAGAGTGTCTCTTACCCAGAGAGCAAGGTGGTGGAGGAGAAGTTGGCATACAGTGGATCTACAAGATTTTAGTGCTGAACTCATACTTCCTACTTAAAAGGCACTTAACACCCAATAAGTCACATTTAGGTGAGAATGAACAACACAGGAATTGCCAATGTTTCAGTGGAAAACATTAGAGACTTAGAGTGGACAACCGAAATGAAAAGTTATACCATATCCAAACAAACTCTGAGTCCTTGAACAAAAGAAAAAAAAAAAAAAGAAAGAAAAGTGCAGACAAAGAGAAAATAGAGTTTTGTTCTGTGTGTTCCTCTGGTCCTGCCAGACTCCCCCCGACACATAAACAAGTTACACTTGTACTGTTCTATGTGTTCTCCTGAAAGGGAAGTCGGTGAATCTTCACATACATAAAGACTTGGGTCCTTTGTTTGTTTGAGTTATTTTTAGTATCTTATTTCACTTTGAATTTCAGAAAACAAAAAACTGTACTTATGATTTGATGTGTGAAATAACAGTTTAAATATCTAATAGCACTTATAACTGAAATAGTAACACCAATGCCTTAATGGCAAATTACCAGTGTTCGAATTTTGCCTATAGCTGACATAATTTCATTTCTTCTATTTTTGGTCTAATAAGGTTCAAAACAAAAACTATTGTCTGGTTGTTGATATGCCATTGCCTGAATGACAGGACCCTCTAAAATTCATATTTCAAAAATCTAGTCACCGAAGTGATGACTTTAGGAAGTGCGGCCATTTGGGTAATCAGATGAAAATAATTATGGAAATAAGACATTTTCATCAAGATAGTTTTCTTAGACATTTACTTTGTATACTTAACTTTAATTTTCCTTTGTTTTAAAATCTTCAAGGTAGGTAAATTCAAAGTAGGTGAAACTTATTTGAAGGTCTCAAAGAGTAAGCAATTCTAAATCTTTTTGTCATCTAGGTTTTGATGTCCTGGGTTAGTCTAATCCATGAAATCAACCAAGAACATAATAGAACCATTCAGAATGGAAAAAAAAAAAAAAAAGAAGAAGAAGAAGAAAAGAAAAGAAACTCAGAGGGCTCCCCTCGACCCCCAATCATGTGAGGACACCGAGGAAGTGGCCATGATAGGACCGCAAATCTACCAGCACCTTGATTTTGGATTTCCAAAATCATGAGAAGCACATTTTGTTGTCTACAAACCATCTAGTCTCCGGTATTGTTACACCACCCTGAGATGTGGTTGGTACCTCTCTTTCTCTCTCTTTTTTCAAGTATTCGTTTTAAAACAATTATAGAGTCACAGAAAGTTGCAAAAATAAATTGGGAGGTCCCATGTACTCTTTATCCAGCATTCCCCAGTGATCAGGCTTTCTAAGTCTACAGTATAATATTAAAACCAGCAAATGATGTTGGCACAATCCACAGGGCTTACTGCAGTTTCACATCCAAAGATTTTCAGGTACTTAAGTGTGTGAATGTGTGCATAGCTTATGTTACGTGTGCACAGCTTACGTTACGTGTGCATAGCTTACGTTACATGTGCACAGCTTACGTTATGTGTGCATAACTTATGTTACATGCACACAGCTTACGCTACGTGTGCATAGCTTATGTTCCATGTGCATAGCTTACGTTACATGCGCACAGCTTACGTTACGTGTGCACAGCTTACATTACGTGTGCATAGCTTACATTATGTGTGCATAGCTATGTGACAACCACCACAGTCATAAAATAGACGGACTCCCACGCTGTCCTCTCAAGTAGGTTTTAAGTTAATGCATTTCCCATGGTTATATGAAGCAGGTTTCAAGTGCAATTTTATGTTGAAATCTTTGTCACCGTAAGTCCTGTGAATCTTCATTCTGCATTTGTGAAGAGGAAGTACAGACAGCCCTTCCTTACTAAGTGGCTGTGTCCTGTATAATAATGATAAAGCGTGTAGCTTATGACATGGATTTCAATGTGACAGCTGTGTGTAATTTCTACAGGATTTCCAGGCCCATTTTGGACCTCCCCCGGAATCTTTTCACTTAAGTCATCTCAATAGCCCGTACTATGATGGAAGCAAGAACATAGGAAATAAACAGTGTCGCTCAAATCTTAGCAGACATTTGTTTCAAAATGGTAGCCGAAGAGCGGAGTAACGGTTACTTTCTTATCATGGGGACTAATTTTTCTGAATTCCATATTGTTTTCCGTCATGAATTTCCTAGCAAAGCTACTGAAAGGACTTAGAAAATAAAATGACATTGTGGAAGGACTAAGTCTTTAGAATTACATCCGAGCTAAATGCTCTCTATAAAACAGAGCAAATACATAAAAGGTGTGGCTTTGATAAATGCTGGTTTTTCTTTGACATGAAGCAATTTTGAGTTCAACTGAATCCTTGACTCCACTACAACTCTTTTTCTTCCCCATTCTGAAGCCTGAGTGCTTTTTAAGAGCATTTTACCAATGTGTATTTCATTCCTTTTAAATAAATTTCGAGCACAGGGTGGTGGAAGGACTGTGTGTACTCTGTTATTGTGGGCAATTCTGTGCAAGACCTTTTCCAGACACCGTGTCTATGGCTAAAAGTAAATAAAAGCAATTCCCCAGCTGCTGTTAGAGAATCTGAAGCTATGATGTTCAGTAGCATTTAAATCTAAAAAAAACTGACTGTGACTTCTAACTTGTCAGGATCTAGGAAATCAGCAATCAATTCAATCAATACCTAAGGGAAAGAGTTCACATTCAATTCCACACTCCGAAACTTGTGCTTTCTTTTTTCCAAACAAAATTTACTCATCGAGTCCTTCACGGTATAAAACATAGAGAGACACTTAGTCAATTTCCCTTTCTTTTACCATCTCCACCAAAATTAAGCAAAATGCTGATTTGGGGTGATAAAAGAAATTTAGATGCTTTGCTAAGTTAAATCTTTTATTTTCAGATTGCAGGGGCTGGTATGTTCACAAACACACACTCACACAATCCCTTAAGAGCTTTCCAGTTCAAAGACCTGAATAATTATATATATCTGTGACTTTCAGCCAACTCAGTGATGTGTCTAATCTAACGTTCTTTACTACCAGCTTTCCTTAAATACCTTTAGTGTTACTATCCCACGTGGGGAAAGTACTGTCATCTCCTCCTGCAGATTTAGACAACACATCAAATGGGATCAGAGCTTTCTAAGGAAACTTTTCTCTCGCTGATCTTTTTTAGAAAATCTTTTGCTTTCTTGTATTTTGCCTTCTGCTTTGTTCCCACTCAGACTTTGTACCATCTTCTCCCTTTGAGGGAGACGCTGTCCTCTAACTCTGCCCTCATTGGGCCTGACACTTCATTGCCCTACGCTTTGTCAAACTTTTCAGTACGTTCTTAAATCCTGATTACAGTTCCAAGAAATCTGCCCGTGTCTCTAATTCTGTTATTTTTTCTTATCACTGTGGTAGTGTCACCTACATAGTGGCTAATTCAAAATAATGAAACAGAGGGAGGGCCTGCCAATGTTACAGGTATTTATTAAGCAGCTACTTAGTCTCCAGACCCTGCTAGGTTCTCAGGGCATGAAAAGATGTGTGTTCTTTTTATGCTGCCTTTTAGACTACTGTAAATAGTCTAGAAACCCTGAGATTTCAGCATCCAACACTCTATTCATGGAATTGCCAGTTACTTTGTACACAGCACTCTGCTAAGTACTTTGAAGTGATGATATATACAAGTAAAATGAATTTTGATGATTAAACAAAGTATACACATATCACCAAGTAAGCAATCTAAGATGTATAGATATTTTATATATATGCCATTAAAAACTAATTACAAATAACTTCTTTCCTATTTTAGGCTTTGAAAACATTACCTCACTTCATTCTTAAACATCCCTAGGACGTTTACTACTATTAAAATCTGCATGTAGAGAGAGGAATAACAAGATCTCAGATTAAACATCTTTATGGGATATACAGGCAGTCTCTGGGTTGTGAATGAGACAGGTTCCGTAGGTTGGTTCTTAAGTTGAATTTGTATCTAAGTTGGAACGGCTACCTTTCTCTATTACCTGTAGAAGCCTCTGTTCATTAGGGCAAATTGAACATCAATTGGATGCTTGTAACTCCACTCGAGGACATATAATCACAGCCTCCGTTCACAAGGTGATTCATACATAAGTCAGATGTTTGTAACTAGGGGACTGCCTGGACCAACTATGGAGTCATCTTCACCTCATGCCAAGGAGCAGTGCTCTTAAACAATAAATCTTCCTCTGATAAGGCCCAGGGAAGAGAATATGGCAGCCCCCACCTTAATGGAAACATTTCTGAACATAATATGCTCTATAATCGTAAGATGAATTTTAGATTGATTTTAAAAGGCACGAATTAAAATTAGGCACATTTTACTATCACAATTTGCACGGCATTCCAATTTGATAGCAATTTAAAATTTGCTTTAATATTCTCAGGAGTAAAAAGCTTACTTCCTCGCACTGCTGATTATCTCATCCCTGGTCAGTCTTGTCTGCTAATACGCTCATTGGCTCAACATTAACTTCTGAAGAACTTTTATGTGAAGGGCGTTATGCCAAGACCAAAAGACTCATAATGATGTGTTAAATCATGTATTTGTGTTCCAGGAATTGAACATATATTCCAGGCTTTTGATTATTTTTTCCTATATTGAGACCAAATTTGCTTCCCGATAATTTTCCTTTACCCATCCTTATAATGCTTTTGGGAACAAGGGGTAATGAAAATCTGTAGACTTCCATAGAACTTTCTTCCACCGTCCCTTAGTCTTATTTTTCTAAAAGCTAATAATGATTGAATCACTCAAAAGTATTAACTTAGCATCCTTATTGCTTGCCATTTCTATTCAGTGTAATTTTTAAAGATGTGAAACATCAAATTAAACCTAAGTGTTCTAGACGTATGCTGGTTGTTGCTGAGTATAAGGGAAAAGACTTTCCATAATTCACGTTGCTGATTCTGTTCTTCATAAATTATAACTATCTGCTCTCATAGAGATATAATTTTGGCTAACACCTGTCCCTGAAATAGCCAATGTACTTTAGAATTATATGGCAAATCCACACTGAACGTCTCATTGTCCAAATTTATCAAACAGATGATGCCGTGTTGCATTTGGTGAATATAGTTTATAATATGTGTAACTTATTGCCTGACGTCATTGAAAGCAATAGCTTTACTATGGAGATTTTGCTGAGCCTGATACAATGAGAGAAATGAGAACATCTGGATCTGTTAATACTTTCAAAAAAAAAAATATCTGTTTAATATACCCTGCATGTTTTGTATCTTAGAAGGTCTGTCCATACACTCACTAAATTGACCATGACGTTTATCTTGAAAGTTGTTGAAAATGTATATTCCTTGTGTTCTGTTCACAAGAGTTCCCAAAGCAAGTAACCCTTTTAGAGCAAAGATAACCTTCTATTAAGACCTGAATGAAGTATAAAACCTGGGCCACATCAGTGGTATGAGCTGATTCATCTAAAGCGATTGAATAATATATATTTTCCTTTTGAAGTATTGTGTTGTAGTTGTCCTGTGAGTTGAAGGTGAATTCTTACTGCCGATCAGATCAATTATGGTTCTCCTTGAAAGAGGCAGTTGTTTGTACTTTGAAATGTTATCGGGGGCCTTGGCATCTTACAACTTTGTCAATGCATTCTTTCACAATGTCTATATCTTTGCACATATGCCCTTTTTTTCCTGAGTATATAAGCTACTTTATAAGCTGCTTCCGTGTCTTATTTCCAGGTCTTAGTGCTGCTTGAAAGGATCATCTTTGCTTTTGTTTTTCATCTTTTAATTTCTGCAGTACAACTTTTCTTTTCTTTTCTTTTTTCTTTTTTTTTTTTTTTTTTTTGCATTTTTTGGCCAGGGCTGGGTTTGAACCCACCACCTACAGCGCACTAGTCCTTTGAGCCAAAGGTGCCACCCTCCCTTACAACTTTTCATGCATCTTTTTCTAATTTAAAATATTCATCGTCCACATGAGTGTTAAATAGTGTTAAAGAGCTCTGGATTTCATTGACGTTAATGTTTCAGTATCACAAAGCAAGAAAGTCATCTTACCTTTAGCAGAAACAAATAATAGTACCTTTTCAATCCTGAGTGAAAAATGTGTTTTCTTCCTTCAGAGTTTTCTTAATCTTCTTTGACATGACAGACTGTTAAACAGACAGAATTAAGAATACTGTTAAGCCATACAACGATTTAACATTCCACGTTAGTCAAAAAACAAAGTGAATTGTTGTCAAAAGGTGGTAATAGACTGACATACTTGACCCCCATAAACTCTCCCAGCCTCAGGGGGTAGTGGCCCCAGTCATGTGGGGACAGTTAGATCTACATCATGAGAGTACCAGCTATCCATCCAGATGCTAAAGATTGGTTTACTCATGTTCTAAATGTCTCGGTCCATCCGGGAGGATTATTTTATTGCAACTTACTTGTTCCTTGTTATTTTAAATATGTTCCTTTAAAAAATCAAAACAAAATATAAAAGACAAACAAAAAAGTGTTAGTAAAACTAAAAGGATTTATTGTGTAAAATTTAGATTCAGCCAAAAATTTGCACAAAAATACCCACGAGGCCGTGTTGGACCATCCCCTTCTAGAAGCCTCGATTTGACCAAGAAGCATTAGGACTCTTACAATTCAAATATACTTTCCTAAGACTCTGAGAATAATATTAATTTCTATTACATCTTAGTAAACATATTTTGTTCATTGAACGTTTACCGAGCACCATCACTGTGGCAAACACTCTGGGTGGCATTAAGTAAATCCTGAAACATGCACGTGTCATGGCCTTGCTGATATGTGTATTCTGCTAACAAGCTGTCCAATGAATGAATTGCTTTTAGGAGAAATCACTACGTGCTGAGAGATAATCATGGTAAAGAAAATCTACCCTGGAAAGGTGTTATTTAAGCAGATGCTGACAGGATAACAGGAATTAACCAGGTAAAGACAAATAAAATCTCCATCAAACTGAGTGCAAGGGTGATGAGGCAGGAGAGAGTTTAGAATTATAGTCATATACTAACCATTGAATTATTAATGCTATAATTTTACATTAAATTTAAAGACTTATATTTTTAAAGTTATTAAATCGATTGATTTGGAAAGTAAAAATGAATTACTATACTGTTTAAATAATTTCATCCCCCCAAATGTAAATATCTTTGGTATCCCTGTGTGGTTGTTTAGAATGATTTACAGAGACATGAGCAGTGACATTAAAGAAGGCCAAAGTTGAAGTTGTTTTTTTTTTTTTGAGCCGGGCAATAATTTTGATAAGTGAAACTCATATGTAGCTGACTGTCCTTCCTTCTTCACATGGGGCTAATGCTTTTTAAAAAATTAGTTAACTTGGGTGGTGCCTGTGGCTCAAAGGAGTAGGGTGCTGGCCCCACAGGCTGGAGGTGGTGGGTTCAAACCTAGCCCCATTCATAAAAAATTAGTTAACTTAATTTTGTTATGTTGTCAAAAAGAGCGTCTAGCTTATACCCCATCAGGCCCTAGGCCATGTTCAACCAAAATTGTACCTTATTAAGCAGGCGGTTACCTAAGATCCTCCTTTCAGTGATGAGAGTTTCTTAATTCATTTCAGAAAATATATCACTTGGGCTCGGTGACGATCCCCACTGCCTTTCACTACTTCTTTCTGTTCCTGGTGGCAGTTCCCAGCAGCTGTGGGCGACATCACTCCCTGGGGTCACGGATCTCAGTGGGGCTTCCAGAAGTTCTTCAGTAGTTCCTCCTGCGAGTCTCAACGGGGTCTCTGAAAACCCCTCTCCTGGCCCCATCAGCTGAGCATTTTCATTCTTTCTGAAGGAGCTTCTTCAAACTGCTTTACACTTGCAAGTGTAAGGAAAAAAAAAATCCATTCTGACAATTCTTAATATGTAAAATAGGATATAGCATATCTATAAAACACCTGCTGATCACGCATCCAGTAAATTTGTCAACCTTTTTATGAAGAGAGCATCGTGATAGAAATTCAGCCAACCTAACAGCTGAATCTGAAAACCAGAACGGGTATGTCTATAGAATAAATGGTAAAATAATACCAAATTCTGGACTTCTCAGAGAACCACAGCTGTTTAACTGCTTAGGAGTTAAAATCCAGATCCACCAATGTGTATGAAATAGGCCGTGTGGAGGGCCCCAAACTGCCGTTGCCAAATTGCGAGTCAAATTCTCTCTTTCCTTTTGAAAATAAAACCCTGAAACTGTTTGAGGTTGATGGCAGCAACTTAGAAAGCGCTGACTTTCTGGTTTGCCCTTTGTGAATTTTCCGTGGTGGCCAGGCAAAACGGCGTAAAAGTTAAAGTGATGACAGGACATCTCAAATATACAACAATGGGCTCTACGATTTCACCCAGATGATTCCAATTTCTAGGGTCTGAGGAGTTTTCAGATAGAGGAACGCTGTGCTGGATTTTCTCGGTGTCTAACAACCCGAGACTTCCTCTTAAGCAAGGTTGAAAGCTGCATCAACTCTGGGTGGAGCAATTTCTGCAATGGCACTGTGGTTCCTGATGGCCACATGGCATTTCCCTGGTTCTCACTTTCTTCTATTTGAAGACGTAAATGTGAAATTGGCCTTTTAGCCGCTGGAGGATTTCTTTCTGTAAAATTGCTCCAGATGCCTTCTACTTGGTTGCCAACTTGTGAAAGGTCCAAGCTCTTTGTACCCACTGTCCAGCAGTGTCCCACCCCACCTCGATGCACATGGTTCCCTCAGCCGGCCTGGACCCCAACACTCAACCCAGAGCCGTCACTGCTCACCACACCCTCGTGCACAAATGCTTACCCTGCCTGGCTCCATCCAATCGGGGTGGGGTGGAGTAGCTTGACAGGAAGGGGAAGGACAGAAAGGGTCACGGGCAGCGCCTGTGACTTAAAGGGGTAGGGCACGGGCCCCATATGCCAGAGGTGGCGGGTTCAAACCCAGCCCTGGCCAAAAAAAAGAAAGAAAAAGAAAGGGCCACAGAGAAAGAAGGGGACAGAGAAAAGAAAGAGAAAACTGAAAACTTATTTACAATTTATGCTTTTATGTTGAATTTTTCTAAAGCTCATTATACATACCTTAAGTATTTATGTAAATTCCATATAGATCAATACAACAAACAACTTAGTATTAATTGATCTCTATATAGACACATTACCATGATGTTCAATAATTTGTGTCAAAGATATGTATTTATTAGAATGAAGCCTCACAATTCAATGTTATGGTTTCAGAGATGATCAGATTTAAGGTTCTCTTAGACAAAGGCCAGTTTTCCTTTTAAACTTCTTCAAACCTTGACTTCAAATTTCTTCAGAAAGCAACAAGTACCAATTCCACTTCATAGGATAGGCTCGTGTGATAATGACTAAAATGTTGATTTAAGAGCAGTGAGCAATGATAAGCAGCTTTCAATAATTAGTGACAAGCAGAGTAAAATAATTATTCCAAGCACTTTAACTATCATCTCTTTAAAAGGCTATTGGAGTCCATGCTATTAAAAAAAAAAATTAGTTTGCATTTTCTCCACTTGCAGAAAGAAAGTAGTCCCGTTAAGGGTCATTCTATAATGAAAACCAAAGGCCATGACCAAGTTGGAGACAGGCTTTTATCCATTAAAGTGGAGCTAACAGCCGCATCTGCTCCATCACGGCTGTGAATCAGCAAGAGAAATTCCTAACAGCCTAAAATAACAGCAGATTCCAGTTCAACATGTAGAGACCCTTCCACAAGTTTCATGTATGTTTGCCCAGAGAGCTACTGTGCACTCAGGGAAAGTAAGACGGGAACTCTAAGAATTCTTCTCGGGGGTTCACAGCTGTCTGCTCTCAACTCTCCACACCAATGAATGTCAAAACTATAAACAACACATGGCAAGAGAAAAGAATTTAAAAGCACAACGAGAAGGGATGAGCCAGAGAGAAAAACACACAATTCAATTTATACAAAATTCACAAACAATTAAAATTAATTTTTATAACATGTCCAGAGGGTGATTACCTTTGGGGGAAAGTTATAATTAGGAGGTAGCCTAAGAGGTCTTCTAGGGTGCTAATAATAATCCCTGTTGCTTTTGTTTTCAGATTTTTATTGTTTTTTCATCTAGGACTGGTTAGATGGCTATGTTCAATTTTTCAGTAATTCATCAATCTATAGCCTTATAATTTCTGTTTTTTTTTTTTTCAACAAGTATGCTGTCCCTGAATAAAAGCTTTAAATAGATTAAGTAAAAAAAGTATTTACCTGCTCGGATATAATGACAGAAAACATGTAGAGACTTGTCGGCAATGTCGTTCAATTAGTGTAACAGAAAGTTTAGCAATATTCTGGCATCAAGTACTAGAGATGTGGAAATAGTGAGGGGTCCCGGGAGAACTGGAATGTCATTCTAAATTTGGGAGATGCCGGTAACTCATGGCAGGTTCTCTCTTCAAGGAGAATGATGGTGGTCCCCGGGCTTTAGTTAATTGTATCTCTACTCCAGGCCAAAAAAAGGAAAAAATTGATTTGAAATCTTGATGTCAGTGTCAGTTGGTGACCTAGAAGCATAATATGGTCCACCTGCCGGACCTGTATTTCATACATATCAGGGATCCGTAAAAATATTCTCTAGACTGAGGATGTGGAGCCCTGGAGTTGGCTATTTACCAACCAGGAAAAATCCTATGTAATTTTATTGAGGAAGTAAATAATAAGAGGCTGTTCATTATCTACATCTTTGTCAGAGCTGTTTTTAAAGATTTCTGAGATTAGGAAGCATTCACTTTTTTTTTTCTTTTTTGCAGTTTTTGGTTGGGCCTGGGTTTGAACCCGCCACCTCCGGCATATGGGGCCAGTGCCATATTTGAGCCACAGGCACCGCCTGGAAGCATTCATTATTTTTTCCATTTAAATATAAGTTAAATTATCTGTAAAGTTAGACAATTTAACTAACTAAATTTAACTAATGATTAGTTAACTATTTAACTAAATTTTGTAACTTTACAGAAAATTTGTAGAGAGATGATAAAGCCTGTCTCAGAGAGCTGAACAGTGTGAAGAGTTAGGGTAAACAAATTTCAGGTTCTAATCTCTCCATGGTCTGTTGGTGGAGTGCTGCTGTACCCCGTGATAGTATTAATGTACACCGCTATGATTTAATAAAAAAGAAAAGAAAAGAAAAGGTGAGTTCAGAATCAACTAGTGGAAACTATTCCAGTGTATCAGAAGCACAAAATAGAGTATTGCTGTTAAAACACTTCCCTGAAATAGGAAAGAAATTAAGTTTCATTTTGGCTTAAAAGATGGACAACAAACAACAAAATAAAATGCTTAAAGAAACTCTTTTTACTATAATCCTAGAATGTAATTTTTCCTCCAATTTTTGACCCCTAAAACTAGTTTTAATTTTTATTTTCTGTTCTTGATCTTCAGATGTCCATATATCCACTGTGATTATAACCTGTTAATTTATGAGAATTAGTCATTGCACCCCACAGTCTTTGACCCAAACATCCAAATATATGTAAAATAAATGTTGAATTAATTAAATATACTGTCCATAGGATTAAAATGCATGCAATTCAGAGTCAACATGGGTAAGAAAAGAAAATTCACTTATAAATACTGTAGGTCTGGGATAAGGACAGGGAGGGGTTGGAGCTTTTGAAAATACCAACATCTCCAAGTAGATTAAAAACATAATAATTGTTTTTTTTTTTTGAGTGACTATTATAGCCATATATTATATAATTAATGGCATATGTGGTAGGTGGCCGTAAGCCACTCTTCTGTAAGTTAGAATTCATTAGAATAAAGATAATCAGTTTTTGCATTGTTTTCAAAAGAGCATAAATTTATTCCATAGTTGTACCTAACAATGTCTCTAGTAGTAACTTATAACGCCATGGGTCTTTGTAAGCAGATTAAAATAATTAGATCCATCGTGATAAATGAGGGGTTTTTTTAAAACAGGTATTTATACCCTTTAATACAATGTATTGATCGATGCTTGTCAAGAGCTGATAATTATTAAGGAAATTAAATATGATGGAATAAGAGGAATGGAAACAGTAAGACTATAATTATTGAGATGAAGCAAAAGTATCTGATTTCAGGGCGGTGCCTGTGGCTCAGTGAGTAGGACGCCGGCCCCTTATGCCAGAGGTGCCGGGTTCAAACCCAGCCCCAGCCAAAAACTGCAAAAAAAAGTATCTGATTTCAATCATCAGCACCTCACATGTACTTTTGGAAGACTATTGTAAAGCCATGGCTTATACTATAACATCAATTAAAACCAGAGTCTGTGACAGAATAAAGATTCTCTTTAGCTGTGCAATCCCTGTCACATGCAGAGAGTGCGCACAGAGGGAACCACACAGCTAGAGCTTCAAATACTCATCAGTCAAACAACGAATCATCAAATCAGACAGGACATGTCATAAAAACATTTTCTACTGGTTCCAAACTCTTGGTTTTGCCTTTTCTTGTGTTTTAACTTTTGACCTGTAACTTTACTGTGTAAAAATCTTTTTTATTGACCAAAAGAACCCCAAACTACACCCTTCTTCTGTGTAACTTTTCCTAAGAGTGACTTTCCATAATTAGCTTGTTGTTTTAAATTTTCCTATTATTTAGTTTGCAAATTTCTGATTATTGTATGTGGGTGTCTTATTCAGTGAACACAAGTAAATTATAAAACTAAATTTGTAATGTATGTTAACTTTTTTTTTCTGAGTGAATGTTTAGAAAGTGTCTGAAATCCTAATTTATTGGACTATTAGGTGAACCACCTGCAATTTGTTAAAGATGCAATCGTATCCAAGCATCCCTATGTTACAGACCTCCCAACTGACCACTTTCCATGCTTACAAACGGGCTCCCAAGGCTCCTCATAAAGTTAATTTATAATTAAATGATTAAATTAATAATTCAGTCACTAGTTCCTCCTGCTCATGTAAACAAACCCGCATGGCATAAGCGGTTCCTGAGGGCAGCAGGTGCTGGGGTGGTCTCATTTCCACAATCGCTTACAGACTCATTTTTGTCTTAATTTTTTATTTGACTTTGTGAGTCTGTGTTTACCCCGATGACCATGCCTTCAAAGCAAAAATCCAGGTGACCTTGCAGCAAAGAGAAAAGCAGTTACAATGGGGAAAAGAAGTAGAAATAATTAAGTTTTAAAGAAAGGCCAGAGGCCGCCATTCACTGGGAAAGCATTAGGCTTTAGTCATTGAACTTTCAGAACAATTATCAAGGGTAATAAAAATAATGGAACTTGGGAAAAGCAGGGCTCCAATGAAAGCGTCGACTACTGCCAAGCCACGTGGTGGAGAAATTGTTGAAATGGAAGGGTTGTTACGGATTTGGTAAGAGGACCAGAATAGGGGTAACATTCCTGTCAGCCCAGCTTCGATGTAACATTAGGTGGGGGTGCCGTGCTTTTCAAATCTTATCTATCTCATGGCACACTTGAGCCCATAGCTAAACTTTCTGAGCACATTTACATTGTGTTGAACAACAGCAACAAAAAAGAACAAAAGAATGAATACATTTACTGTGCTTTGAACTTCTTTTGAAAATAATTTCATTAGGCAGCACCTGTGGCTTAATGAGTAGAGCACCGGCCTCATATACCAAGGGTGGTAGGTTCAAACCTGGCCCCAGCCAAACTACAACAACAACAACAAAATAGCTGGACATTCTGGCAGATGCCTGTGGTCCCAGCTACTTGGGAGGCTGAGGCAATAGAATCACCTAAGCCCAGGAGTTGAAGGTTGCTGTGAGCTGTGATGCCACAGCACTCTACCAAGGGCGATAAAGTGAGACTCTGTCTCTATTAAAAAAAAGAAAGAAAATCATTTCATTGATAATCTTTAAAATGTTTCAAGGGACCCTAAGATCCTCTCATGGCACACGGGTTGAAAATCACTGCTGTAAGCTGGCCCTACACAACCACACCCCAACCACACACTTTGCTCGTGATTTAAGAAAACTGAGCGTCTCAACCAGCTCTAGCTATGCTGATGCAGTGGGATGTTTGCTGAAGCACAAGTGTTGTTTGAGGTTCCTCTGACTAAGAAAACCACACACCACACCCGAGGATGGTTAAAATGCACATTTTCTGCTGCATTTCTCTTATTCCGTTATAAACGCCAATCTATGTGACTTTTCAGGAGGATGAGAGATCTTCACAGTGGCAATTTATTTAATTATCTTTGTCCAGTACACAGGAGAGCAGATGACACAACAGAACTATTTGATGAACAGTGGAATTACTAATATAGGTAATGATTTTAAAAGAAATAGTAGCTTCAGTTGTTGAGACTTAAATAGATTTCCAATTGATAAGAAAAATAGATTTGAGGACACATCATTTGTTACACGCCACGATATCAGCCACATTTACAGCGTCACCCTTTCAACTCATTTCACACTCAATTCCGAAGGCACTGGTGGTATTATTCAATCTGGTATAAAAGGAGATTTTTTTTAGCTTCTCAAGCTCTTCCCAGGTACGTGAGAATCAGAAAGAAAATGATTCCACTTCACTGGGCTCTCCTAAAGTCTCTTTGCTAACACAAATGTCTCAAAAATATTAGTTTCTCAGTGCACTTCGGGTCAATATTTGTTGAATCTTTGAGCTATCTGTACTATGCCTTTAGTGCACCTTAACCCGAAATATGACTTAAATTCCAAGGAAAGTGTATAACCTCTACTATTCCTGCCTCTTAGCTCCAAGAAAAATGTATCTTACAGTTCTAACAGCAACTGAATAGGTATGACCAAAGGGGAAAAAGTGTCAAAAATGATAAAACACGACACTCACCCTGTTCAGAGGATACGGCCAGAGGAAACGGTAAAAACCCTTCTTCAGTAATTCCTCATTAGCTGGACTGGTGTTTTTCTCTTTTGACACTCGTACACTTATTTTTTCATGTGGATTTTCCAGGTTGCTGTTTTGCTTCTAAAATCTCATGAAACTTTTTTAGTTTGATTATACATGAGGGTGGAGGGAGTGGGATTGGAGGGATCACTTCTGAGGTTTATCTTACAAGGGTACAAGTGAATCTTTCTA
>NW_003852525.1:3386360-3394396 GCF_000181295.1 Otolemur garnettii | reverse complement strand
ATCCTCCCCTCTGGTACATCTTATAGGTCACTGCTCTACACACAGGTAAACATTCTTCTGAATTTTCACCATGGATTAGTTTGTACATTTTTTAACTGTAAATAAATTGGACCCTATATTGTTATATTTTATGTCTGACTTCTAACATTACTTTGTAAGAGTCATACAGATCATTGGATGTAGCAATAATTTATGTTCTTTATTATTTGGCAATAATATAATTTATTTTTTTGACCGTGAATGGCTATGTCATTTGTATGTAGACTGAGGCTAATACAAATAATTCAAGTATACATAGTTTAGAGCATATGTTTTGATATGTACCCATATACATTTTAGTTATATAAATTTAAGGTTGAAATTACTATAGCGGGGGAAATGTAAGAGTCTAATTTCATAGAAAAAGATAAAGAGGTTTTCATAGTTGTTTAATCAGTTTTGACTTCTACTGGGAGTATATGAATGTTCTATTTGTTCTACATCATTGCAAAACAGTGGCGGAAGCTTCCTTTTTAAATTGGAGCCATTCTGATGGAAATATAGTAACAGAGGAGGAGAAAGACAAGGTCATGTTCATCAGCCACAGGAATGTCGTGCCTTTGAAATACGAAGAGCCTGTTCTATCTTCTGGCTACTTGGGCTGGCTTCCCTTTCATATTAACACTTAGGGTTGTTATATATATATATATATATATATATATTTTTTTTTTTTTTTTTTTGCAGGTTTTTTTTTTTTTTTTTGACTGGGGCTGGGTTCGAACCTGCCACCTCCGGCATATGGGGCCAGCACCCTACTCCTTTGAGCCACAGGCACCACCTGGGCTGTTTTAGACTTTCTGGACTTGAATCTTTTGCTAGATATATTACCTGAAAATTATTTCTGTGACTCACTGACTTGCATTTTCACTCGCAATAGTGTCTTATAATAATTTAATTTCTTACATGAAATATATTCTAATTCATCACCTTTTTCTTTATGTTCAATGGTATTTTGCCCTGTTTCGGTAACCCTTGCCTCCTTAAGGATGTGAAGATATTCTCCTATACCGTATTTGGTAGGTTTTTCTGTCCTCATTTATTGTATAGCATCTATTTAATACAAATACACAATATTTATAGTTTAAAATATGAAACACTGGTGCACAGTGCCTGTGGCTCAAAGGAGTAAGGTGCCAGCCCCATATGCTGGAATTGGTGAGTTCAAACCCAGCCCCGGCCAAAAACTGCAGAAAAAAATAAATAATAAAACACTGGTGTACAATATGGTACCCCCTGTTACAGGAGCAATGTTCAAAAAAAGAAAACAAAAAAAGGGGGGGAAATATTTTCTGTCTCCCAAATTCTTCTGGGGGATGGGATGAACCTGGGCCAAGGCCAGGAGATGGTCTTAGCCCAAAATGGGATTATGAGGTTAATCAGATCCCTTAAAAGTTCTGTGCTTCTGCTCAGAGGGAGGAATTTGGATTTTGAGTCAACAGTCTGATATTTTCCTCTTTTGCCACAAAGTAAAAATTTCCCTTTCCATCTCCTCAGATGGCTTGTCCCTGTTTTTTGGGATGGGATGTTGGGGTCAAGTGCTGAACTTGAGTGACACCAGAAGGCACATGAACAATTAAAATGTTCTGAAGTTCATGAAAAAGTTTCTCCCATACTTAGTTCATAGAAGCGTCAACAATAACAGGATCTACGAACTGAATCTGAGGAAGAACATACTAACATACTTCCTTCTTTCATAAATATTTAATTGACCCAACATCATCTGTTAAAAATATTACCCTTCCAAATCATCTTGAAAGCTTATTTGTCATAAAACAACTGTCAATATAGATGTAAGTTTGTCTCTGAGTTTTCTATTTTGTTCCACAGAGTTATTTTCTATTTTTGGGACAAAAATTACATTCCTTCATTATGTAACTTATACTATTTTCTGTTAGTATAAATTCTCCAAATACATTATTTTCTTTCAAAATTTTCTGGCTATTCTTAGCCTGTTTCATTTTCACACAACTAATGACAGAATAAACTCGCCACCCTCTATAACCACCCACTGGCAAGCTGTTTGGATTTTGTTGGAAAATGAAGTTAATCTAAACATCAATTGGAGGATAATTACCATATTACAGTATTTGAATCCTCCAATCTCTAAATTTAGATTCACTTCGTTTATTTAGATTTTTAAATTCTCTCAGTAATAACTGTAGTTGTCTTTATAGATGTCTTTTATAACTTTTAAAAATATGTTTGTGGGTATTTGATATTTGAAAATGATATTGTCTAGCCGGGCGTTGTGGTGGGTGCCTGTAGTCCCAGTGACTTGGGAGGCTGAGGCAAGAGAATCGTGTAAGCCTAAGAGTTTGAGGTTACTGTGAGCTGGGAGGCCACAGCACTCTACCAAGGGCATCAAAGTGGAACTCTGTCTCAAAAAAAAAAAAAAAAGATATTATCAAAAGTATTTATCGTTTATTGTTTATCCATAGAAATGAAGCTACTTTTAAAATATCAACTCTGTATTCTAGAACCTTAAATTCACGTTTAATTTTTAACATACCCACTCTTTTGAAGGTTTGTAATTAATGAATTGTGTCTCCTGCAAGTTCTGTGTTTTCACTCGATCTCTTCCAGAAGATTCTAGATTTTGTTGTACTTTTGCTTTATTTTAATGACTTGGGCATCTAAGTTGTTTGGAATTCTAACATCAAGTTCAGCACCTCGACTGCTACTGCAGAGGGCTTTTCGGGGAAAGCTGCTTTGCTGGGCTCCTAGGCAGGTTTAGAAAAGCCAGAAAATTAACATCTTAAGGACTGAGCCCTAACTGCTCACTGAACCACAGAGGCTTGTAAATACTCCTTCCCTTGAGGCACATGTTTTGGAGTTTTCCCATTGAGCTAAGCTTCCAATGCCCCCTGGAATAGCCTATTGGAATAGGACTCTTCAGGGAGGGCCTCTCCCATATCACTTTCTCCCATTCCTACTGCGGGGGCTGTTTGCTCTTGAAGGCTTCATATTGCTTTGGCAACACACACCCGGGAAAGTGTAATTGTTCTTCAACCTTTTATCAGATTAAAAGATTACCTTTTCATTGCCGCAGTTCAAAGATTGTGTGTGTGTGTGTGTGTGTGAAAATGGATGTATGTTAAATTAAAACAAATGTTTTTCTTCTTTATTTTGACACTTTGGTAAACTACATTGATTGATTTTCAAATAACCAAGGAACCTTGCATGTCTGAGGTAAGTGCAAGCTGGCTGCCGGGTACCATTTACTTAATAGATCACCCTATTTGTTTGCTAATATTTTCTTTAATTTTTTTTCAACTCTGTTTATAAGAGATTATTCTAATTTTCCTTTCTGTTCACATATGTAATGTGTTTTGCTATTATCTACAATTACATGAGATGGAACCTCCAGCAGGAGAGGGGGTGATCTAAGTGGGGAGTCCCCAAGTCTTCAGTGCAGAGGGTTTAAATCCTATAAGGCTGGGGGGTTGGAGGAAGCATGCCACAATTGGCCAGAGGTCGGGGGCAGAAAATGATCTTAGAATTAGCCCAGGAATGTGGTCCTTGCAGTTTTTGCCTCAGGGAAGGAATTAGGGGTTTTTATCGTCCTTGCTCAAGAAGGAACCACCCAAACCCTTTTAGGCTGCTTTGTTCAGGACCTGGCTAGAGCCCGGGGGGTGTGCCCTGGAAAGGACCGCCTGTTTGTGCCTAGAGATGGGGTTCTGATTTCTGAGCAAACCCTGACCTAGAAAGTGGGGGGATCCCCATCCAGCGCTGAGTGGGAGAACCCCCTATCACCAAGACTATTGGAATAGGCAAGCGAGATTCAACTCAGCTCTGCTGAAATAAAAGGCTGGAGATATTCAAGCACGCAGGGAGCTGGTAGAAAAGTAGGCAGGACACATTGGGACGGGGACATCTTTGTCTTAATTGGTTCCTGTGGAATTTGGGCTAATCAGATCCTGGGAGACAGAAGCATAGCTCTTTCTTGTAAGCTTTCAGTCATTCTCTTAGGTAGACTGGAGCTCTGGCTATCTTGGCAGACAAAGGGTGGGTGCTCCCACTGCGGGGTAGGGGGGGACTGCCCCACCTTAATCCACCTGTCACACCCGGGGAAGGAGGAAGCTGAGGTAATGTACAAAAGGATTCAGGGAGTCCCCAGCCCACAGGTCAGGCACTCCCATAGACAGAGTCTCACTATGTCACCCTCTGTAGAGTGCAGTGACATCACAGCTCACAGCAACCTCAAACTCTTGGGCTTAAGTGATTCTCTTGCCTCAGCCTCCCAAGTAGCTGAGACTACAGGCGCCTGCCACGATGCCAGGTTATTTTTGGTTGCAGTTGTCATTGTTGTTTAGTTGGCCCTAACGTCCCACTTTTGTGTGTAAAGGACTCCCCCAAATGTCTCTTTCTTGAATTTGTTTCATCTTTGGAGTGCTGACATTCTGACTTTCACAGACCCTTCACGTCTTCTCTCCTTGGGCCTCCATTTTTGCTCCTAAAATTCTCATGGCCTTAACGATGCCTTTGAATCAAACCTTTCTTTCTCAACACGTTCTTACGGTTTTTCTAGTTACGCTGGGCAGGAGCATTTGCCGACAATAAGCTATTCCATGAGAGCCGAAGGAGGGAAACAGCTTCCACTTGATTTTTGCCGCTTTCTTAGATTCAAACAAAATTCCTTAAAAAATGTTTCAGAGACATACTGACCTATAATTTATTTTTTAGTACAGTAGTAACTCTGTCCCTTGATGATTGTCCTAAGGCATATTTGTTAAAGCTTCAGTCTGTGTTCAATCTTAAAAAATAATATGCAGAATCGTAGTAAGATGATGTTTTTAAGCAACCCAGCTGGACTGTGAGCATGCTTTTATCGTGTGCGGCTGTTTTCTTTTACTGTATGTGGCTGCGGTTCTGTGCTCTCATTACTTCTACCCATTAGTGGAACTATTCTGTGTTTTGAATAATTAAAAAAGATCTGTTGGTTGTTGATTTTGGATTCATTTCCCAGACATATTGAATAAAATATTCAGTTTGTGAGCGACATATGGCAGTTTTTTCATTGAAACATGGCACATGTGGCTTTTTCCTGGGGCACAGATTTCGATTTCCACCCATTTTGTAAGCTATGCAGGATGAGTGAGTGACTTCAAGAATAGATGGTTCAAGATTTATAAATCACACACATTCAATGATCGTACTTCTGCAACAAAGTAAATCTAGACTCGTGGATATTTATGAAGATGAAAACCTTTGCAGAATTCTAAGCTTAGAAGCCATATGCTGGCTAACCCGCTCACTGGAACTTTCTTCTGTCTTGGTTACTTTGATGTTGTCTAATTTACAACATTTTTTGTGGCTTCTTCCTGCCCCCATTTTATCTCCTATGGTGCTAAAGAAGACCTGATAGATGAAAAAATGCCCACTACTGTGTTAGACAGCAAATTACTATAATCTGCATCCAATAAGATTTAAATAAGATTACGTCTGTTTAATCCCATTCTTACAGAGTTTATCATCTGTTATCGGGTATCATTTGTACATTTCTCTACATTTAAGCACTTCCAAAGAAAGTAGAAAATATGAAAAAGAAACCAATAGAATCATATCAAATGCCACTTCATGTAAATAGATGGAAACTGCTTAGAGATCATAATAATTAACAAAACATTTGCATTTGGAGGGTAGAATTCTACCAGGTGATTGTGATGGGAAGTATTAGAACAAGTGAATTATTCTGAAGGCTTGACAATCTTGGACATTTTAAGGTTTTGGAAGGTAAGGATTTTGGTCTACAGACCCTCTGCCTGCCCTTTACATGTAGCTTGGGAATATTAGGTGCCCAAATATATGTTTCAGATGCATGAATTTATTCTTCATTGGCGTTTTTAAACACTTGGCTATAACTGAGAGACAGTAAAGGTAAGTGCTGTTCTGAGGTTCTTGTTTAGAATTTTTTTTTCTTACTTGTATTCTTCCCGTAGGAAAATCACTCCCAATGAGGTGACTTTGTATTGTGGCAATTTAGCCAAACTACGTTTCTCGGATTTCCTTTGCTCTCGTGGCTCTGAGTGAATTCAGCCACCAGGAGAATCTGTATGGGACGTGGAAGGCTGGAGTAAGCAGGTGACTTTTCTTTTTTTTTTAACATTGTGAAGGTCAAAGCCAGGCCTCTGCAGCTCATGAGGGCATTCATCAGCGTGCGGGCTCACCTTCCCGGTGCGGGGAAGCAAGTGGACCGTTGCGGCTTTGGCTCCTGATGGTCCTTCTCCTTCAGCTTCTGCACATCATGGATCTGGGACATGCTCAGCCTTTTCATGAAAAGTGTGCCCAGATCTTAACACGGGTGGCTCATCTCACCAAGACTACAGGCCATGAATGACTGGCAGGCAGTCGACGTTGTCCTGCGAGTTCCAGGTTGTCCTCAGATGTCCCTGTTTATATTATGGGTTCCTGTGTATCCACATGGATTATAGTTTGTCCTGAATCTTCCCAAGTTAGCATCTAATTTAATAGATATTAAGATCAACCTCAGTTGCAGAAGGAGAAGCTTTATATAAACTACCTAATGAGCTCCGACAAATATATAAGGTTTAATCCCCAGGACCCATCCCTTATTCTACACATCACTACAGGGTCCTGTCGTTACCCGTCACCTTTCTAGAGCTCACTCTCCATAGTTTTCACAGTTCTCACTGTTGCACCAAAGCTTAAATCGTGCAGATTTGGCACCCCGTGTGCTTCTAGATCATTAGGACCTTGAGAATTCGTTTTCTAAATTGGTTCTGGTTTTTACAGACCTGCTTTTCTAACTTGATGACTTTCAAAGACATTTTAATAATGACTTGGTCTCCAGCCACAACTGTGTGGGTGGTAATTCACGGCATGCCTTGGCGACAGTGTTGCTTCAATTATTTATAGATATCTGTAATCAGGGCTATAGGAGAAAGTCTCTGGATGGCTATGTGGTTACTCCCACAGAGCACAGTGGTGAAGCCAGGGAGTGCAGTGGGCTGGTTGGGTATGTGTATATATCCTCCCGACTTGGAGAAAGAAGTTCGCTAAGTTAGCTCAGATCATGAGCCAGGTAAGGGGCAAGGAAATTTCTACACGCTCCCAAAATGGAACCCTTTTCTCTTCTATTCATAGAACTCAGGTTTCTGAAGATAAAATCTAAATCTTATCCTACCCATGAGCAAGTTATCATGGAAATTATATTTCTAGCATCATGCATGTCTTCTGTTAAAGTCAGGACATCGGTCTGGAAAAACAGAGGTCTTTAAAATCATATGGACCCTTTGGAGCATATTCCGCTGAAGCTGGGAACTTGGCACCCGTAAGTTATCCTCAGATGTTTTGACATTAAAAGAATATTTTCTTCCTTTACAAAAAGCGTACTCTCTCCTTGCTTAAATAATCTGTAATGGCCCATCCGAAGTATTCGTCTTGTAAAGAACTCAGACACTCCTTAACACCTGCGTCATCCCCTCTCATGGCTCCTGAATTTATCATTAGATTCAAGTTCTAGGAGGCCAAAATAGGTAAGCTTTAAAATATGATACATGAAAGGGTGCAGTAAATATAAAAAATCATGTGAGATTTCTGCCATTTTGCATCAGCAGATATCTGGTAAACATGTCTGTATACCCCACCTGCTCTGAAGCACAACGGAGTGAATGCCGTGTTGCATGGGGGAATTCTTTCGTATGAATGCACTAAGCAGGGACCTTAGAATTGATTTACTATCACGGCGGCCTGAGAATGGTTTTCATGATGCGCTTAGCTGATGAACCATAGTCCCCAAGATAGCCTATCTACAATGGGGCTGAAATGCTAGACCGCATGGTTTTGTAGAGGACAGCACCTGAAGGCCTCGGTTGTTTAAAATGCTAGAAAGGATTTATTACGTGATACCTATTCACATCTTAACTCCACACTGACTGGATCCACTGATGAGGGACAGAGGGTGCTCTGTGTATGCAGACAGTAAGAAATACACATGTCAGAAAGGGTCAGAATTGTCAAGAGCTCTTGGAGATCTA
>NW_003852525.1:3378133-3385874 GCF_000181295.1 Otolemur garnettii | reverse complement strand
TGTGGTGACTGGGGTTCTCTGAAAAACCCTGACGGATGCCCTTATGTATGTGTCACAACTCCACGGTAGAAGGATTATCCAACAGATTCTCTTTGATATTACTGTACTGGTAAACTCCAATATTGTCTAATCCCTCTGCCTCCAGTGATTAAAGGCTCTGTTTGTACGTCTATGAACATAGCCTGTTTGCAAACTCATCGTCTTGATAGGCAAATGTGGATGAATATAAACAAAAATGACAAATAAAAATGGAAGGAGTTGCTGTTCATTTTAGAGTAAATGTCTTCTTATGATGAATTAACTAATGAAAAGTCTTGGACAGGGTGGTGCCTATAGCTCATTGAGTACGGTGCCAACTGCATATACCTAGGGTGGCAGGTTCAAACCCAGCTCCAGCCAAACTGCAACAAAAAATAGCCGGGCATTGTGGTGGGTGCCTAGAGTCCCAGCTACTCGGTAGGCTGAAGCAAGAGAACCTCCTAACCCAAGAGCTGGAGGTTGCTGTGAGCTGTGACACCACGGCACTCTATCCAGGGCAACAAAGTGAGACTCTGTCCCCCCCGACCCCAGAATAATAATAAATAAAGAAAAGAAAAGTCTTGGTCAATTTTCGTTCTATGGGCAGTGACATGAGTGAGTCATCCTCATAGATACAGTTGGCCATTTCGGAAGTTGGCTAAATACATCTGAGAAGTGAAATATTTCAGCAATTTCATAAAGACATAGAGAATTATAATTTTGTCAATCATTAAATGAAAACAGTCAGTGATAAACGACAGTGCAACTTGCACAGACTCACCCAGTTCAATTAACAAACCCCTGCTCATCTGAACGCACGGTGTTTCAACCACACTTCCTGCATTATTACCGTGAGTCTTTGTATTTGGCTGACAGCTCCTGCTGGGCAGAACGGCTACACTCCTGGATAAGCCAGGGAGCTGGATGTTTAATGGGCATCTGCTGGCCTAACTTCTAATGGACATTGCAAGCTTTCTCTCATCTCATCTCATAGATCACCCTGGGAACAAGAGGCTATTTATACACACAAAGGTAAAAAATGATCTGGCCCGAAGGGATTCACTCAATGATAATTATAATAAGTGTGGAGTGGACCTAGTTCAGATTTCCTGACCACTGAAGACCTTAGTTGGAAAATCATGCAAGTTTAACTGTAAATCATGATAAACTTTAAAAATCATCACATAGGCATCGTGCCTTTTAAATTACTAAATTCACAGAACATTTTCGAGTTCAATCGTTACAGGAATTTCTGCTCTTTTACAATCAACAGATAATCATGGACACTTACTGAGATTTCAGCCAGGCGGGGGAAAAATATTTTTCCTGAGTAAACAGTTCATGTGCATCCCAAAGCGTGCTTATTCAGAGCTTTGGTGAAATGCTATATAACCATTTTTACTTTAGAAAATGTGCATATGTGTATGTGCACATATATACATCCATATGCATATATACATTCACATATGTATACTCACGAAAGGTCCAGCTATGTGCTCAGTTACATAGTGAATAATTGAGGTGAATAAACATTTTAAAACGGCATTCGGGGCAGCACCTGTGGCTCAAAGGAGTAGGGCGCTGGCCACATATACCGGAGGCGGCGGGTTCAAACCCAGTCCTGCCAAAAACTGCAAAAATAAATAAATAAAATGGCATTTTAATTTTTTCTCATTGATCTACAACAGTATAGTGTTTAAAGCACAGATTCTAGAAGCAGAGAGAACAGGTTTGAATCCTTCCTCCACTATTGTGTGAAATCGCTCATGTCCCTTAACCTCTCCAGGCCTCAGTTTATGCATTCACATCTCTGGAATAATAATAAAGCATTTGTGAAAATGTCCCAAGTTAGAGTTAAGAACTGAGCATACTTCAAATTCTATTTCTGTAGGACTTTGTTGCTCTATCAAGTTCTTAAGATTCTCCTCTGCAAAAATAAAATCAGTTTATGCATTTTTAAAATGTACATAGATTTGGTTCAGAGAAGAATGAAATAATAAAACATCTTTTCAACCCCTAATTCTCATTATATTTTACTGCTCAAAGCTTTATTGCTCAAAGGAATAGAAAGCTCAGTTTCATTCTAAAACCAGTCTCCAAAAGAGGTCTTGGGATTGAACCAACCAATTGGTCTTTCTGTCAACACGATGTCCAATACAAATATGGCATTTTACATAGGAATTTGCTTTCCCCCCACTGATGGACAGTTATTTGGTAATTGCATAAGTTAAAAGTAAGACAATTATATCATTAAAAAAAAAAACTAGAATTAAGACAAATTGCATCCAGATAAAAAAATAACAGCAACTTAAAATACGTTTTAGCCCTCAACATATTTAGCAATGAAGTATTATTTGAGGAGAGAAAGACGTGAGTTATTAGTCCCACCATAAACGATTTTTACCAAGAGATTTAAAACGAGATAGAAAAAGAACAAGTATAAAAATGTAGAAAAAATTGAGAACTATTCCTTTGGGAGATTTGCATCTTTGAAATGAGGTTACTTACTCTTCTGTCTGCTTTAACGTTGGTCTTCTTTGGAAATAATGCAGATGACACAGAACATATATATTTTTAAAAATATAGACTCAAATATTCTCACTTTAAACATGCTCCATATGTTTGTGTCCATTCCCATTAGTCAACGAAGTGAAATCCTTAAAAAAAAATCACAGAAGTAGATGCTATTAATTGGAAATTCAAGTACAAACACAATGAATATATTTATTGAACCCCTATTAAATTTATATCATGAAGCTAGATGCTGAAGGTCATATAGAAGGAAATATATGTTGAAATTCTTCACATCTGAGAGGGTGGTGGCTGTTTTACAGACTAAAAAATAGGAACATCAGGCCCCTATGTGTGTGCATGTTTTAATCCTACATAATCCAGCTAGGAGCATTTTGCTCAAAATTCTCAACCTAAGATGCAAACCACAGCATATTATCCTTTCTATTTCAGAATAAACACGATGGGTTCACTGGGAAAAGGAGGTCTAGTGTTTACTATTACCATCAGCCAGGGGTCCCCCACAGAAGGGAGTTTACTCTTTCCTTTGTCTTAGGAAAAAGTCCTTTATTTTTTTTTCTTCTACATTTTGTTTCTAATATACACAATTATTTTAGTATATTTTACTCACTTTTTTGAGAAAAAAAGCATTTTAAGTGCAATTAAAACTGCAAGCCAAAATATTACAAAACTTAGGACCAAGATACTAACCTACGACTTCATCCGATAATACAGGAACAGAATTCAATTACATAAAATGACAATTTCACTTTAAGATTAAATGAATTCCTGACATTAATCTTTATGACTGTGGCTGATGGTAAATTATCAATTCCAAGGACTCTTTTTATTGGACATAATTATTCAGATTTACCAGGTGTCTCTAAAGAAGATGGTATCAAATAACTTGTTCAACTTTAACGCTGTAAATAATTAGGACAGAAAGGTTCTCAGCCAAGGTCGTATAAAAAATAAATAGGGTACGCAGAATGCCTGACAAGGTAATAAGTCCATAAAATCTATGAGCTTTCCTGAGGCAGTGGACAATTTCCACTGTCAACGTAATATTTGCTGTTTTGTCTGTAGATGAACATAATATTATTTTAAGAATGAATAGATCAAAAATATACCTAAGGTTCACTTGAATATTACAACTACAGCTAACAGAATCAAAATATTTTTTGAGATAGTGTTAAAATGAACTCAATGTTAAAATGAATAGAAAAACTGTATTTTTATTTCCTACTCTTGATCATAAAAATGGATTTCAACTTTTTGGAACATTCAACTTTCCAGACAAATGTATAGTGAAAGGGGTTTTGGTAACAACCACCCCTCCCGTATTCTCACCTCTTCTGGAATAAGAAGAGTGGACCTGAGATTTTACCCACACAAAAGACACATCACCATCTTTAGAATAAAAATATAAACATATACATGAGTAATAATATGAAAACTTCTTGCAAATGAGCCTCAACTGACCCAAGAAGCATTAGGGTTTGATTCATAAATATAAAATTAAAATGAATTAATTTCAATGTATTTTTTTTTTGCCGAGGGCCCAGTTTGAACTTGCCACCTCTGGCATACAGGACCAGCAGCCTACTCCTTTGAGCCATAGGTGCTGCCCAAATAAGGTGTATTTTAAGACAGTTTTCTTGATCCAGAAATCAGTCATAATGGATAGTTGATTTGCACAAACCGAGGCATCTGTAAACACAAATGATCACTCCAGGTGTAGTTCTGGGCTCCCCTGAGATTCTCCCTCTCCACTAAGCTCTGCTTCACCTCCACAGTCTGATGCAATTTCTTCTCCCTCTGAAACCCCCAAACACACTTTCTCTCTCTCATTCACCTGTAAATTCGCCATGCGTGGCAGGATGGCATTTTAAAAATTCTTGCCATCCTAATCTAATTCGCCTGTGTCTTGTTCCACCAACTAGACACAAAGCTCCCAGATGGCAGTGAGGCGTCTCACACCTTTTCTCTTAGCGTCTCAAGACACGTTTCTGGCTGCTCCCCGCGTCTCTCCACCCTGTCATCGCACGCGCTAACTTTTTCCTATTTTCTTCAGAGAGTAGCAGTGAGTACAATTTGCAATTAACTGCCACCTCTCTCAGTAATCACTAGTTTATCTTAATCTTAATTTCTTCAGCATATAATTTTATAGAAAACTGCTGTTTTTCTAACTTCTAAAGATAACTTCCTCAGGGCATTTGACTGTCTCTCCACTTAGCCTCTTCTATGCTGACCCTATAAATTGTGAGAAAGTGACTCAGATGTCCCCCCTGGGGGTGTGGTCCCTGTTTCTCACCCAGGCCTGTGCTGTGTCCCCTTGCTGTCTACTCCTGTAATTGTGACATACAGACAATACCATTTAGAAATGTGTGGTTTTGATCTGTGTTCCCACTATGCTGTGATTAAGTTTTTGGCAAGACCCTCACCCCATTCCATCCCCGGCATGACACACGTATCTGGCACATCAGGGGCTATGCCACCTCCACCTCACGTGTCAGCCTTTGAACTTAGGGGTTTAATTTATTCATCTCCATGTCTAAATACGTATTTAACAACCTGCGTGGGGCACGGTGCCTGACAATCCCTAACCCCACGTCATGAAATGCACGCTCAGTAGTGTGTTGTCATGGTTTTTATATATTTCATGATTTTTAGCATTTTAACAATTCATACACGATGTGCTCCCAACAATAAAATAACATGTTTTGAATTGATGGATATTTGAAGAAGTCAAATAGAGATGGTCTTTGATTTTCCATGGGGATATATCTCAATACATCCACCATAAGCTAAAAATATCCTAAGTGAAAATGCATTTAATATACTTAACCTACCAATATCATAGCCCACCTGGCAACACGGTCTACTGTAGCTTGTGGGTTGTTTACCCTCCTGATGTGGTGGCTGACTGCGACTGTGGCTCACTGCTGCTGCCCAGAACCACCAACAGTATCCAAACACACATCCCTAGCCTGGGAAAAGATCAAAATTTGAAATTCATAGTGCAGTTTCTGGCCAGGCGCGGTGGCTCACACTTGTAATCCTAGCACTCTGGGAGGCGGAGGACAGTGTGTCTCTGGAGCTCTAGAGTTTGAGACTAGTCTGAACAAGAGTGAGACCCCGTCTCTACTAAAAATAGAAAAATTAGCCAGGCTTAGTGGTGGGTACTTGTGGTCCCAGCTACTCAGGAGGATGAGGTAGCAGGATTGCTCAAGTTCAAGAGTTTAAGAGCCAGGGTGACGCCATAGCACTCTATCCAGGGCAACAGAGTGGGACTCTGTCTCAACAAAACAAAACAAAACACCAACCAAACAAACAAACATCAACCACAAGGAGCAGTTTCTACTGGATGGACATTGCTTCCCTAGCAACTCAAAGTCAAAAACTCCCAAGTGGAATAAGTCGGGGACTGGTGTGAAAAGTCACACCTAAGATTAAAGTGCATTTGAAATCCAACTCTACTCTAGAGAGGGCTGAAGTATTGAAGCAAGGGTTTATTCTGTGAGTCAATCACTACTTCATGCTGGATGCTAGATCCACCCACGCCAATCTGGCAGTGAATCAGGCTGGCCAGGACGGCTAGACCAGCGAAGTCTCCTGCTGTGCCTCCACGGATGTGGATGAGGCAGAAAAGGGCTGCTCTGGAAGGAGCAGGAAGGGTTTGCTCTCTGCAGACACAAGACAGAAAAGGAAGAAGACAGAGAGAACACTATCAAGGTGTTGCTCTAAAGGAGAGGGAACATTCCCACCACCTCAGACGCAGAATGAGTGAATGGGGGGTGAGAAGCCGTAACATAGAGAGAGAGGGGGCAACAGCAGGAAAGCGACACTTTTAGGCATATTGAATGAACACAAAAAGTAAACAAATTTACGTTATCAGCTGCAGCATCAAGAGGAAGCGTATCTATGGATAGCTGTGGAAGGATTTCTCTCTTAAGTGAATAAACAGCAGCAACTCAAAACCGTCAAACAACAAACAAACAAACAAGTTCATACCTGTCTCATGCCAAATCTCAATGCGGAAAATAGTAGAAATCAAGAGTCATGTTTCTTTTTTTTTTTTTTTTTTTGCTTTTGATGAGAAAATGTGTTTTATTTTTATGAAGCCCATTTTATTGGGTTTTTTTTAATTAAATGATAGCTGTGTCCATGAATGCAATCACGGGGTACAGTGTGGTGTTTTCATGTACAATTTGAAATATTTTCATCAAACTGGTTAGCATAGCCTTCATGTCATTTTCCTAGTTATTGTGTTAAGACTTTTATATTCTATTTTCAGAAAGATTCACTTGTACCCTAGAGTCATGTTTCAAATCTAATGCACAGTGGCTGCCAGACAGCCCCCAGTTTTTGATATGTTCTGCCAGCAAGACCACCTGTTAAGTTCAAACGCATTGAACATTTTCAAGGTGTAATTCAGTTTATAAACCATTAACTCATTCTCGTTCAGTCCCTTCTTTCTTTATATTCTTCTGCTGTTCTTTTCCACTTGTGTAATTATCTCATTCTGCCTTTTTATCTAGTCCCCCATCAGTTATGGTTTGACCTTCAAGTTTTTTCTCTGAAGTATGTGGCCCTACCAAGCCTCTCTCTCGTCTAAGCCCCTGTTTTACCTTGAAGCAGATGTGCGTGTGCATTTCGGACAAAGGTTCAGGAAAAGCATTTCGGATGCAGGTTTCCGAATGTGTTTTCTTGCTGCTCAAAAACATCATACTGCTCTATGTTACGGGAAGCAGAAAATTTTATGAGTTCAATTTCATTTGCATTCAGCAGCAGTCACTGAAACCCTGCATTTGCTCCATTTGCTTACAAATAAGCAATTTATGGCTTGAATGAACTCTTTTAGTGATTATAGTTTTCGGCAGGAAGACACGGTATTTAATATCTTAAAAAATAAATATACCTCTCATAAATTTAAGGAGTCACGTGGTTAATCACACAAGAGCAGGCATTCGCGTTGCAAAATGACAAATATATATGCATCACACAAGAAAAATGTCTATGCAAGAATTATGGGGGTAGTTATGCTGGTGGTGCTGCCCACAGCAGTCCCCCTCTGTCATAGCCAGGTGGCTCCTGACACGCTAAGTGCTGAATTGTACCCAGTTCATGGGAAGTCCACAGTGTGTGATGGAGCTGCCAGGTAGCTCCTGACACCCCTAGTGCTGAATCATACCCAGTTCATGGGAAGTCC
>NW_003852525.1:3372857-3377511 GCF_000181295.1 Otolemur garnettii | reverse complement strand
CCACAGTGTGTGATGGAGCTGCCAGGTAGCTCCTGACACCCCTAGTGCTGAATCGTACCCAACTGATGGGAAGTCCACAGTGTGTGATGGAGCTGCCAGGGAACCATGCTTTGAGCTGCAAGGAAACATTGCTTAAACACAATATCTCACTTAAATATTTAAATGTAGGATAACTCCTTACTTTCTTTGTGAACATAAGAACTAGCCCTGTTGCCCCTTTCTGGGGTTTGGGATATATACAATTTCGGAGGATAACAGCACAGAGTAAACAAGGCTCCGCCCTGAAGCCAGTTTAAAGGAAAACTTATATTTTACGACTTCCTTGTATCTTATCACTTTCGATTTTTCCCTAATTGCAAGGAAGTGCCACATCTAGGCTCTGAAGATGAAGTTAATGGAATATCTTTTGGGGAAAATATTTGTTAATTTGAAATACATTAGTTACCTTCGAACATTTCATTGTGACCATACACCGCTATAACTGCAATCAACATAAATTGCATAAAGGAGTAAAATGCTTCAGAAAACATCTTAAAATGTTCGATAATATTAAATGAGTTCAGGATTTTAACCAGATTTCCTGTTTACCTTATTATTGTGGACGTAACAACAATGAAAAGATAGTCTACAGTAGCATCTCCACTGAGTTGTTTAAAATGAAATTTAATAAGTAATAAACTATTTGTATTGGCCACATTAATTTCAATAGGGAAGTATCTGATATATCAACAATCATAAAACTGTACAATCTACATGTTTTTGATTTACTTGTTATTTGAGGCCATGTCACCCAATGTCTCATAATTCAGCGTATACTAGGATTTGCAGTTTGGATTAATTCAGTTTCTCTCTCTTCCCAATCTGAGTGCTTTAAATATTTTGAGTCAAACGTGCCTAGAATTATAAAAACAATTTTTTTTTTTTTTTTTTGCAGTTTTTGGCTGGGTCTGGCTTTGAACCCGCCACCTCTGGCATATGGGGCTGGAGCCCTACTCCTCTGAGCCACAGGTGCCACCCATAAAAATCCTTTTTTTTTTTTTTTTGCTTTTATCCCATCCATGCTATGATTCTGAAGCAATGGGCTTTTGGCTTTGAGATATGCTTCAGATTATTTAATTGCAAGATAACAGCACCTCCTCATACACTTAGATTATCATGAATCTATGCCCCTGCCAGAGTTTGTGAATGTTAGTGCTCTGGGGTCCCAGTTCCCCAGCCCAGTTGCCCTGGTTTGATTACTCGGAGAAACTAGGATGTGAAGTATGTAGAGATGGGCAGTAACGCTGGCCAGCACAGCTGCCACGGATGGAGCTGGAACATTTACTTAGTTATTGTGTTAAAGCATTTATACTCTAGTTCTAGAAAAGTTCACTTGTACCTTTGTTAGACAGACCATATAGGTAATCTTTCCAGTCACCCTCCCACCACCCATCCGCCCTTCTCCCCTCCCTCCCCACCCCCTCTCCATATTCTTAGGCTAGAATTAGGTTGTAGTTTCATTTGAGAACTATAAATTAGTTTCATAATAGGGCTGTGTACATTGGATACTTTTTCTTCCATTCTTGTGATACTTTGCTAAGACATTTTCCAGCTCCATCCACATAAACATGAAGGAGGTAAAGTCTCCATCTTTCTTTAGGGCTGCATAGTATTCCATGGTGTACATATACCACAGTTTGTTGATCCATTCATGGATCGATGGGCACTTGGGCTTCTTCCATGACCTGGCAATTATGAATTGGGCTGAATTACAATAAAGATATTTGTATCAGAATGTTTATTGCAAACTATCACTTTTGCTGAGGGTGTGAGGACGTGCTGGACAACCCCAAACATTTCCTTCAAAATTCTTTGTTCTTACCTTCCTGTCACCTTTGGTGGTGCCCGCACTTTACCAGGTGAGTGATGTGACACGAGGTTAGGTGGTGTGACGGTTCCTCGCCGTACAATGTTAGTTAGGGGCTGCTAAGACGAGGGCGGGAGATGAGCCTGTAACACAGACAGAAGGGAGAGTGTGTGCAGGATGGGAAGTCTGAAGGGCAAGGTCAGCTGGACAGTTACAAGGTGACCGGACAGCACAAGCACAGATAATTTAACCCTGAATAGCAAAAGTAGCAGGATCTGTGAACGCCATGCTCAGACTGGAATGTCCAAACGGCCTCTCTGATTAACAGACTCTTGGAGTAGAGCAGGTGGAAACAGTTGAAGACAGACACAGTGAAATGGAAGTGCTGGAGTGAGAGCTGATCTATGACAATGGGAGAGAAAAGAAAACAAAAACATGGAAATAAAGAGTAAGGCTGATGAATCGATGTCTGAAGATTGTCTACAGTTAGAAAGTAAGTAAGGAGAGATCACGGTGGCTGTAAAGCTTGGTGGAGTGGACAGATGCCACGTCTTCCAAAAATGAAGAAAAGAGACACAGGGCTCGGGTGATGTTGGGACATACCCCACGGTGCCCTGTCAGGGATCATTTTCTGGCCCCGCCAGTCGTCCAGAGCCTGAAAACAGAGCGTTATGCATTTTTTAAAAGGTTGCCTGGCTGTTGATATGGCAGGAGGACTGGTTTTCTACGAGTTCTGCCACCATATGAGAAAGCAGTAATCCCCTGTCACTCAGCTTTAATGAGTGAATTTTCATCATGTGGAATAAAATTTATTCACAAAACAACTGCGAAGATGGAATATGTCCTTCTCACGAGTTCAAAGTCAATAAACAAGCAGCAAAACTTTTACAAGATAAGCTTTCAGACGTATAGAGCAGGTAACATTTTTATATTGATTTAAAATATTAAAAGTAAGTATCTGAACTAATTCGTATCTTTGTAAGAATTCGTATGTCCCTGTTTGGATATTATGAGGCTAGTGCTACTTATCAGTTGCTCATCCTTAAAACACCATTAATCCTCCAATAATTATCTCACACATTCTGAAAAAGTGTACCTGACTATGTGTACCAGACACGTGTGCATTTAGATGGTTTATTTATTTTATTAAATGTTAGCTGTGTACATTAATGCAATCATGGGGTATAGTGTGGTATTTTCATATACAATTTGAAATATTTTCATCAAACTGGTTAACATAGCCTTTATGTCATTTTCTTAGTTATTGTGTTAAGACATTTATATTCTACTCTTAGAAAGATTCACTTGTACCCTTGTAGGATAAACCATAGAAGTGATCCTTGGAAGAAAAGTATCCAATGTACTCAGCCCTATTATGAAAGTAATTTATAGCTTTCATATGAAAGCTATAACCTAATTATAGCCTAAGAATATGGGGGGGAGGGGTGGAAGGAGGGTGATCGGAGGGATCACTTCTAGATGGTTTATTTTTAACCTTATTTGAGCATACTATGTACTGTTTTCCAATCGTCTATATTTATAATCTTGTTAGCTAAATAATTATTGGCTTTTGTGAATATTGAACACACTCATTCTCCTTTCTCCTTAAGAAGGGGTGTTGGTAGGTGGTGGAGGAGGGGCCGGACCTGGTGGCACCAGACGCCCCTGGGTGTTGGGCCCACATCTTCTCTCCAACTCAGGGTGGCTGTGGGCCTGTAGCCCTGGCTCCTGGGCCACCACACCACAGGAGCTCAAAGTGTGTCTGCTGGAAAAAACAGGTGCAGGTAATTCAGGTGTCATGTGGCAGTTTTGGAAGACAGTTTTCATCAGATCGTCAACTCAACAATAGAGACCATGTTTTCAACACTGCCCAGAACCAAAACAAACTACATAAATAAGAAATCTTAGAAACAGCTGGACAAGAACAATTTTTTGCTTGGACTATGTGTACCACTGAGGGTTGGCTGTAATCGTTTCTGCCATCACAAAATAGAGCCATTTTTTTTCTTTTCTTTTTTCTTTTTGCAGTTTTGGCCGAGGCTGGGCTTGATCCCACCACTGCCAGTATATGGGGCCAGCACCCTACTCCTTGAGCCACAGGCACCACCCCAAGTGGAGCCATTCTCAACATCAAAGAATTGGGCTATAGAGTTTCTCCAGCTTGACCCACTCAAGGTTGTTGCCATCATGGTAAATAAGCGTGATCTTACTGATGGAAGAGAATCCTCAGAGGAAGACGAAAGGACGATGCCGACTCCATTCACACAATTTTTACAGACACCAGTGCAGAAAAAACATGATAAACATAAGGGAACTTCTGTACAGCAACTAGTCATGGAGTTTTATGCACCGACACCAAACACCTTCCTGCAGTTAGAGTCCTAACTTGGACTATGGCTTTCAGAGCAAGAGCCAAACTGAGCCTCAGCCTGTCAGGACGGCTGATGGAGGAGGAGGCCCAGGGGCCCTGCCACCAGTTTCGGCCTAGTGAGTCTTGAGTCTTCTTTGTGCAAAAAGGATGCCTAGAAGCTGACGGATTTCCATGGTCTCTCTTTTTTTTCTTTTTTTTTATTGAATGGTAACTATGTACATTAATGCACTTCTGGGGTACAGTGTGGTATTTTCACACACAATCTGAAACACTTCCATCGAACTGGTCAACACAGCCTTCATGTCATTTTCTCAGTTATTGTTTTAAAACGTTCACATTCTGCTCTTAGAAAGATTCACTTGTACCCTTGTAAGATAAACCTCAGAAGTGATCCCTCCAATCACCCTCTCTCCACCCATTCCCCCCTCCTTTGTCCC
>NW_003852525.1:3365606-3372346 GCF_000181295.1 Otolemur garnettii | reverse complement strand
GGGGCATGGCAATGATTATTTGATGCCAAATGGATTACTTATAGGACTAATGGAAGCAATTTCATCTTGGCCATCTCCAAAACACTTTTGAAAACATTAGCTTAAGATACATACTGAGAATTAGCAATAACAGCCCAACCTAGCTCACCCGACCCTATAGGGTGTGGGTCAACCCAGTTCCACATTATTAGAAGCGTTTAAAATAAACTCTCAGGATCAAAATGGTGATAACAGAGAAGCTGTTGAAATAAACTTAATTGCATATATTCCAAGCTGACTAGCAACAGTTTAAAAACGAGGATAAAGAGAGAAAATAAAAGCAAGAGACATCCAGGCTGTCAGTTTTTTATTTAACCCAACTATTTCGGTGAAGGGAACACACAGCTTCTGCCCAGCACATATGAAGGTGCAGTCTACGTTAGAGCATTGCTTAAATATTATGTAAATAAGTTAATAAGTTCTAAAGTTTCATTTTCAAAAAGATGAAACCTTCTGCTTCCACTAAGAAAATATCGTGTATTTGGAATATGCCTTGGTTTACTTCTCAGTGAAGAGGAATAACAGAACAGATGATCAAATGATGATTTACAATAGAACCGACGTAGTTGGCCACCGCCCTGCGCTGACCTCCTCCTTAAATTGACCTCATTTTCATAGACTGGACACGCACCACGTGGATGTGTCATTGTGGTCAGCCTGACGCCTTGTGGTGACTCCCTCTGAATGGTAACCCCCTCCCTATGTCCACCAATGTGTTACAGTTCCCCGGATGGTCAACTTACACAAGTTCTTCTGTATTTTTCTTTTCTTTCAAAATCCTTCAAGACACAAATAGTCTTTTTAGATCTTTGTATATGAATACTACACATTTTAAAATTCTACATCCCAATTAAAACAGGTTTTGACAGAGAATATGAGAAAGAGAGTGGGGAAAGACACAGGCTGCAGGATTTTTATGCAGGGTATAGAAACTCCCTCATTCTTGTTCAGTAAGAATCCAAGCATGAGTTGGGAGATGGAGACTAAGCATTGTAATGGTGCGGGCAGCCGCCCTAGGCTTTTGGGGACCAGAATCCAGTTTTGTGAAAGACATTTTTTCCATGGACCCTGGGGTAGGGGCAGATGGTCTGGGGATGATTCGTGAGTGTCACATGTCCACCTCGGGTCATCAGGTATTAGATGTTCACAGGGACCCCGTGCCACTCACAACAGGGTCTATGCTCCTGAAAGAATCTGATGCCTCTGCTTGTCAGACAGGAGGCAGAGTCAGGCGGTGCAGTGACCCACGGGGAGCAGCTACGTACGGGGGCCGCAGATCTGTCCTGGGGGCCACAGTATTAGAATCACGATCGCTTACTTTTCTTATTTTTAAAGTGGGTAGGATGTTTGTTGTCATGGTTATGTTAAGCTCCTGTGCTTGCCTTAACAAATTGTCAAACCCTTAGTAGCTTAAAACAGCAGGACTTCATTCTCCCACAGTTGTGGAGGCGAGAATTGCAAACTCGCAGTAGGGCGGGCCCTGCGCCCACTGCAGGTTCTGGGGAGAGTCCTGCCGACTGTGGCCGTCCAGAGGCTCCAGGGCAGCGGCCTCTGCTCTGTCTCCATCACTGTGGCCTGGTTTCCTTGTGTCCCTCTGCCTTTCTCTAAGGAGGACGCCGGCCGATAGATTTAGGGCCTATACTATCTTCAAGATCATCTCATCAGGAGCTCGCTAATTTAATTACTTGTGCAAAGACTCTTCCCACCCCCACATTTGTATTTATAGGCTCTGAAAGGACATATTTTCTGAGGGTAAAATGTGGGGATCACAGTTCAACCAACGACAAAGCCGTTCCGGTAATGCCAGTGTGACTAAGGGATGAGAACTCGTGACACACCGTCCACAGGAGCACTGGGATGGAACCTGATGAACCAAGGTCCAGGGAGTTTTGAGAATATTTCACATGTTTTCTGGATATTCCTCCTCTCCTTTCCCTTCTTCAATTCCACTTTTTGTATTAGAACGCTCTGAAACCTGATTCGACCACAGCTACTCTTTGTATCACATTTGAGGGTTAGTTATTAACGTGGAGTGGGTAATGTGACTTTTACTTATTTGTTTTATTTTTATTTATGTATTTTTTTGAGAGTCTCACGATGTTGCCCTCAGTACAGCATCATGGCGTCACAGTTCACAGCGTCCTCAAACTCTTGGGCTTAAGCAATTCTCTTGCCTCAGCCTCCCAAGTAGCTGGGACTACAGGCACCTGCCACTACACTGGGCTATTTTTGGTTGTAGTTGGCCCTGGCTGGATTCGAACCTGCCAGCTCCGGTGTATACAGCTGGTGCCCTAGCCACTGAGCTACAGGCATCCAGCCAGGTAATGTGACTTTTATAAGGCTTAGCATGTTGTACTCTCAACAAGTAGGAACTCTTACTTTGCTGTTAATATTACACTTCTGTGTGCACAGAAGCATCTCTAAATAGTTAGGACTCAGAATGTTATTAAAAACCTTGCAATGACATAAACATAGAAAATAAGAATTTAAAAATAGCTTCCTATGTAGCCTAACATTATCAAAAAACCTTTATTAGAAGTAGGCCGAAGACATTCTGTCGAGCCAATCTGGTTAATTAAAAAGGCCACGAGAATGTCAAGATTCAAAAAAGTGGGGAAGACCAGCTCAATACTTAGAGAGTCAGTGTTTGTCTGTTTGTACAGAGAAACATAGCAAAAAATAATTTGCAAATATAGATGACAGTAATCAATCATCTATCATCTAATCTATCATCTATCTATGTATCATCTATCTATCATCTATTTATCAATCATCTATCTATCATCTATCTATCTATGTATCAATCTAATCTATCTATCATCTATCTATATATATTGATATAAATATTTCTATCACTCTATAATATATATGCATATACTCATACATACATTACTTGGTGGTTTTTTTCCTTTATATAAACAGAATGATATTTGACTGACATTTCATGGGTTCTTAACCAATTATCATTTTTCATTTAGAATAATTTTTAGAATGATGACAGGTGTCTATGTACATCCTGGCCTCTAAAGGGAATATTCGCATTCAAGTTCTAGGAAAAGAATTATGTCCATGAACACACACATGCTGATGCTTGGTGATTAAGGTGCTGTAATTGCCTTACGATTAACTCTCCATTGAACAATAGAAAGATACAGACTTTTTTTTATCATAAATTGCACAGCAATTTTTTGTGGATAATGGGCCTTTAGATTTGCTGAATGGAACTTTTCTACCAGCCAGAGTTCAGTCCAGAAAATAGAAACTACTCCTAGGCATTTTTGAAACATGAAGAAATTACGCACAGGAGACGGTGCTGACCAGCACGTTGCCAGGGCTGAGGGGACAGTTTAGAAGCTGAGTCTCCCTGAGTAACATCCAGCCCTCCACAGGAGTGGCCCACTTGGGCAGCACTTCCTTGGAGGCCACGGCTGGAAATATGGAAGGAACAAGAGCCTCTGCCTTTTCCAAAACAACCCAACCATCAGGGGTCTGGAAAATGTGCTCTGGGCCCCCACAATTCACGACTAAGGTACTAGAGCAGGATGCTGTACCCCTCTGCTTATCGGCACCTGGGGAGCAGGGGTCGGGCTCTGCAAGGGACGCTCACCCTCCTCAAGCCTCATTTGCCAACAGTTGTGGTCAAAAGCACAGGAGAAGGTTGCCTGCTAACTTTTCCCTTTCAAGTTCTTGCTACCTGGGATCCAAAAGGTGCATTTAGGAACTTAGTTGAGAAGGCGTTTAGTTGTGAGGTTTTAAATCCGTGGTAAAGGCAGATTGGTATAAGGTAATGTTTTAGGAGCCTAAAGCAGGTTACCTTTTACTAGTGTAACCTCCATGTGGAAGTAAAATGTTTCAAATATAATGAAACAGCATCTAATAAAAACAAATGCATCTCGGATTGCAGAGTATCTCCGTTCTGGCAAGCAGAACAATTATTCCAGTAAAGGATTTTTTTTTAATAAGAAATTGAATAAATTTGGCAAAGAAAAGTTAAAATAGGAGCCAACCCAGGGAATATCTAAAAACACTCCTAAGCACTTACGAGAGACAAATTCAGTCGAGCCTTTCCTGAGACCAGCAGCAACTGGTAATTGTGAAAATTAAAAGTCAAATTGAGACCAGGGGTGATTAAGATTATTCCCCAAAGGGTCCACTTCATTACACTTAGAAGGGAGTGACTTTCCTGGGGGGAGGGAGATTTTAACAAGATACTTAACTGTGTGATAGGACCACATGGTGATCTTTTGAAGAACTAAATATGTTGATGGAAATTATTTTATCTGTTCATTCGTTTTCTACTGCTACTATAAAAACTTTCCCCACAAAAATCACTGAACTAAAAATACAAAAAAAGTATTCTCTTAAATTAGATTCATAGGCTGGAATTCAACATGATCTCACTGAGATGAAATGAAGGTGAAATGAATACAAGCTGCATTGTCTTTGAGAAGCTCCAGGGACACTCTCTTACCTTGAGGTTTGTAGCTTCTAGAAACCTCCACAATTCCTGGATCCCCTTTCTCCATCTTGAAATCTCAGGCCTTTCTTTCTGGTAGTTACAATTCCATTGTCGCTTTTTAATTCTCTATATGGGATTTTTTTTTCCATAGTAGAAAACTACAATTAAATGATGACTGAACAACATGTATTTTTCTTTCTAGTAACATAAAAATATTCAAAATGTTTCCTTAGAGAAAATACCCTGTCCTATTTAGCTCACTTTTATCAACTCGTTCTGTTAGATACCCATAAAAGGATATTAATTTATTGAATGTTTTTTCTTTTATTGCTTACAATGTTGCTTTATAGAAACACATCTTCCTGCACGGCCGATACTTTCTCCTGGTAACATTTTAAGTTTCTCTTCTGATCTGGAATCTAGTACCTTTTACATTCTTTGAATCAAAGGTGAAATTTCTTGAGCTACTACTGTGATGGTTTGTAGCCATTTCACCCTGGTGTAGATGGCGTAGAATTTCACCCTCGGACATTTACAGAAAATATTTTAAACATTCTGTTTTGGTTAGCTGATCACTAGGTAAATCAGTTTTTCCTTCATGTCTCCTTTACATTTTTATGATTGTGTTACCTGGAAAAGTATTATTTTCCTCTGAGATAAATGCCTGTCTGTTTTACAATTTCTTTTCCCAGTACTCTTGGGATACGCACCAGCTGTGAAAAAGGAGAACAAATAAGAAAATGATTGTAATTAGAAGATAAGCATGTTCACAACCCCTTCCCCAAGAGCAGAGCTGGCAGGACTAGAAGATGACACCAGGAGGCCTGATTACAGGCTATGTCGGGGAAATAGATTTACAAAGTCTTCAAATCATCTTTCAAAAATCATATTGAATCAAACAGGTCCAAATTACATGTTGGGGTTTTTAGATCTCATCTAAATGAAGATGGGGGAGAGATTTCGCTCCAGCACATTCGTGGGCCTCTGCAGACGAGTTCCCCTTTGGGAATCCTGCTCCTAAGACCCAGAATCCATCCAAATAATCATCACAGATTTTAAGGAGCACCCAGAGAGTGTCTGACGCAAACAAAGTAAGGTAGAAAGAAACGTCACTCTCCTGTCCCACTGCTGTCATTGTTCTGGCACAAATATATTTGTTTTAAAATTTTTATCTCTATAGAAATTTAAAATGATTCAACTAGTCTAGTCATCCTGAAAACAAACAAATAAACAAAACCTTGGTGTTTTAACACAAATAAGAGACTGAAAACTAAAACCAAATTTACTGACCTTGATTGCATGTGTCAGTATTCTCCAGAGACACTGAGCAAGTAGGGCAGGTGGAGAGAAAGAGCTACAGAAATTCGTTTAAAGAATTGGCTCATGAAATGGGGGGAGGAGGGAGTTGGAAATACTCAAGGCAGGAAATTCTGGAAGCGGGTGCCATTGCCGTCTTGAGTCCAGAGGCATTCTGGAGGCAGAAGGCCTTCTTCTTTGGGTGACCTCTCTCTTTGCCCTCAAGGTCCTCACTGATAGTGTGGAGCCCACACACTTTATGGTGGGAAATCTGTTTTACTTGACGTCTATTGATTTGTTAAGTACGTCAGAAAAACAGAAAACTATACCTCACAACAACATCTAGAATGGTGTTTGCACAAACAACTGGGTACCATAGCCCAGGCAAGTTGAAACAAAGTTAATCATCACTGTGATTTATCAAATTGAAAAAACTTCTCCAGGAAGAAGAAGATGGAGAAGTGGCCAGTTGTATCATTATAAGAGGGTTCGAAGGACACAATCTCAAATATCTATCAACGAAGAGATTTGCTGAATACTAGTAATACACGGAAATAATAAAATCTCACACATAGGCTAAAAGGAGGAAGGGGCTGGCTAGAGTCACACTTGTGAAAAAATTTCCAAGACACAGTTGCATGAAAATTAAAGGACAAAAAGCATGTATAATATGGTACATTTTATGAAAAAAGGAAGGCCAAAAGTATATATTTGACAGTGCTCACATGTATGAATAAAGTCTAAGGAAGGATGTAATGGAAACTTATAGAAAGGTTTTGCTGTGGTCAGGGGTTGGGTGAGTGGGCATGAAGCAGATGAGAAAGAAAGAGGGTCAGAGAACAGATAGTGGGTAGACTAGATAGACGGAGCGTGGATGGCTGAGTGACACTGTGCATTGTAAATCTGGTTACATTTTTGTTTTTGAAACATGATTATTATTTTAAAC
>NW_003852525.1:3363322-3364953 GCF_000181295.1 Otolemur garnettii | reverse complement strand
GATTTATATTATATTGAAGATTGAAAATTATCAATGAATGTTAAAACTCGGGTAACAAATTTGCTATGAAATAATGTATTGAGAATATGTAGCCTCAAATGATACCCTCATGTTACTTATTATTTATAATGAGAAAAATAATAAACGTATAGCACAAAGTCTTAGCACGTTTTATTTTGTGCAAGGGATCATTTAATACCGTTGATATTGGAATAATGATACAACTATGTGCACACCAGTATGGAACCCTGAGAACTATACACCATCGCACATTTAGTATTCCTGCCCCAAATGCAAAACCTAAATCTAACCATGAATAAACAGCAGATAAATCCAATTTTTGGAACATTCCCCCAAGCAACTGGTCTGTGGTATTTGTGAAAGGACTGAATCATAGTATTTAAAGTCAATGAAAGAAAAATATCTTAGAGTAAATTGACTAAAAGACAAATAATCACTAAATAAAATATAGCTTTCTAAAGTTAGAACAAAGATTTAAAAAATCTGTAAATACATTCTTGTCTAGGACAATAGATAATTGATAATAGATCTGAATATGAACAATAGGTTAGATAACACTAGTCTATAAATGATTGATTAGGTATCAATAGTATAATTGATGAGGTGAGAATAGTTTATAAATCTTAAATTTTTTAATTTAACCATTTGGTGTGGTTATATAGGAAAATGTGCTTGTTTTAAGGAAAAGTAAACAGGTTTTCAGTGGTAAAGAAAAACAAAATCTTCAACCTACTCTCAAACAGTTCATAATTTGTGTATTTCAAAATAATGACAAAATTAAAAGTTACGAAATAGTATGAAAATTATAAAATATAAATTATTGGAATTCTTTCAGATCTTAAATTAGAGTTTTATACTTATAAATTCAGAAATGCTACAGTCATAATAAAAATGGATTGATGGTGGTTTCCTGACAAAATATTAATTTTTCAGAAATTATTTGATAATCTTGAATTAGTTCAAGTTACAGGACTCAGTCTTTCTCTTGTTTGAATCTTTGTAGTAACAAGCCAGAAACAGTTGTCCTTAAACCTGGAAAAACATAATCTATAACATCCATTGTTTTTATTTAACTGGTGAGAGCGGATTCACTGGTTTAACTCTTCTATTTCACTAGCTGTCTTGTTTTGAATTGTTTAAACAAATAATATAACCTCCCACCCCCTAGTGTAGAGTGGACTCAGCTGGTCAAGTTATAAGAGGAAAATTAATCTTGCGTGTCACAGTCCAAGCAGTCTGGATACAACTCACAGAGTTGTTCAGTAGATAGAGGACAGTCTTCCATTGAGTTCAAGTGGTGCATGTCTGGTTTATACAAATTAGGTCAATTTAAAGAGGTGGTCAATATAGGGAGATGGTCACCTGTGGAGGTTCTACTGTTAATGTAGCTTTGGTATTTCTTCCCTCACCTTAGACTAACTCAGGTACTTGTATTAACCGCACCCCAGCAGAAGCCATATCACTCCAGTTATCTATTTGTGTGTAGTTCTTTTAAATTCACAGAAAGTGCTAATATATAGGCTCGGCGCCTATAGCTCAACCGGCTAAGGCGCCAGCCACGTACACCTAAGGTGGCGGGTTCGAATCCCCAGCCCGGACCCGCCAAACAA
>NW_003852525.1:3344969-3363106 GCF_000181295.1 Otolemur garnettii | reverse complement strand
TTCTAGTAACTTTGTCCACTTAAACCTTGAGATGAAGCCTTGGCTGTGCCCTGTGAGAGACCCTGAGATGTAGAAAATGGAGAACCAGTTAAGCTGTGCCCTGGTGTCTGACTCCAGGAAGAGTAAACTAATATATGCATGTTTTTAAGCCTTTAAGTTTTGGAACGATTTGTTACACAGACATGAAAAATGCAAATATGCATATTAATTGTAAGGTTAAGTGAAGGGTCATTTTCAAATGCATTTAACTATTTTGGGATAAAATTTCTTCCACAGAGGATTAATTAATATGCATATTGTCCCTGTTTTGGGTTTTTTTTTATTTGTTTGGGGCTAGGAAAAATGATTTTCTAAAAAGAAATCCTCTTAATAGAACCACAAAATCTCCAAGGCAATTTCAAATCAATTTAGCTCTCATGTTATTAAAGATTCTCCACTCATAAAAATTTACTTTCAATCCCCCATTTTATAATCTGTATAATCAAAACTTTGGATGAAAAACTCAGTTACTAACTGGAATCTGTGTCTTTCAACAGTATACAGAAAGTTTTCTAAACGTAAAGCTTAACACCTAGAGTGAAGCGGCATTTCTAAAGATTGAAGAGCCTGTTAGAGCTGGAGCAGTCTTGAACTTGAAGTTGCCCTTGGGTTTTGCTGAACCACTGGGTACGACCGGATTTATACCTTTCAGGCAATCCAAGGTTGCAGTGTGTTACTGGTGTATCCTTGTGAAAGAAAGGTCTGCCTTGCTCATAACCTCAGTTCACATTGACCACATTTACACTGAGGTTATCACAATTACTTTAAGTAGAAAAATTTAAATATGTGGTTACCTAGCTTCTAATTTCCTAAATTTATCTTACATTTTTTTCACTCTTATTTTCCTTCTATCATTGACATTTTGAAGGCTGGTTCATCTTGTAAAGTTTTTGGTTTAACCCTTAATGAACTGATTTCATTGCTAACATATTTTTAGCATCATGTCCCAAATAAACAAACCTCCCAGCTAAATATGCTTAACTCATGCATTATCTGGGCAGGTGGGGGGGAACTCCTGAAGTTGATACTGTTATTTTAATAGGAAAATAATATCTCTAATTATTTTTAAATAAGAATTGTTAATTTGTATCTACAGATTAAATCGTATTATGTCACTGTTACCATATTTCAATGTAAATTTCAGAGTTAGCGTATATTTTAAAACTTAGTCCTCGAAAATATTAATAGACAATCTCAGCTATAAATGTGTATAAACCTCATCAAGAAATTCATAATATTAGTTTATATTTTAATAAATATTCCAACATTTTCTCTGAGCCCTGTACTGCCAATCTGTAATACAGAATTATTGTATATGTATAGAGGGGGTGTGAGAGAGAGAGAGAGAGAGAGAGGAGAAAATGCTATGTTTGATGGGATCTACACGAGACCTTTTATTAGTTTCCTGATGTAAATCAAATACCCAAAATTCACTTGGAGCCGCCATTATTCTCAGATGAGGTAGCAAGTTCTTTTCTTTGGCCGGGGCTGGGTTTGAACCCTCCATCTCTGGCATCTGGGGCCGGCGTCCTACTCCTTTGAGCCACAGGCACCACCCAAGGTAGCAAGTTCTCAACTGAATATAACAGAATCTCAATTATTGCTATGTCTATCCTGTGCTGGTCTTATCCTACTGGAGATGCTTTTTTGAAATATCATGCACTAGCGACTTTAGCAAGAGATGTTCTGGAAGCTGGAATTCTGAACTTGGGGTGTCAACATGGTGAGTTTTTCACCCCTAAATACATGTATTAATGAATACTACGTGGAACGTAGGAAATGGCTATTTGTTCTTGATCTAGGTGGGATCCACAGAACTATGATCTTTCTTTGGTGTCTTCAGTTAAATTCAGCATAATTTATAATACTGACCTTGTCAAATACACTGTTCTGAGAATAGACAGGTGCCGCTGACACTTTCCTAGATAAATGAAAGAAATGGGGTATAACACAGACCGCTCTTCCCAAGCTCAATTTTGCTGCTCTACAAAAATGCGATTATTTCAGGGAGCAATTGGTTACAGTTTATACGTGTGGATATAATGATAAATTTCTCAACAGCAGAAAAGGACAGGCTTGTTCTTTATTCCAGGAAAATTGCATTTGAAGCTATTGCGTTTAAGTAATATAATATTTAGAAACAATTAGTGTTGTTCTTTTTTTTTTTAAAATGGACCCATGTTTTCACCTATAAATAGGGGAATTCTTGTTTGGGGAACTAAAAATGTCCTCATCTAATTTCAGAGTACTTATTCAAGTGTGAATGATTATTGCTGAAATTTCAATTATTTAAAATATTCCAAAGAGTACGCAAGGGCTCAAAAAATAAAAAAGACAGGCTAGCAGCGTTATGAAAAACCAGGGCTCAAGTCAGAAAAAGCCCTCGGGAACAGAGAACCACATTTTCATATGAAACTGGTCATATTTAAAACTCATGGTCCAGAGGACAAAGACAAAGAGAGCTCTTGATACCAAACATTTGCGAATACACATCACGATGTAAACCAGACACAAAAGGAGGAAACGAATCAGTCATATCCTATAATTTTGGTATTTTCTGTTTTCTCATCTATTTCCGCTTATGTGCTATTCTATTTTTAATGCATCTTTTCTGCATTAAAAAGTACTAATCCCTATATTTAAAAACTCTGAAAATCCGCTTTAAAGATGTTCGCTGAATATGTAACACATGTGTATAGCATTCATTCTTTGTAAATTATTTGGTAATATCTTTCTCTGTGTCTCTGCTGTCTTATTTATTCATGTTTATGTAAATATGGATATAAATACTTAAATTGTCGGTTTTAACAGTACTAAATATAAAGCTATGAAATTACTTTTCTTAACAGAAAAATAAGTTTTCAACTAATATTATAATACAAAATATATTGCTTTCACATATAATAATATATCAAAGAGTGTCTACGAATAAGAAATAGAAAAATACGTATTTCTCATTGTATGTGTATACATGCATATATGTGCAGACCCATGCATCTTATTAACTTATATTCCTATAATCACTCCAAAATTTTTTCACAGCATTTTTTATTCAATGAAAATATGATAAAGGCAGAATGCTGAAAGAATGATAAGAAATGTTCCAAGAAATTTTTTTTTTAATTTTAGGGACATTCCAATTTCTCTCTTAGTTATTTTAAAGTTTGCCATAACCTACTGTTGGTCATAGTCACTTTGCTATGCCATCAAATATTGTTCAATCTATCTGAAAAAAAAATGCCAAATGTTTGAGGTAATGATATCCCAATTATTTTAACTGATAAATTCAAACATATGCTTGTGTGAAAAGGTCACACGTGCCCTATAAAAAAAGAGACTATTATGTACCTATAAAATTGAAAAATCTTAGAAATTAAAAAAAGGAACATGAATGTGATAGAAAGATAAATTTGATAATTTCCTAATTATAAATGTTATCTCTAGACAGTGTATATAGTTTTAAATTATATAGCCCACCTCAGATTGTTCTGAAGGAAATGGAAAATAGACCTCTCTGGCAACTACTTTGAATTAAAGGTACATTAAAAAACAACATGTACAAGATCACTCTGACCTTAATCCTGTTTCTTAAAAGCAGAAGATGGAATTCTCATGTGAAAGATGTACCGTTCTAATCATTGAGGACGGGAAGCCCAGACAGAGAACTCTGTACAGATTTGGATAAAATCACTCTTCTCTTCTAAGCCTCCCCACAAAATGTAGTTCCTTTTCCCCAGCTAATCACTCATTGTTTAATTCAGGGGATAAGGGTTTAACTCCAACTGATTTTAGGGGTCTTAATTTCTTTACGAGGGCGCCAATGCCATTAAACTTTGTAGTAAATAAATCTGTAGGCCCTTCTCCTGTTCATCAGCTTGTGCTAATGTAATTCTTGGGCCTACCTGGTAATCCTGAAAGTCTGGAGATAGAGCTTTGCTCCTCATACAGTTTGATATAAAAAAAAAAAATGACATTATTTTCAAAAAAAAATTCCAAATTGCATGTTTTAGAAACATTTATGAAAACTTTCATTTTCCTGATTGTTATCAGTCAAGCTCTAATACCTAAAACATAAAATGTGAATTTGGGTGGTGCCTATGACTCAAAGGAGTAGGGCGCTGGCCCCATATTCTGGAGGTAATTGGTTCAAACCCAGCCCTGGCCAAAAACTGCGGAAAAAAAAAAAAAAAGTTCTGATTTTTCCCATAATATTTGTATACTTAGTGTTAAGAAAAAGCTGCTAAGAAAAAATACAATTGTTTTAGACACATGAAAGTTAGGCATTGAGTAACCCTTACTAAATCCCTGTAAGATTCGTGACAAGATGACTCTCTGTTAGTCTTCCCAATTTCAGACAGAAGGAAAGGAAATCATTAATTATGTGCAGTACACCATTAATCAACGAAACACGAAGATCCAGTAAAAATGATTTTTGTTAGAGTTCAATGTTCATTGATTTTTTTTTTTTTTTTGGCAGTTTTTGGCTGGGGCTGGTTTTGAACCCACCACCTTCAGCATATGGGGCTGGCGCCCTACTCCTTTGAGCCACAGGCACTGTCCTGTTCATCGATTGTTTAACAAAAGAATACCACCACTAAAATAAAGAAACATTTTATTTTTATTTAAATCCTATATATTGCAGTGCTGTAGTTAATAGTGCAGAGAGGGAATGACCATCTATTCAGACTACAAGGGCTGTTGCCTTCAAGGTTTCAAAGAATAATATGATCCTTAAGTTCAAGAGCAGTCAGACTTTCCACATCATAAACTTTATCAAAGTACAGTCTGCCATGAAGTGATTTTTGTTGTTTTTTGTTATTTATTTTGTTATTGAGCTGCAGAGTCAACACATTTTCTTCTGAGTTATTACAACCGACTATAGCTCCATTTGCAGTGATTGAGCAATTGATAACTCTTTCAACCGATACAATGCTGTAGCATTTTCACACCTCATCTTTATCTAAATGGACACACCTTTTTGAATTTCTATTGGCATTAGAAACACAGAAAATCATCATAAAAGACAAAAATGGATAGAAGTCATAACTAGTCTCACTTTCTTTCCAAATCCCAGAATTCCATATTAAAAGATAACTCCAAGTGTCTGACTCTGCATGTCTATATTTTGTGGATGTAATTTGCAAATGTGCTCCTGGTTTTTGCAAAGAGCCAGCTTCCTCAGGGACGGTCCAGTAAGAGGACGTTGGGTCAGGCCATCTCTTTTAATGTGAGCATGTGTGTAAATCTCAGATTTCTGAGTCACCTTTCTTTGAGTACTGAGTTTCTCTGCTTCAAATATTTTAAAAGGTTTTGAAAAATAATTCCACTGTGGTATATTGGCAGTTTTAACCTTAAATAAAAGGTGTTTTTGTACTGTTACTTGATAGTTTGAAGAATTGTCATAAATCATGAGAAGTATGATACCTGGGGTGGTGGGAATGCAGATTTAAGCCTTATTTTCGCATTCTCACTCTCTCTCAGACACACACACAAAACAAAACACACAAAAGACCTAAAGAAAGAAGTTAGGTCTGTTTGTGACGACATAGTATGCACCTTTCCTGAGAATATCAAGCCATCTTTATCATCTCCTCATATAACGTGTAATGGTGACTTTCCCATTGCGTTGGGCTCAATGATGCAGCAAGTTGAATATTAACAGATGTAATGTAAACAAAGACTTGAGTAGCACTCGTGAAGTGGGATACTTGTGTGTCTATCTTGACCGGGAGTAGAAGTGTCCACTTTATCCAGGACCCACGTGTACCCATGGAAAGCAAATGTTCCAGCTCCCAGTAAGGAGTCACACCCAGCTGATGCCTAGAAAAAAGCATGGCCCTGGATGAATCCAGCCAAGATCAGCTGGCAGGCAGCTAAGCTCAAGATGCATAAAAGAGAACAAGGGGCAGCTCTTGTAAGTTATGCGATTCTGAGGGGTTATACCAGGCAGCATTACTGAGGCCATGATAGATTCATATGCAAGAACCATACAGAAAATTATGGCTGCAATCAGTAAAATAAAGGTCAATTAGGAGGTGCACCTTGCAATTTAATTATCAAAATTAATATTGCTATATGAATTATTAGAACATTCTATTTAGGTAGACATTTTCAATAATATCTAATGGAGTATTTAGAAAGTCAGTATTCTTGCTGAAAATTTAATTTCGAATATTGTATTTTCAATGCCAAAAAATAACAGAAGCTACTGCTAAAATCTAATATTTCTTGAGCACTTTATTGTGTATTGGACTCAGCGATAAGCTCTGATTTTTTTTTTTTTTTAATTTAACCTCCACTACAAACCTAGGGTCAACTATGATTATTATGATGATTACATTTTATAGGCGCTCAGTTATTTTGACAAAGTCATAAAGCGGTTATGTTATGGAGTTAGAATTTAAACCCTGGCAACCTGTCTCTAGTACCTGGGCTCTTAACTTTTATGGCGTGTCCAAACATGACAGATTATACTATATATTTAGTGTAAAATCATTTTTTCTTCACACTATACTCACCACAGTTTATGCTTTGATTATCTATTCTACCACATAGAAGTATCTGACCTATTTTAAAAATTGTTCTCTCCTTTTATGCCTAAGTGAGATCAATATTTATAATGCATTCTGATTCTTGTCATTAAACATGTTTCCTTACACTTCAACACAATAGCAGACAGACCCATGGGCAAATGCCAGGTTAAACTGTCATCCTAGAGTCAATGGGTTTACCAGGGCTTTGCTTTAACGCTAATATCAAAATGGTAAAAATTTAGTAAAAATATCACTTATCTGTAGCCTTCTTCATATTTCACAGGTGACCTATGCAGCAGCTATTACTGGACAAAGATGAATATAGGACATTTGTGGAAATTATTGGAGTACTGAAGTAGTTGTCCCAAAACCTTGGTGCTTGAAGAGCTTTTCAAGGCATTGGAGAAGGTGATTGTAGTTGCATCAAAGAAGCCAGAGTCCTCTCAGATCATTAGAAGAAATTCTGGGAAGCTCTGAAGTAGAATAGTCATTTTTGTCTCTATAAATTTTCCCCAAATCCCATACTACGTGCCTAATGTCCAGAGCCAGGGAAGCCAAGTACCTGATTTTTGGATAACTTGAAGGGTGTCTGATGAGATAGATAGAAATCCTGCTATCCCATTACTGGGCATCTATCCAGAAGGAAAAGAATCCTTTTACCATAAGGACACTTGCACTAGCCTGTTTATCGCAGCTCAATTTACAATCCCCAAAATGTGGAAACAGTTTAAATGCCCCCAACCCAGGAATGGATTAACAAGCTGTGCTATAGAATACTATTCAGCCACTATAAAAGATGGAGACTTTACAGCCTTTGTACTAACCTGGATGGAGGTGGAACACATTCTTCTTAGTAAAGCATCACAAGAATGGAGAAGCAAGAATCCAATGGACTCAATTCTTATATGAGGACAATTGATGACCAAGTACATGGTGGAGGTGGAGGAAGGGGAGAGCAGAGAGAGAGAAGGAGGGAGGGGGCAGGGGAGTCACAGTGTGTGACACACTTTGAGGGGCAGGACACAATTATAAGAGGAACTTTACCTAACAAATGCAATCAAGGTAACCTGGTTCTTTGTACCCTCAATGAATCCCCAACAATTATATTTATATATATACATATATATGTAAATACTTTTAGAAGAGGTTCTTCTACAGAGTAGTAATCATTAGCTAATCACAAGAAGTTCCTGAAATCAAACTTGATGATAGAAGTAGCCAGATGGAATTCTTCTAATAGACCAGGCTGGTATATTACAAGTATAGAACTTCATTTATTTCCATTGACCAGGAGCATTCACCAGAATATGATATCCAATAATGGTCTCCAGCCTGAATATTAAGGCACCATCTAGTTGAGTGAGTTCAACGATTTTCATTTCCCTCTATCATTTAACTCGCATTACACAAACTCATGTTACTGGCTATGATATTGTTCGAAAGCATATCAATTTTTTCTAGTTGGATTTTTTTTTTTTTTAGCTACGTGACCCAGTAGCCTCTCAGCAATAATTGATTTCCAGACACCTTTGGAGAAGCTAATGATTTGGAGCTTTTTTGATGCCTCCTCACAAAACAGGATACAGCACTTCTTTTCGTTACCTGAGTTTAGCCACAGCTGCTTGAGTCCCCCTTAGAAGCGCTCCACGCAGATCCCCGGCCTAGTCACTTACTTTAACATCGGTCAGCTGGCTGTTTTCCCAGACCGTTTAGAATTCTCATACTATTAACTTTAAATGACTATTGATTTCAAACCTCTATAGACGAGATGACTTTTCGATTCTGTGACTCTGAAGCAGTGTGAATACACACAGTAGGCACAGAGCCCAAGACGCTGCTTAGGCTAAAAATAGTACACAACATTAAACAGAATTAATTGATATGAAAATGTATAACGTTTTATATTGGAACCTAATGGACTAAATAACAAATGTTCTATATGTTTTTATAATTGTGGCTGTTATGACTGCATTACTGAATACCATTGATTTTTCATTTGACTCTTAAGAAATAATTATATGTGAAACCAGTGAAGCTGTAGCATTGACAGTCAGTAACAGGTAAAAACAACAGCATATATTTTTATTCCCATGGATAGTAATCAAGATACCCGTCAGGGGCTTGGAATTCCCTAAAACATACAGCATATCACTGTAGTCAGAAATAGTGAAAAAAATATCTAAAAAGTGCATTTTCTGCTGATAATTGGACATTGTCTCAATATGGCAGAAACTCTGCCTTTATGGATCTTAAATTGATGGCCATAGGTATCGTCACGGGCCCTCTTGTTTCCAGGTGAACTTCAGCTTATGCATATTCCTAAGCTATAGGAATCTTCTCATTTTCTTCCCCATTCCTGGTCTATGGGTCCTGGTTTATATTTAATATATAAAAGGAACAGCCTGACCTCCATCTTGAAAACTGAAATATCACTGATCTATGGTTATTCCTGTAATATCACTGGCATTGGTGGATAATTCAAATTAAATCATTTTATACATATTCCATTTTAAAAACACTTCATTTACTCTTTCAATGGTTTCCTCCCGCACCGTCCCCAGCCTGCATTATTCTCGTGCAACCTCACAGACAGCTTGGAGTCTGTGCAGCGCTGGTATAAATCACAGGGCCGTTTTCTCTGGAGGACTTCAGTCTTCAGCTCAACAACTTGTTTTAAAATGAAAACTGCATTCAAGGAAGGTGATTTGTTGGCTCTGAAATATTAACTATCTTATATTGCCATTTGCACAGAGAGCAGACTGGAGTTCCGTTCCTCGGTGTGAAATAATCTGGGACGTCACTAATTTTGTCTCTCACTCTCGTCCCAGCCTTGTGTCTAGCTTTTCTCATGCATTTACTCGTGGCCATGTCCGATTCCTCAGGATATAAACATGGTTGTTAAAACTTTAGTTGTTCAAGTTCAACCACAGCTTGAACTTGACCTTAGTAATGAGAACAACGGGACCTAGGCATTTGCACCCTCTTATCAATCTGAAGTAAGACTCACACACACACAAACAAAACATTTCTTTCTTAAAAGGGTTTCATTTTGGCCTTTGAATTATTCGTTGGGAAACGAACTAAAGTAACATTCATCGGGGGCTCTACTTTCCAGGTCTTTAACTGAAGGAGAGAAAAAAAAAGGAGATGGAGATAAATCAGAGGCGATGGAAGGAAAGTGTGAATGAAGTTCAGCAGGCAGCAGGCCTGGGAAGGGGCGTGTTGTAGCAACCTCACAGAAAATCGCAGAGGAGGGAGTCCTAGCCCATTTCTCCCCCAAAGCAACTCATAGGCTGGAAAAGATCATCAAATTTCAGCATTTGCAGAACTCCGGAATGCAGTCATGAAACAATCAGGGGAACAGAGCCACATTCATTCATCCAATACAACCAAAGATTGACATTACTATGGAATGAAGAATGGGGCAAAAACCAACAAAGGGGGCTCGGTGCCTGTGGCTCAAGCAGCTAAGGCACCAGCCACATACACCTGAGCTGGTGGGTTCGAATCCAGCCTGGGCGCCAAACAACAATGATGGCTGCAACCAAAAATAGCTGGGCGTTGTGGTGGGCGCCTGTGGTCCCAACGAATTGGGAGGTAGAGGCAGAAGAATCGCTTGAGCCCAAGAGTTGGAGGTTGCTGTGAGCTGTGATGCCACAGCACTCTACCCAGGGTGACAGCTTGAGGGTCTATCTCAAAAAAAAAAAAAAAACAAGAAAAGCATATGCATTCAGCAGCTGTATGGTATTCAAAATAAACAGTGTTGTATATTTTAATGTTATTTGTAAAGTGGGCATTGGACTTTTTTGATATTAGTAAAATTTATGATGACTTTATGCAACTTTTCAGTCTTTGTGCCCTAAAATTCTATGATTTTGACAATTACAGAAGATGATGAAGCGTAACTTCTCGCCCCAAACCAGTCCCAATGCTTCACATATTCAACACTTTTCCTCCTCCCATTGGCGACCATCCATCTCTTCATCATCTCTTTAATTTCGGCATTCCCAGAATGTTATATAAATAGCCTTGAACAGTATATGGTACTTTCAGAATGGCTTATTTTATTTAAAAATGTACTTTTGAGAATCTTCTATCTTCTTACGGCTTACTGGCTCATTTATTTCTATCAATGATGAATATTAAATTGTACGACTAGGACACAGATTATCTGTCCATTCATTTACTTAAGTACTTCCTGTTTGCTTTTGGGTTTTGGAAATTAGGAAGAAAACTGATATTGGCATTTGTATGCAGATTTCACAAGGGATGAGCTTTTCAACAGTTGGGTAAATACTTTGCCTTTTGCAAATTATGGTTATGTATCTTGTTTCGGATATTTTTTACCAGGATTAGCTTTTATAATTTATATCTTATTATAGAAATCAATGTATGAATTTTGTCTGGTCTAATTCTTAAAACAATCACAGGCAGCATTTCTATTTTTCAGAAGGTGAATAGAAATTTGATCTACCAAATCCAAAATTTATTTCTTCCAAGGCAACCCTCTATGTGCTTGCATCATCGCAAGTTAGCCAACATCATGGGCGGCACCTGTGGCTCAAAGGAGTAGGGCACTGGCCCCATATACTGGAGGTGGTGGGTTCAAACCTGGCCCAGGCCAAAAACTGCAAAAAAAAAAAAAAATTAGCCAACATATGGTCAAATAGTAGGGGTTGGTCAGCATGAGTGAAATACTACAGTTTTCATTATTTTTTTTATATAAATGACAAATTCAGCATCTGGCATGCAATTACTCCATAAAAATATATGCCAAGTTCATATCTTGCTATTAAGAGTGAAGTTCCAGCTCATAGAGCATTTTATTTTGGTTTTGAGTAGGTTTAATGAATTTATAAAACATCTCTTTGTCTACACTCACAGGATTATTTTGATTTAACATTTTCATTTCTGTAACAAAAGAAATACATATTCGATCTCTACTCCACCCATGATCCTGATACAGAGCTCCTAACACTTCTATAGTTTTCTGAGGAATGGGGAATTGGGGGAGCATCTTACGTGGAGTTCCTAAATCTCTTGGCGTTTTGGGGTGACGGGAGCGTCTTTGTTCTAATGTGAGAAATCTTGAGTAGCTGCTGAATGGGGGCAGATCACAGCAGGAAGGGAAAACTGTGGTCAAAAGCTTAGAACTTGCAGCCCCACTCCCGATCCTCCAGGCACAGTGGAGGACCTAGAGATTGAGTCCATAATCCATCATGAGTTTGTGATGGAGCCCCCATAATAATCTCTGTACTGTGGGGTACAGAGAGCTTCCAGGTGGGTGAACACACCCACACGTACAGCTCCACAGGGACAAACTTCTGTCCTCAGCACTTTTGGAACTTGCCCAATAAACCTCTTCACCTAGCTGGTCATCAATATCCCTGATAATACCCTTTATAATATACCAATAACTGTATGTAAAAGTTTCCCAGGGTTTTGTGAGTCATGGTAGCATTGTTAAACCTGTGTAGAGGACAGTAGGAACCCCCATTTATAGCTGGGGGTTCAGAAGTACAATGGACCTGGGACTTGTGATTGCTGTCTCAATATGGAGTGGCAGTAGGGTCTGTGCCAACTCCCCGTAGGGTCAGAATTGAATTGTAGAACCTTTGTTTATGTCCAGAGAGCCAGCGGGGTGATGCCCACATATTTGGGAGTGTTGTGAGTAGAGAAAAACAGTTGTTTCCTTTCATTTTTGACTCACATCAGATATTCAAATAAACCACAGAATCACTGCACACCCTCACAGGGAAGTTGTGGAAGGCCGAGCTTTGTAAACTGGTTAGATTAAATTACATAGAAAATCTTCTCTGGCAGGTTTGAAACTTTATTTGTTTTTCCCTTGTCCACGGAATTTTGAGTTGGGGTCACTCCAGAGGTCAGAATTTGGTTAGAAGAGCCAGGTACTGTCCAAAATTAGACTTAAATATACCTTTGAGGATATGGAATATTTAAAATCTTGCCTGCAGCAGCGGAGAGGAGGAAGCTGTAATCAACTGCTTCTCCCGTTCTCTGGGTGCTTCTGCACACAGACTTTTTTTCTTCGTATATTTTCCGTATTCTTTCACTACTGCCTATTGATTTTATACCTGAAATATTTATTTTTCCCCTATTTTCTGCCTGGCTGTCTCTCACTCATCTCCATGCTTTGGGCTCTTCCCCAAGGTACTTTCATCGACACGACCAGTCTACATCTCATCATGAACCAGCATTTTTTTTCTTTGTAGAACCATTTATAATCTTTAAAAATATGGTGTTTGAACTTTTTCTGGTACGAGGAATGTTTCTTCCCTGTTTAAAGTTCAAATTTCAGAAAGAAACATCACAGATGTACGTGTAGACATGTGTGTGTATGGTACGTGTGTCTGTGTGTGTATGCGTGTTTAATCTACACGTGTATCTGATACGCACGCCTTCCAATGGTGTGTGTCTGTGTGTGTCTATGGTATTGGTTCTTGGAGTGCTCACAATTCTCTGGAGAAAGATAACAGGCAGAAAAATAGAAATTTGATATGCATAATTGGATAAATCAGAAGATTCCAGGCCTGGAGAGAGTTCAGACACAGCAAACAATATTCCCCACTAAATCATTGGTCTATGTGCTTTCTTTAGCTGTCTGGTGAGCAGAAGAGCCAGAGAATCAGAGAAAACAGATGTTATAGAAAAGATAAGCCAATTTTTAGGAACATTTGGGAAAAAGACTAGATGCTGATGACACACACACGCACACGTTCCACAGCTGACCACCTCCCTACACTGACCACCTCCTCCAGTTGACCTAATTTCCAGAGACTGGGCATGCACCCCTTGTACGTACAGCAGACCTAGCTCCTTACATTGACCACTCCATATGTTGACCAGTTGTTACAATCCCATGAGTTGTCAACTTGCAGAGGTTCTATCATGTAATGTATATGTATATTATTATTAACCTGCTCTGATAGGAAGGAAGGATATTTTAATGAAAAGGAAAAACGTTATTATTTGTCTCAGGTAACAACTATTTACTGAAGACAACATCTTTCAATCCTTTGCCTTCAATGCTACCAAAAAAGCATTCATAGGTTAATATCCCATCCCCTTGTGAAGGATAAAAGGAAGATTTATGACGGCCTAGAACATTCTCCATGGAACTCATGCCAGCACCAGCAAGGCGATTACAGGGAAGTCCCACCGGGAAGCAGGGGGCACCGAATTTCCAAGGTTAAAAAATCGATGGTTGGAAGTAACAACTCTGAAATTAGTAATATGTGTCATATGTAACTAATCCACAGTTTAAATTTTTTAATAAAATATATGCTGGTTCCATACTCCAAATATTGAGAGTTTTTAATAACTTAAAACCTAACTGCATTTTATTTAATGGCAGTAGAGTAGACTGATATTTTTTTAAGAAAGAGAGAAGGATCAAATATCTTAGGCACACTATTTCACTATTGTAGCATTGATATTTAGTATTATTGATAGACATGGGTCCTGATAAAACTACACAAAATTATTGACAGAGAAAAGAAATCTCCCCATGTTTTCACTGAAGATTTATTTATAGGAATTGTAAAACCTGTTTTCTTCTTCCAAAGAATAAACACGGAGTTTAAAATTGCCACGGAATCCTCCCTCTCTGGCCAACCATAAGAACATCTGTTGGTTTGTCCCGATTATATAATGTGGGGAAACGTTGTTTAACATGTACTGATTACGTAGTAAAACATTCTGCCGCCATTTAAACAAAAGAGTAAAGTTGCCAAGGCATTTGCCGAAGCCACCCAGAGTTAGTAAATTAGAGACAGCTGAGGCCGGCACCCGTGCTTCCCTCAGCAAAGAGGAGTCAGGGGAAAGAGGGTATCAGCTCGGAAAAATGGTTGGGTCAGAGCAGAAAGGGAATTCCAGAAAGGATCATTTATTTGTACACACAAGAGGGACATGTGCAGTTATGAAATTCAGAACGCGCGGGGACAGGTGCGTTCCCAGTGTTCTCTTTAGGACATGGTCTTTCTCATCAGTAGTAAATGTGTTTCAATATTTTATCTTAACATTGAGATTGTGATTACTTTGTTCTAAGACAGAAGCTACAACAGTTTCAGCTTACCAAAATGTGGAAAAAAAAAACTATAGCAAAAAAATAGAGGGTGGTGGCACCACCTGTATCCCCAGCTACTCAGGAGGCTGAAGTAGGAGGATCCCTTGAGCTCAGGAGTGCGAGTGTAGCCTGGGTAACACAGGGAGACCCTATCTCTAAAAAATAATGATTAAGGAATATTAATGGGGTAATACCAAGTTAACCCCATTGCTAAGTGCTCACTACGTGCCAGACATGTTATAGAGCTGACTATCTATTCACCTATTTAATTCTTAAATTATGATCAGGTAACTGAAATATTAAGAGGTTAAGTAGCTCTCCCACTTACTGAAAACATACCATACCTAGGATTCGAACTGGGTCCGTTAGGCTACAAACATTAGTAGCATAAACCTTATCTTGTATCTTATAAATCTTATCATGCCTCAGAATTAGACAAAATACTTTAAATTTAGCAACATTAATTTACAATCACCAAAAGGTGGAAACAACGTAAATGCCCACCAACCCAGGAATGGATTAACAAGCTGTGGAATATGTACACCATGGAATACTATACAGCCATAAAAAAGATGGAGACTTTACACCTTTTGTATTAACCTGGATGAAGGTGGGACATTCTTCTTAGTAAAGCATCACAAGAATGGAGAAGCAAGAATCCAATGTGCTCAATTCTAATATGAAGGCAGCAGATGAGCTAATACAAGGGGTGGGGTAGGGGAAGAAGGGAGCAGGGAAAGGGAAGGAGAGAGTGAGATGGGGTCATGGTGTATGGCACACCTCTTGGGGGGGGACACAATTATAAGAGGGACTTTACCTAACAAATGCAATCAGTGTCACCTAATTCTTTGTGCCCTCAATGAATCCCACGCAACAAAAAAGAAAAAAAAATTAGCAGCATTCCACGACAACAGACCTATAGTCGAACCTATAAAAAACTGAATGAGAACTACTGAAAGAGGAACTCACGTTCTCAAAATATGTATTTCAGTCCTGAAGAAGAAAAATCAAGGCTGTGACTTAGTATATAGAATCTGAAATAAATGGAAAGGTGACAGTGAGAATGTGGGTGAGGTAAGAAGTGGGTTATGCAAAGCAAGCAGGCCACAGTGCATTGTGTGCTCACATTTCTGATGTCAAAGCAGAAAAAGGGAGCCCAAGAAAAATGCAAAGTTCACTGAGTTATCTTATGGAGCAATTCGTTCAGCGCTGGTGGGGAAAGATGGACCTTCTTAAGTGATGCAGTTGTCCAGGTGGTAACCCTAATTAACAATTAGAAACTAGTATCAGAAAGGACAGGGGGGGACATAGGTCTGTGTTTGGTTGATTAAAACAAAGCCCATTATTTATCAATCAGGAAAACATCTCCAATAAGTCCAGTAATAGTCAGGTGTAGTGAGTTAACTCAGAGTTCATTGTCTTTTATCCACTTAATTTAGTTAGACCCTGGTCTGATGAAATGTGGTATTCAGTGTTGTATTATTTAGGCTGGTGATATTTATTGTAAACAGAAAATTTCCTTTTCCATTCTCACAGTATGGCAGAGAACTAGCCATAACTTTATTTGTTTATTTATTTATTTTTTGCAGTTTTTGGCCAGGGCTGGGTTTGAACCTGCCACCTCCAGCATATGGGGTTGGCGCCTTACTCCTTTGAGCCACAGGTGCCGCCCCTGGCCATAACTTTAATGAGAGGGAAATGTCCTTCACTGATGACATTTCAATGACAGTTGTCAATCGATACAAGCAAACCATGTCCATTTCTATGTCTTCATGATATTTCCCCAGATTATATGATTGTATATTTATCTCTAATTAATTACTCATTTAGTAATTCTTTTACTCAACACTTGGGAAAACATGGTGATGAAACCCGGTAGAACTCACCCTACCTGGTTTCATTTTTACTTTCTAATTTTATTAATTTAATTCAGTCTACCCTTCTTTCATTTAACATGTGGGAAGTAGGGTTATAAAGTCAGAAACGAGAGAAGCACAGACTATCCCTGCATTCAGGGTGGGTATCTTTTAGGATAGAAGGCAGAAACGATATTTATTATTCAGAGGCTATTATTATAACACAGAAATAAGATGAAGATAAAATGACATGCAGAAAAAGAATATTCATGGACCTTAAGACGGAGAGATGAGAAAACTTCCCAATGGGAGGTGACGCTTGGGCTTAAGAGGGTCCTTCCATAAGCAGGAGTTAGATAAAGACCAGGAAGAAAATAATAGTGTATTTTCTAGTAATGAAAATAACTTAATATTTTTCTACTATTCCTGTATTTTGTGTGAGAATTTGTTCTCTATCAAAAAATTTTATCTAGAGGCCGCACCTGTGGCTCAAAGGAGTAGGGCGCTGGCCCCATATGCCGGAGGTGGCGGGTTCAAACCCAGCCCTGGCCAAAATTGGCAAAACAAAACAAAACAAAACAAAACAAAACAAAATTACCTAATTAATAAATGTGGAAAGGATGACAGAATGAGAAATTCACCATTGTGCAATAATGGATGTGACATTAAAGTCCGGACAAGTTGTTAGGTGAAAGAATAAAAGAAAATATTAGCAACTGACCAAACTCAACCACAAATTCAAACTTATTATCAACAGAGAGAGACAACTACATATTTCATGCCTCCTACTATGTTTCAAAAAATGAGAACACAGTATCACCTATAAAAATTTATCTAACAAAAAGGAGGGAGGACCTCATCTAATCAAAATCTCCATCTTATTTTATTGCCACTTCATAGATATTTATATAAAGACTTGATTCCCAACTCAGATTTGACTCTCAGCTCGACTTCCTTTTTGTACATGCTTGGGAAAATGACCTAATCTTTCTGTACTTCAGTTTTCCAATATATAAAGAGAAGTAATATAGTATTCAATGACCTCCCAGGTTGCCATGAAAAGCCAATATGGGAATTCAAGTGAAGCTCTTATAGCACTATTGCTTCAAAGTAAATTGTATAATCAATAATTATCTATTACTGCTATTGCTTTATTGTTACTAACAGTCAGCAAACCTCCCAAAAATTATAATCTAATTGGAGACAGAGGAGTGCACTAGTATCTGATTTTATTTAATGAATTGTTTTTTTCTTTATTTGATACAGAGTCTCACTCTGTCACCCTAGGTAGAGTGCTGTGGCATCACAGCTCACAGAAACCTCAGTCTCTTGGGTCAAGTGATCATTTGCCTCAGTCTTCTGTCTAGCTAGGACAACAGGCACCACCATAATGCCTGGCTAGTGATTTTTGTCTCTGTCTTTTTTTTTTTTCTTTCCTATTTTCAGTAGAGAAGAATGTTGCTCTTGCTCGGGCTGGGCTCCAGCTCCTGAGCTCAGGCAATCCACCTGCCTCGCCCCCACCTGCGTGCTGGGATTACACGCATGAGCCACCGTGCCTGGCCTACACTGGCAATTTTAATATAACATGAAGTTTCCGATGAGAGCAATAAAAAAACAAACAGC
>NW_003852525.1:3341202-3344805 GCF_000181295.1 Otolemur garnettii | reverse complement strand
TAACTCTGCTCACTCACTGTAGAGTTCAGTGAGTATTAGTCAATACGATGCAAATACAATGCAAATTAATTAAAAAGAGAAAGTGCTCATCTTGCAAGAATCACGTTTTGATTATGACCGTGGAATTATGTTTGCAGACTATTCCAGTCACACCCCAAGCCACCGATGATGGGGACAGCACACGGGTGTGCACTCAATAACTGCAGAGAGAAACAGTGATTGAAAATATGCCTTAGAGTTATCCGAGTCACGACACCAATAAAAACTTAAAAAAAGAAAGAAAAAAAATATGCGTTAGGTGCTCCCAAGCAAGAGAATGAGAAATCATTCTATAAAGTGGATCTCTGGGAAAATGGGTGCAAACTTTGTGTATTTTATTAAAAATGACTGACCTTTTGTAAAAGTCAAATTGTTATGAAGGGTATGAGTTCACCCTGTTATAAAAATCTCAGAAAAATTCCATGCAAAACCCTGATATTTTAAAATGTATTTAAGGAGCCAAATACAGTTGTCTTAAATCCTAAGACTCGTTAAAACATGAAAGGACACAGCTATGTTTTAATTTTGTTTTATTGAAATGTAAACTCCCTATTCGCCCGCCCATCCTATTGTGTCTCCATTGCTATCACTACCATTTCCCATGAAATTTTGATTCCCGTTTTAAAGGATTTACTGTAAGTATCTTCTTCCTTTGATCAGGAGGGTCTCCTGCATGTGTCATACTAGGTATGGCAGAAGGAACAGGATCATTTAGGGAACTTGACTCCCATCAGGAGGTCCAGATGCAGCTTCCCAGAGAATTTAGATTCTCTCCAAAGGGAGCTTGACCTTTACTGTGAATGTGGGAAGCCGTGCAGATTCTCCAGCATGGCCAGTAAGTCCACAATCAGACATGTCGTACAGAGCGTCCTTTAGAGACACTGCACGTGCCTGCCTTTGAGCTCACCTCCAGCCCTAGCAGTAAACAGTGTCAGGGACAATCACCTTACCTGGTTTCACCACATCACAGGGTTCCTGCTGGGAATCCTCCTAAGCCGTGCCCTTTGGAGCCTCCCACACCCCATAATCCTCATGCATTCATAAACCTGCAGGCTGTGGAGGGCAAACACTTGGACTAGCGCTGCTCAAGAGAGGATCAGAACCAGAACACAGACGCTCCCCTATCTACTTTCCAGGCAGGTAACCCTGAGTTCTCAGAGGCTCCTGCGGTGGAACCAGCTGGATAGCTCATCATTTCTTTGGCGTTTCTTCCTTCTGTCTTTCTTGTCACCTTAGAGCACCTCACCAAATCAATTTCCCGCATGCCAGACTATTTCTCAAGGTAAGCTCTGAAGGGGGCACATGGCGAGGTGAGGAGTCATCTAACAGGATTCTAATAGAGGAGAGAGAAGGTGTGCAGGGATTCTCATAATTCAGAGACCTGGTGAAATCTTACACAACAGTCACAGAGTAGCTGCTATAAAAAGATGGACTTAGCAGGTGTCATGAGGGCCTACCTGATTAGATCGAAATGAACACGGAGGAAAATGAAGCTTCCGTGGGCCACACAGAGATGATCACACCGTGAAAAATAGAAAAGGGTGGTTTGGGAAATTCTGACCCGTTTATTCACATTTGTTAATTTTTCAGTTGCTGTATGATATCTAGGTAAAAATATCTGGAAAGCACGTAAAGTGGTTTAGACTCAACCGAGGCCAGTTTGAATGGTCTATTTAGGAGACATTGGCATATACCGTCCTTGGCCCCACCGTGCAGTTGAAATCCCTTAGAACACACCTGAACTAAGAAGAGTCCAGAGTCAAAGATTAAAATCTGCGAGGGAAGAAGAGGAACTGAATAATAAAACAGATGGAAAGTTGTAAGTAATTAGATCCTGCTGCACTAGGATGAAGCTAGGGGTCACCAAGAGGGGAACAGTTTCTGGAACTAAAGTAAAAATATTTATGATATGAGTCAAGAAAACTAAGAAATCTGGATTCACATCACAAACAGTGCCAATAAACCCACCAGACAAAACAGTTTCATTTTTGTGAGCAAATCATACTCTAGAATTTTCAATAAAATAATTACAATCAAGTTTTCAGCAGCACTGACTGATGAAATACTTTGATGGTACAGTCGTGAGTCACAGAACAGCCACCCCCATCTTATTGACACGGTGGATTAGACGACTATTTTTAAAATGCACATGAACTTTGTGGACACCCTTTAGAGTTGGATTTTTTGTTTTTGTTTTTGTTTTTGGTGGGGCTTCGATGGGCTTTAGGAATACAAGTCAATTTTATCATTATAACCCTCAGAAAGCCACAGAATAATAATCATAATTATAATCACCAGTACAACCAATCTAGAGTGTCATGTCTGATTTTCATCTGTAATGTACTAGGATAAGTATTTTAATTAATCCTGAAACAATACAATATTAAAAAAAAAACACATGCTATTAGACAGCAGTTGTTCTCTAAGAAATTAACCATTCAAAAGCAGCCTTTATAAATGGATGTGTAATTTCATTTTAATCTCTATCACTGCTTGGCATATTATTTCAAGTATAAGTACTGACGTGGGGACATAATTACAGAGCTATAGAAGAAGTGTAACTATTTTACAGGTTTATTTCTATCATAATAATGATCATTCTTCTTCAGTATCAAAAACATGTCACAGCTTTGCTGATAATGCTGCCCTTTTTTTAATATAATATTTGATACTAGTGCCAACAAGACTAATTGTTAAAATTCATTTTGTGGTTTTATATCCTTAAGCTTCACGGTTTGAGTCATAGGAACGTATTTATTAACCGCAAAAATAAATTAGTTTTGAAAAACTTCAGAGTTTCAAAATTGAAATAAGTAATGAGCTATGTCCCTACTTAGAAAAAAATGCAACATCAAATACTCAAGTTTTTGTCACTTCTGTTTTATCGAGAGATTCTACTTATTTAAAAATATAGCTTAATGGTTATTTCTAACGTGTCCTAATGAGTTTCAAATTTATTTACTCAGTATACATTGGACTTTATATACTCAGTAATATTGGACTGATACTATTTAATGTTTTGGATTTTATGAATTTAAAGACTCTGGTTTCTATTTAACGTAAACTTGTCAATGATCTCATTAAATGAAATATGAATTAGTTTTGAAAATTCATTGAGTAAAGCTTCCATCTTAGGAAGCAAATGAGTCTTACCCATTTCTATAGATTTGGGAATCAGCACCGTGCGTTCTACATAGCAAAGAAGATTTGGCCCTCCATCGACAAGGATTCCCTAGAAGTAGATTCAAGCAACCATGGGTTGAAAATGTTCAGGGAAGTCCAAGTCTGGGTGCAGTGGCTCAAACTTGCAATCTACCACCATGGGAAGCAGGGGCAAGAGGATCACCTGAGTTCAGGAGTTCAAGAACAGCCTGTCTACAAATAAACAAAGAGAGAGAGAGAGATGGAGGGAGGGAAGGAGAGAAGGAGAGAAAGAGAGAGAGAGGAAGGAAGGATGGAAGAAAGGAAAGGAAAGTAAGAAAGAAAGAAGGAGGAAGGGAAGGAGGGAGAGAGAGAGAGAGGAAGGAAGGAAGGAAGGAAGGGAGGGAGGGAGGGAGGGAGGGA
>NW_003852525.1:3337764-3341182 GCF_000181295.1 Otolemur garnettii | reverse complement strand
AGGGAAGGAAAGAAAGAAAATTAGCAGGACATGGTGACATGCACCTGTAGTCTCAGCTACTCAGGAAGCTGAGGGAGGACAATCACTTAGCCCAGGAGTCTGAGGTTGCAGTACGCTATGATAACACTGCTACACTGTAGCCTGGACAATAGGGCAAAACCACGTCTCAAAAAAAAAAAAAAAAAATCCAGGAAAAATGAGCATTGGTACTGACCATGTACAGACTTACTTTTTCCTGTCATTTCCCCCTAAACAATACAGTACAAGAACTATTTATATAACATTTACATTGTATTAGCTATTGTAAGTAATCCACAGATTATTTAAAGTATACGGGGAGGGGAGGTATGAAGAAATTATATGCAAATATTGTGCCATTCTGTATATAAAACTTGAGCAGGCATAGATTTGGGTATCTGTGGGGAGTCCTGGAACCAATCACCCAGGGATACCAAGTAATTACTATATATGAAAAAAGAAATTCCTCTGAATCAAGTGAAATCGAATCGCGTAAGAGGGCTGAGTAAGGATCGACACTAAATATTGCATGAAAACCACGTCATGTAACTTGTTCTGAAGGTATTTTCCAGACCTTCTAGTTGATTCTGACTGTGTGGAAAATTTCCATTATGCCAGAAGTGAGAGAAAGCTGTGACTTGAAATCAGTATCTGAATTTAAGCCTCCCACCAGGACACAGTGCTGGGAAGATATGGGAAGTTAGGTGAAGGCGAAGTCTTTCCCTGTTTTCAAAATTATTAATAGAATGTGGGCGGCACCTGTGGCTCAAGGAGTAGGGTGCCGGTCACATATACCGGAGGTGGCGGGTTCAAACCCCGCCCCAGTCAAAGACTGCAAAAAAAAAAATTATTAATAGAATGCAACAGTAATGATCTTACATATATTTTAAGGATGGAAGAAAGACAATTTATGTAAAGCACTTAGCCCGTGTTAGTATTACTATTTATATAATTTCTCACGTTTTAGTTATATTGGTCATTAATTAGTTACAGATTCATATGATTATTTTCTGCATGATAATTCTGTCTTTCAACGTGTGTCCATTGCCAGTTCGTTTTTCTATGACTCACCATGCTTAATGCAGGAGCTTCCTGAGATTCTCCACAGGGCCCTTCCCATCTTATCTACTGTGCCTCTAAGCAATGGCCAGATGATCCATCCAAATATGTGTCTACTACAATCTCGCTATCATAATTTCATTAGTGGCCACCTCTCCCCTTGGGAATAAGTTCCAGACTTCTTAGAAGGATATCAGTCTGCCAGTTGAGATGTAACCTCAGCCTGAATTTGTATTCCTACTTCATCTTCTGCTGGTCTGTCTATCTATGTATCTATCTATCTATCTATCTCTCTATCTCTCTCTCTCTATATCTGTCTATCTGTCTGTCTGTCTATCTGTCTATCTATGTATCTATCTCTCTGTCTGTCTGTCTGTCTGTCTATCTATCTGTCTATCTATGTATCTATCTCTCTATCTGTCATCTATCTATCTGTCTGTCTGTCTGTCTGTCTATCCATCTATCTGTCTGTCTATCTGTCTATCTATGTATCTATCTCTCTGTCTGTCTATCTGTCTATCTATGTATCTATCTCTCTATCTGTCTATCTGTCTGTCTATCTATCTGTCTGTCTGTCTGTCTATCTATCTATCTATCTGTCTATCTGTCTGTCTGTCTATCTGTCTATCTATGTATCTATCTCTCTGTCTGTCTGTCTATCTATCTGTCTATCTATGTATCTATCTCTCTATCTGTCTATCTATCTATCTATCTATCTGTCTATCTATCTATCTGTCTATCTATGTATCTATCTCTCTATCTGTCATCTGTCTGTCTGTCTATCTATCTGTCTGTCTATCTGTCTGTCTGTCTGTCTATCTATCTCTCTATCTGTCTATCTATGTATCTATCTCTCTATCTGTCATCTACCTGTCTTTCTGTCTGTCTATCTATCTATCTATCTGTCTATCTATGTATCTCTCTATTTATCTCTCTATCTGTCTGTCTGTCTATCTATCTATCTATCTGTCTATCTATGTATCTATCTGTCTGTCTATCTGTCTGTCTATCTGTCTGTCTGTCTATCTATGTATCTATCTCTCTATCTGTCATCTGTCTGTCTGTCTATCTATCTGTCTATCTATGTATCTCTCTATTTATCTATCTATCTATCTCTCTATCTGTCTATCTGTCTCTCTCTCTCTTTCCTATTTTCAACCTCATTACTTCCAATCACTTGTATTTACTCAAATACTTATTTGTCATATTTCTACCTTTTGCAACTTTATACACAATATTTTTGCCTTCTTTTCCTAAAATGATACATAATGTTTCAAAAACTATTCTCTTGCTTTCTAGCTGGTGAAGGGTCCTTTTTCTAGATCCCATTGACTTTATGAGAAATGATCTCCCACTTATCTTCTAAGAAGTTGACATAATGTTTGTTATTGGCTAGTTCCCCAAATAGACAGGGGAAAACTTTAGGGCCAAGAGTAGACTATCTCAGGGTCCACCATTGTGCCTGACACTTAGCCAGGGTGCAGGAAATGTTTTGCGTTCATTCCTGATACTCATTCACCCCAACATTATTGAGTTAGGAGGAAAAAGTTTTCACCACTGCGCAACTTTCCGAGATCCACAAAACTTATTTTTTTATTCGATGCCCCTGGATGTTAAAGTTTAATTCACTGATGGTTCTGTGATAAGGCTGTTTAAAAAAAAAATGGAGCTGACGCAGGAGCCAGGCTTTCTCTCACCGAGGTGGACAGCACAGACTCTACTGATGCCCTTTTCCCTCCACAAAGTTCTGCCTCCTGTGTCCATCCTGTTCCCAACGTCTCCATTGCCTCTTTGTTTAACAGCACACTTCAGAAGCTGCAGATAGTTTCATAGTTTACACTTCTTTTAGATGTTCACAGTTGAGACTGCTGCGATCTGTAATATTCTTCAGCTCTCTCTCTGTCTTTTTTTTGCCTGAAGTGTGATTAAAATGACTACAGAGTGGTCCATGTGCTGAAATCTTCTTGTGAGTAGATATGGAAAATCATAATGAGAAACACGCCAGACATTTATTCCCTCATTATATTTCCAAATTTCTGAATCAAGGCATTTTAAACATAGCACTTCTGAATCTGCGCTATGGGTAAATCCAAAGGATGAAGGCTGCAAATCTGGCCTGAAAGCTGAAGAAAACTGAGTCGCAAAATCAAACAGCACATTCATTCCTCAAGGGTTTTCCTGAAAAAACATCAGGAGCATAACCTCATCTATTACAATACAAAGTTCAGATTGTTCAGTATGTTCCTATTTCAACAAATGATTTAACTGATGAATCTGATTAATTTATATTTTCAGAAATCTTGCCTATTTTTTAAATCTTTATAGCTTACTTTATTTTATA
>NW_003852525.1:3322089-3337224 GCF_000181295.1 Otolemur garnettii | reverse complement strand
TCTATAGCTAAAAGGAGATCCATGAATTAAGATGTAGTTTAATCTGCTTTACATAGAGATTTGTGAATTCACTTTAATTGTCTGCACCCTCTCTATTTAGAAGGTAAAACACATTAACATGAGCTGATTTTACTGTATACCCTCAGATCAAATTGATTCTCACCATAATGTTCCTGATAAAATCATAATAGAGCTAACATGCAATGCTTGAAAAGCTTGCACAAAATATAACCTTATTACCTTAGCCTTAAACTTAAACTATTTATTCACTTTTCTTTTTTCTTTCTTTCTTTCTTATTTTTTGCAGTTTCTGGCCAGGGCTGGGTTTGAACCTGCCACCTCTGGCATATGGGTCCAGTGTACTATTCCTTTGAGCCACAGGTGCCGCCCAATAACTTATGATTTGTTATATAATTGAAATTAGCACCTCCTGCTTTCAAACTACAATTGTAGCTTAGTACAGTTCATTAATCGATTTAACAAATGTGAACTTCTGTATCTATCATGTGTCTACTGCACAGGGAAAATTTTAAAACAATTTTTTTTATTAAATCATAGCTGTGTACATTAATGCAGTCATGGGGTACAATGGGCTGGTTTTATATACAAACTGGAGTACTTTCAACCAACTGGTTAACACAGCCTTCATGGCATTTTGTTAGTTATTGTGTTAAGACATTTATATTCTACATTTAGAGAGATTCACATGCACCCTTGTAAGATGCACCATTGGTGTGGTCCCATCAATCTTTCTGTCCCCATTCTTCTGCAGTGTGACTGGAACTGGTCTTACGGATCAAAGTTGAACCTTCTCTGAATTGCACCAGGTATAACTACCTCCTAAGAATTCCTCCTCAGTAATTCAAAAAGTTGTATTGAACTTCCCCCGTCTCTTCTACTCATTTTCTATCGTTAACTGGAACGACACCCATACTAAATATAGGACCTCTGAGAGACAGACTATTCATCTCTCTCTCGCTCATATTTACAATCTTATTAGATCTCATCTTCAGCAAGGTGGCTGCACAAGCTAATTATTCTTTTTCAATTAACTAAGGCTTTGTTTTGGATTATAGGTATTTCCAAGTTATTACTTGATTTGTTTAAGCACAGCGTAAAACAAACAAAATTTATATTCTTTCTTAAACCAATAGTCTTTTATAAAGTTTTTTCTATAGCTGTGGAGGGTGCAGCTGTCACTTTCAAGAATGGTTCTTCAAAGTGTGTGTATGTGTGAACATTTATAATTAAGAAGACAGACATTCTCCGTGGGGATTACTCATTTATCAGTAAAGGTAAGTATACAAAAACAGAAATAATGGCGTGAGACTGGGGAGTGAGCCCTCACTTCAGTCATATTACCTCATTTTATGTCTTTTAAACATTAGTAAAAAAAAAAATCTGCAAGAATTTTTATACAGGTAAAAATAGTGAGTACTTATTTGCACATTTCTGCGGACTTGGAGGGAAAAAATGAGAGGGAGATGGGGATAAGAATATTTACTTGGCTACATTTTATTGTTTTTCTATGTTAAAGAGGTATCATCTGTTCTTTATCCTCTGTGTATTAACATTTATATTTAGTGAAAAGCACTCACTTAAGGACATCAAAATACTGTTTGCCACAAGGGACTGTCTTAGAATTTTGACTTTTTTTCCCCATCAGTTCCCCCCCTTTACTCCTGCTGTTGTGAAACTCATCATAGAAGCTGGAAAATCAAGGTTGATCTCTTTTCAACTTCAATGGGCTTATTTTTGTCCTTGTTGTATTTCTGCGTCCCTTTGTTAAAGAGACGTCTGGACGGCTTTAACAACACGTAAGGATTGTTAGAGAAAGAAACTTCTAAGACGATTCATGTATTTTATTCCTGGCTGTGTATTTACTCGCTGATTTCTGGAGAAACGATAGTTTTGTGGAGTGGAAAAAGAAAAGTGATGCCCACCGGGATAGGAGTGTAGGGTGAGGGTTACACGTGCCTTTAAAACCAAAACCTTACTTCAAAAAAAAGGGTTTCTATATTTGACAATCGAAGAAGAGAGTGGATGAACTTGTGTACCTTCTCTGAGATCAACAACACTGCTGTTATTCAATTTCACTTGAACTAGGAGGTTTTCTCCCCCAAAATATGACAGTTTAACTTGAAAGAATAAATGTTTGAAAAACGGAAAGCACTCCAGTCCCAATGACAAGGTTTTTTGGTATTGAAGCACACCAAGAAAAGGAACCTCTTCTTAAATGACCTATCGTTGGAGGAATCAATGCCACTCCAGGGAAGGCTTAGTAGAATGAATGAAAGAGAGGCACTCGACCAGCAGAGATCTCACAGACCACTGAGGCTTGTAGGAAAGGTCTTTATTGGTGGGGAAGGGAGACTGCAGAGCAGCACCAAGGAGGAGAGAAAAGAGAAGAGAAAAGGGGAGAGAGAAGAGGAGAGACAGAGGAGGAGAGAGAGGGAGAGCAGAGAAGAAAGGTGGGGAGACGGGGAGAGAGAGAGGGGGGAGAAACGTACCCTCATATAGGGAAGTCTCAGAATGGTGACGGGGTGGTGGGATAATCAATAAGGAGCTATTGCTTCAGCGGAAAGAAAGAGTCATTAGAGGCAGGCAGCGGGTAATTGGAACAGAGTGATGAGGTAAGCCACTCCCTGTGCCCGGGGAGGAGTTGTAACTTTAAGGGCAGGAAGGATCTTTTGGGGGAAGGGGCTTTCTGAGACAATTATCTAACAATGAAACCTTATTGAAAACGGATCTTGACTGTGAAAGTTAAGTGTCTTCCAATGATTCAGATTCCCCAGCCATGTCTTAGAGCGGGTATAGATCAGATTTTGATCTTAAAGGCTTACAGCAATTTCTTCTTCAGTAGGTCCCTGGTCTCCAGATCCGCCCACAGGTCAGTGGTGAGACTGGGCTTATTTACAGAAAAGAATACAGAGAAAGTGCCAGAGCTTCTGTCTGAAGGACAAACCCAAGTGGGAAAAACCTCCCCCTGGATCCTCTGTCTAGGGGTGAATATATATATCCCAACAAATGAATGGATACAATCCCCTGAATCCCAGGCCTAGGAAACTTACATGAAATTGACCAGGCCTGGGAAATGGGGGGTTCCCTGTTCAGGGGCAAGTGCAAAGAGAGGGAGACAGAGGCAGGAAACACCGCGGAGCTCTGTGAGCTGCAGCCTGAAGGTGTCACCCCCAGCTGAGCTGCAGCCTGAAGGTGTCACCCCCAGCTGTTTGGGGGCCCCTCCAGCCACTGGAGCTTCCTGCAGCCCTCCCTGCCGACCCTCCAACAGGCTGACATGTCTGCCAGCAGCACCAGCACCCCAAGATGGAAGTGGAAGGTCCTCCCCTCAGCTCCTGCCACACTGGCTGGGGCAGCAAAAGGGACTCCGATGGTCCTATTCATAGTGTGGCACTGACACCACCAGACCCTTCCCATAGTCCTGTTTTCACTTACTGACATTTGACATTCTAGTAGTGTAAACAATTTTTAAAAACTATTTCATTGAACCAAATAAATGACTGTGTTTCTGTTTGTTTATTATTGTGGCCTCACTTACTTAAAACAATATGCAAAATGAGACCATGTTGAGGTCTTTGGGAAAATTACTGATGTCATCTCTCTTTAAATAATTGAATAAAAATAAAAAATAGGGCTTTACTTTCTCTGTAGATATGAAGAAAAAGAGGTTTGAGCTTTGCCCACAAGGTGGGTTGGGGCTGGTACACTGGGCACGGGAAGAAGGCATACATCTGAATGGGTCATATGAAGAAAATTCTCCAATAATAATTTTAATGAAACTCAAGTCCAGCTGAATAACGGGGGCAACGAAGTGAACTCAGCCTTTCCTTAACTTTGTCAGCTCAATGGGGTGTTAATATTACGGTCAATGGGAGCATGGCTGTATTAAATACAGGCAATGGATTTCTTTAGTTCTGCTTCTTAAAATAGAACCTTTTGCCAATGCATTTAGATGTCAAGTCTTTCAATGTCACATTTTAGTTTAATGAAATCAGCACTTTACGCATTCACAGAATTCAATGCTGTTACCTGTTAGGAAGAAGGTAAGAAGATAGTTCCAAAGAAAACTTTAGAAGCTTGTATTTATGACTTTAACAGAAACAAACTGCTCCCTTTTCATTGTTGCATCAGGCTTTTATAAAGCTACTTGGGAGGCCGAGGCAGGAGGATCTCTTCAGGCCAAGAATTTGAGGTTGATAGGAGCTATGATGAGGCCATGCACTTTACCCAGGGTGACAGAGTGAGACTCTGTCTTAAAAACAACAACAACAACTCTGCCCATGGATCTGATAACCAAGACAAGCCAGGAAGTGACTGAGGGGCGGCTAGTTTAGACAGCGCAGATCCACGCATGGCTCAAGGGGAAAATTCACACCCCAGGCATGAGGAGGTCCATGGCAAGAGATTTCATCCGTCTACTCCGAGTGGAGCGCAATTTAAGACTTACAGATTATTTCTGGAATTTCCTATTTAATATTTTTGGACTGCAGTTGATTATAGATTAAAGGGAATTGTGGAAAAGGGGGAACCACTGTACTTCAAACAGAAGCTACATCATGAATTAAACAAAAGCAAAGGTCTCTGTGTGAGGTTCAGCTATAATTTTTCCTGTTTATCTGACTGTTGTTTAATGTCTGTTTATGTTCCCTGCATACATGGGGGGGAATTTATGAATCACCAGAACGGGCTGCTGGAAACTGGCCAGAAAGATGAGGCATTGTAATAAAAATGAATTTGCATTAAAATAAAATTGCGGAAGGTGGGAGGGACAGCACAATTTGCTGTGGTGCTGCACATCTCATATAAATAGAAATCCTCTTAAAAAGATATTTTGGAAAAGACTGGTTCCTTCCAAGTCGCACATGCTATATTAATGGAAAATGTGATGTTCTAACTAAAAACGTCCTCCACCAGACATTCACGTAGTACTTTTATTTTAGAAGGTCAACTTCCTTTTTTTGGTACGGAGATATTTTTACATCATGTGAGTTTATCTATGCATATCCAAATTATTATTTGCTTCAACATACCTTAGTAAAATTAGTAGTTCTTACCCATGAATCATAGGCGTCCTCACCGACTAATAAACAAAAAATTAAATTTTGAGTATTTTAAAAGTGACATTAGCTCACTAGAATGTGAATAATCACCCCCACGCTGTGAGTTTTCAAAAATATGTTATACTGTCTTAATCATTACCGGGAAAGACATTTATTTATAACCACCATGTGTTAAATGTAGATGAAAAATGGTGTGTATTTGGGCGGTGCTTGTGGCTCAAAGGAGCAGGGCACTGGCCCCATATGCTGGAGGTGGTGGGCTCAAACACAGCCCCAGCCAAAAACTGCCAAAAAAAAAGAAAAGAAAATGTGTGTATTTACCTATATAATTAAATCATAAACAAGCTCTCAGCATCAAGACCTATAATGTATAGAATAAAACATAAATGTAAATAAAGTGTCAGTAATAATAAACATATCAAATATTTTAAAAATTCAAGGCATGGATTCTAGATATTCGAAAAGAGACCTGTGGGCAACAAAAGATATGAGCAAATATTGACAAGACCCTTAATACTGGAAGACAAGAGTCGCAGAATCTGCTCAGATAAAGAAGCAAATTCAGAGAGAACTTTACTAGTAAATAAGACCAATTCTCAGGATTGTGCAGTAATGGACAGTGACTTTGAAAAGATAGAAGATTAACTCGTTTATAAAAAAAGCTACTGTGATACTAGAATGGTTTTTCGGCCTAAAATAGAAATAGACTCTATCTTAGTGGAAGAAGAATCTCTGAGAACCCGCTGAAAGAGATTCCTGTAGTTCCCACATTTGGGAACATATCATCCCACATCATAAACATGTCTATTAGCAGAAAAAAAGGCACATCAACATCTTTTGGAAATTACAAACATGCAATTCACACTGCTGCTGAGATGAATGATGCATCCACAGTTTTTCCTATGATGGAATTTTCAGCACTTGATCAAAGTCTTAAAGTGACATTGTGACTTTATCAATAGCATCGAACTTTTAAAAAAATATGGGACATGCTTAATAAATTGTACAACAATTTCATTCAGGTGTAACACCACATAGTAAAATTCAACCAATTTTCAGTTTACAATTTGATGCATTCTGATAAATGTTCAAATCCCTGCAACCCCTAGCGTAACTAAGACAAAGAACATACTCATCTCCTAAGAATGTTTCCTAAAGTTCCCGTAGAAACAGCTCCAACCCAACAGACCATAGCCCAGAGCATCTAATTGTGGGACATTACGCTAATTTTTCCATTACAGAATTTTACAAAAAAATCATAAAATATTTTCTATTTTTATCTGGCTCTTTTATGCAATAAAATGTTTGTGATTTTGCCCCATATTGTGTGTATTCGTACTTTATGCCTTTTGAATGTTGAGTGAGATTCCATTGTATGGATATACGTTTATTGCAAATTCGGTCATCTGTGGAGAGATGCTAGCTGTATTTCCAGTTTGGGGCAATTAAGCTTCTATTACCATTGGCGTTGAACTGTTTATATAAGCATTTATCTTTCACTGGCTGTGGATAAATGTCTACAAGTGTAATTATAGCCCAAGAAGAAGGGGAAAGGGGAGAGGGAGGGGAGGGGAGGGGGGAGTATGGTGGAGGAGAGTAATTGGTGGGACCACACCTACAGTGCATCTTACAAGGGCACATGTGAAATTTACTACATGTAAAATATAAATGTCTTAACACAATAACTAAGAAAATGCCGTGAAAGCTACATTAACCAGTTTGAGGAAAGTATTTCAAATTGTATGTAAAACCAGCACATTGTACACCATGATTGCATTAATGTACACAGCTATGATTTAATAAAAAAAAATAAATTAATCAAGCTTCCTTAAACATGATTCTGCAAAAGTACTGAGGCCCACTAAATGGATTAGACTGTTTCTTCCAAATATAACACATAGTAAGATCATACACATACAGAAAAAAATGCTTTAAATTATGGCTTAAATTTTTAAAGATTCTGAGTGAACAGGGCTTGTCTAGCTAGAAATTTATCATGTTTTGAATAATCTATCCTTTCATTCTGACCTTTTCTGTTTTATGTATACTCTGCTCTTATCTATACCATTTATTTCCTTTCCAATACTTTGTGTTTGGTTGGCTCCTTGGCTTCCATCCTTGTAAGGTTAAAGCATATAGATCATTCCTTCAGATTCATTTTATTCATTTCAGATCCTTTTTCACTAAGATAAGCATTTAATTTTGTATATATTTACACGCATACACATAAAGCAGCAGAAGTTCTACTTCAGGTGACTCTAGTAAATTTTGAGAAGTTGTTAATATTATCGTTCAACACACAACATGCTCACTGAAGGCTTATATTTAAAGATAAAGGATATGGTGCAAACAGAGGGTACTGGAAAGCACTGGAGACTAACAAACGTCAACTCAGAAGCCCCCAGGGAGCTGCCCCCTTGGGCTGGAGCAGACTGGACTCTCTGGCTCCAGGTTGAAAGATCAAGGTCTATCGCAGGAATATCAGCTTTGACAGAACTCAGAGAAGTGAATTATAGAAGACACATTTAAGTCCCCTCAGTCTCCTGATACAGTCAGTCTTGATTACTGCATTAATCATAATTTTTATTTTCTATATTTCATGATGCTTTGATATCTTGGGAAATCTAGCTGACCAGAGAGAAACTACTCCTCCTGGAGCAGCTGACTCCTAAAATGGCAAGCAATTCATCTAGGAGAACACCAGCCAATCCCAAATCCATATCTTTACATTTATCTAACCTTACATACCAGTTCAGTATTTCCTCAACCTTATCAGTGCAGGCTGAAGGATGATTATGACCCAGAGCCCGCTGACAGCCTTCAGCCTAGCCATTCCTAAACGATTTCGGTGCCCTGTCTCGTGTCTGCAGAGAACATTATAAAGGCTCCAAGCCACACTTTCCCCTGCGCCTCCTGCCTCCTAATCAAACCTGGTGCTTCCCCAAGAGGTCCTGAATCATGTGGCAGGACCACTCCCCTCCAAAACAGCAAGAAATAAATTCCTCTTTCAAAGGCATCGATCTTTTTGTGAAGTGAATTAGTGACCTCCATAATTTAAAACCCTGTGGATACAATCAGTAAACAGGCCAATTGCAAAGTAGTAAGAAAGCCTGTGGCTTTGGGTGTTGCCAGGACATTTGCATTCTCTCTCACGGGCACACTCTGAACTCTACGGGCCTCCCTCTGGACGAGAGTGAACAACCAGCCATGTAGGCCTGGCCATACGTAAAGGTGGAGCTCATCCTCCCCAGATAATCCACAGTTTCTCCAAATTCACGCTATGACTGCTGGTCAGGTGTTTTGATTATAATTTGCTCGTGGCTGTTTATTTTCTGGTGTCTTTGCACAAAGCATTGGACATAAAATGCTAAAGGTTACTAAGGTAGTAATTTGCATCATCAAATGAAGTGTACATATTACCTTGAAGAAATATTTCAGTTTACCAAATATTCTGGTACAAACATGCTCACCATCACGTGCACATTTGACAACTTTTTATGTTGCTCCTGCAACCATGGACTCCTGTAACTTATAAAAATACAGATAGATTGGTCCAATATACTACTTCCTCTACTGGAAAATCAGCATCCATTTATAGGCGAAATGCCTATATGACTCAGCCAAAAATTCCATTTGAGAGAGAGCAGTGAAAAGACTGTGCAGGCATACTTGTAAGAAACGGAGGCAGAATCCCATGTCGCCAGGTTAGTTGAGGGCCTAACATGACCAAGGCTTTGGCTGGAATAGCATTTCCAGACTGTGTTAAGGAATTAAGGTCGACTTTATAAGGCCAATGAAAAAGCCCTTTGGAAAACTGGCCAGATACCCATCAGTAACCTTTCCTGATCTGTGGTAAGTGATGAAGGTCACTTGCTGACGGGTCTGGGAATGGAAATGTACTTGCAAACCTCAAGAGAAGAGGAATTTACCCATTGCATACAGATATCTAATGGCACAGTAGAAACCTGGGTTCATGAAAGGCTTTTGAGAAGTCCAGCCTGAGAATTCCTTATAAAAGACTCCAGCAAACCCCCCCACCCCCGACATAAGGCCTACATGGGAGCAGAGGTTTGCATACAAATTCCTGTATGCCCAAGAAGTTTCTCTATGCTTTGCTTAAAGATTCGAAGTAACTGCCTCCAAATGGCATGGTCAGTAGAACAGACATTCAAATCGTCTCTTTCCCCCATAGCCTCAGGCTTCATCAGATAAGAACAAAGAAAGTAATAACTGACAACATGTTCTTCATTAAGTTATGTTAAACTGGGTTATGTTGAAAGGGTTATGCTTAAAGGTGTATGTTGGGTGGATTATCAGATTACCAGGGAGGAACTACTTACAGGGCAGATGGTCATAAGATGTTTGAATGGATTAATGAAGTCATTGATGTCCAATGGGCATGTGCAGAGGGATTGTAATGAATGTTTATGAGGTCATTGCTGTATAGTGCACATGCACAAGATTTCCTATATAAACCAACAGCAATAAAGAAGCTCACCATTTTGCCTGAGCAAGCAGATGGTCACCTTCATTTAAAACACAATTTCAATAAGTGTGCTTATTCTTCATGACATGGCTTTTCCATGAGACCCTTATGGCAACATCCATTGAAAAAACTTCTTATGGAGGTTTTAATTCAATCTTCCTATATTTGATCATCAAAGCCCATATCAGATTATCATGGCCTGGGTCAAAACCAGTTTAAGGATACTATCAGCTACAATACTATTATGCTAAATAGCAGTTATGATATAAGTTGGACTTACATCGTTTACATATAGAGAACATTATAAATTAAGTCAGAATATCATTTTCTGTGTCTTCTTTACTGGCATTTTAACCATTACTCTTTTTGATACAGGACAGGGGGCACCCCAGTCAACTCAGCCAGACAAGTGCTGGGGAGACACCAGCTCCTTGCTGCCTTATGACTCACAGGGAGCCCCCAGAGTTTGGGTAGAATATTGCACAGAAGATGACCTCACCACATACCTGTCTGGAGAACCTGGCTGTTACTGGAGGCCATGCGACCTCTGCTCTGTTAAGCAGGTAACTTTCACTCATATGTGATTGTCTCACACTTTATCTTCCGTAAAGATGGACACTATGGACACTTCCTGGTGTCTCTTGAGGTCTAGACTCCAGAAATCATATAGTATCAATTTCATCACATTGAATATAAAAAAAAAAGTCACAATGCTTGCCTTTTGAATCAGAGGATCAGCAGTGTTGCAAAGTGACACACATATTGGGCTGGAGGAATTTGTGGCCATTAAACAGTTTATCCCACAGGTGTACGTTACTCTCACGTACATGGACACGGGACATGAGGAGGGCGATTCCTGTTGTGACGGTTCTTTCTCATAATTGTGGTCATTTTCATCATCGTCCACATCATCTTTACCATCTCCCTGGCCAACTCTAATATGTGTTGAGAAGTTTTTTGGGCAAAGCATTCTTCTAAACATTTTCTAATGAATTCTTTTGAACCTAACAGAAGCTCGGTGATACTGGCAGTACTATTCTCATTTCAAACAAGTTGGAGCATAGGGTTAGGAAAATGCCTTTATTCTAATTAGTTAATTAATTTTTATTGAAGTTTCTACCATGGGCTTGTGACAAGACCAATGGCAATTTAATTTCTCTGAGCTTTGGCATGACAAAGTGATCAATGGTAGGGTTGTGTTCAAAACTCAAGGTTACTTCTGGTTCTGAACACATGTAAGTGCATTCTCCCCTCCCCCTGGGCTTTTATTTATTTGTTTTTATTGTTTTTTTAAATAACAATAACAATGCTTAAGATAAGGACTAGAAACAAAAACCTCATAAAGAATTAACAAACATAAATAAATTCAAAAAAGAAATCAGACGATTTCTGCATCAAAATATTAAGCAATAATAATAATAATGAAAAGAAAATAACATTCACATTGTCAAATAAGAGTATTTAAATCGGATTTAATTTTGACCAAAGTGCATTACTTAAACATTAATTTTTAATTCAACTTGTTAATATGTTGTTTAGGATATTGCATCCTCATTTATAAGTGAAATATGTTTTTAATTTCCCCTTTATAAAAATATATTTTCTCAGATTTTAGTATCAGGTGTATCCAGATCAAATAGAATGATTTTGAAGTACTTCTTCTTTTTCTATTGTCTATAAGATTTGGCATGATCTGTTTTTTGAAATTATCTTCTTTTTTTTTTATTATATCATAACTGTGTATATTACTGCATTTATGGGGTACAATGTGCCGATTTTATATACAATTTGGAATGTTTACATTGACCAAGTATCATTGATCATATATACAAATGTACTTATAGCAACACACAGTTACTCTCATGGCTCTTCCTTTTATTAATCTGATTGTTAAAAGTATTTAAAATAGTTGTTTTATAAAATAATGAATGTAAATGAGTTGCACACAGGCAGAAAGTCAGCCAAAAGTAGAAAAAAGCTCATTTTTCTTTTTTTTTTTTATCAATTTTACATTAAAAAATTTTCCAAATCAAATAACCTTGTGTAAAGATAAGAAAAATGTCATCCCTGTTGGTAGAACTATGATAATTTCAAAACTACTGTCTTTTCTGCCCTGTGTTGTCTACCAGCTTTTCAAGTGTTTTAACGTTATTTTGAATAAATTTTAATATTCACATAGTAAAAAAATTGTTTATCTAATATTTTAATGGGTTTGAATCAAATATTTTTTGAATTAAATTTTATGGTGCTTTTATAAGTTACTTTTAATTAGACACTTTTCTTAGTTTTTCACATATTATTAATTTTACAGACCTTAAAGTTACGTTTAATGTTCCTCAATTAGAAGGATACCCGCAGGCTCAGATTTTGTATGACTTTTCCAGGTGACATTCCTGAGATTATGCTTTGGATCTCTTTGACATAAAATGACTTTTTTATGATGCGCATTGGGTAATTTATATTAATTTTTAAAACAAATGTTTAAAATGCATTTCAAGGAACCACTAGGCACATATATTGAAGCTGTAATTATCATCTCTTAAATATACTGAAACATCATCTACAAACTTGGCAATACTTAGTTATTCCAGACATTAGGACTCCAGATCCATTAACAACAAAGGAGACATAGCGGGCAAGTAAATATTAATGTTGGTTGTTGTATCTTTCCAGTTTAAATGTTTCATAATCAGATAGCAGAGTATGTTCCATTAGGAAAAGACCATGGTGTAAAAGGCAGAAACAGAAGTACCTATAGTTTATGTATCTATTGCCAACTTTATTTAAGATGGTGAGTATTAAATAACTGTATTTAAATATGTCCAAGTTCCCTATGTGTAAAATTCCACTATTTTTATATCATCATATGTAATTTATTTGTGGATGAAATGATATTATCATCGGCTTTTGATCACAACCGTCTGGTGGGATGGAGTATAGATGAGGGCCACAAACAGACTTGCAACATAATGTGAGTTGTTAAAAGTTGAAAGAGAGAGATGGGTGCAAGGGGTATCTTTGCCTCACCTCTACTTGTGTAAGTGTTTGAATATTTTAATAACAAATGAGAGTGTTTAGTGTGTGTTTACTGTGTTTGGTCCTTGTGGATGGTACCCCTGGGTAATTCCAGTATCTTCACTGAAGAACAATGGAAATTTACTTTAATTAGAACTTAAGTCACAGGTATGGTTTATCCCCAGAGACTGATACTCAGCCTGACCTTGTCATAGTCACATCAAGGTGAAAATTGAGACAGCATTGGCCGACTACTGTCATCACACCCTGGCATCTCTGGTGTTCCTTCTTGTCGCTTAATTCTGAGGTTGCTTCAATGGGAACTGTCCTCTTAATCCACACCAACATGCAAGCCTGCCTGCACCTCTAGGAATCCAGATGTGATCTATGAGCCATTTGAGGCCAGTGAGTCATTCTATTCCTGGGGCCATAGTGATGGGCTCAGAGATCATGTGTGAATCCTAACTCTGGGCAATCAAGAGAGAATCATGGACAGGAGCAATCAGGATCTCTCTTACATAACAGATCTGGGTATTGCGAGGATTTTAACCTGGGGCTGCTGGGGGAGAAATAAAAACTTGGGAGGAATTCAGATGACTGATTCATTCGCGACCTGACCAAACACATTCCTGAAGGCACATCCATTCTTGGACTCTTATTACATAAGGTAGTAAATCACTTTTTATCAATAAATGTTTTTGGATAAGGGTTATTGCCTTGCAGCAGAACCAGTCCTCACAAATATGTACCCATAAAAGAAGGAACTACCAAGGATCAGTGTTTAATCCCTACTGATACCACGAATTAAGTGACTATGTCAGAGTCAATGGTTAGTGAATATTAAATGAACAATTTTTAAAATGTTAAGAATTCTCAGGACATCTGGCTTAAAATTTTGTTTGGGGGCAAGACTCATACATGCATAATTTTTGGCCACTGAGCCACACATATGAACAATTTCTGTGCAAAATTGATAAAGTAAAAATGAATTTAATTTTACTCCAAAGAAATCTCTGTACCATGGATGAAATGAGAATATCAAAAGTGAAAAAAGAGGAAAGAACACAGATGCTTTTTGTAATTGAGTTAGGGGTTACCTTTTAGAGTCAACATTTCATCTTACCCAATGTTTGTTATTTGCATTCTTATTTGATGGATAAATAGTAGGCACATGGTTTTCTAAAACAAGGAATAAGGTTTTCAGGTTTTGGATAGTATACTTGATGGTTATGTGACAAATATTTTAGAGTTAATGGTAAAAGCTGACCAATATGATAATATGTTTTCCTGCTTATGATGTGTCAATATTAACAGCAATAGAGGAAAATATTGGGCCAATATTCATTTGTGAAAATGAACCCCAAATTTGAAAGTTGTAAAACTACATATAAAATATCTCCTTTTTCTACAAATATGAAGTTTATATTTTATCCAATTCTCTATACACAAAATCATTTGGAACCAAAGATGATGACGGTCAAGGTTTGCGTAAATATTGTATTTAAATGAGACAGTAGACACTGCTTAGATTTGAAACACCTTCACAACCCCAATTGTTAATGGGAATTAAAGTTATTTTAAGTCCACTTTGGGGAAATAATTGTCCTACAAATAATTTAGTTATAGAAACTATTTTTAGTTTTCCCATGGGTCTCCTTGGGTCAGTCATTTCTAAGATTCTGTACAGTGTTTATAAAACATTCAATAATTTAAGTCTCAATTAATACTGAGCTGGATGTTGGTAAAGAAGTAGAGAAAATTCACATTTGTTAAAAGGTTCACTTGATAATATCACATTATAACAAAATTTTAACAACTGAATTAGTACAACAGCAATAAAAAAATGACTACAGACATGTCAACATAGTGGTTTTATTTTTATTTTTTTATTTTACATATACACGTGTTTATTACTTAAACATTAATTTTTACTTCAACTTGTTAATGTGTTGTTTAGGATACAGGATACTGCATCCTCATTTAAAAATGAATTATGTTTGTAATTTCCTCTTTATAATAATATATTTTTTCCAATTTCAATATCGTGTATCCAGATTAAGCAGAATGATTTTGAAATGTTTCTTCTTTTTCTATTGTCTATAGGATTTGGCATGATCTACTTTTTGAAATTATCTTTTATTTTTATTTATAAATATTAGTTGTTTATTTTTTGAGACTCCAGAACAAAAAATAAGAAGAAGTTAATTGATGACTCCATACTGAACCTCTGAGTCAAAGCATTCTATGATAGACATACTCTTATTTGACAATGTGAATGTTACTTTCTTGGCATTACTATTATTATTATTGCTTAATACTCCATTGCAGCAATTGTCTGATTTCTTTTCTGAATGTTATTAATCTTTGTTTGTTCTTTTCGAGGTTTTTGTTTCAAGTCCTTACCTCAAACATTGTTATTGTTGTTAAATTTTAAGACTTTTAAATTTTGTGAAGGCAAAAAGTGGAATCCTAATCAACATAATATTTTTAAGAGGAAAAATAAACAACTTGGTAAAAGATCCTCATCCTTTTCTATATGAAGGTTAAATCACTATT
>NW_003852525.1:3318952-3321347 GCF_000181295.1 Otolemur garnettii | reverse complement strand
TAAAATTCAGTCCATTTTATTTCTTTTATGCAAACAAATGCCACTTCTATCTTCCTTCCTAATTACCATCCTAATTGTTTTCAAAATTATTCAGTGAGATGTGTTGATGGTAGGACGTTTCCTGACGGTACGAAATTGAACTTAATTTTAAGACAATTGATCGTCACAAGTTTTCAAGACTATTTTTCTATTATACGTTCACATGCTAGCTTGGATTGAATAAAAGGGAAGCAGGAGGCATAACCAATCTAAAAGCAACAAGATCAATAAAGACCAATGGGCTTGTTTCATTAAACAAAACGGGATTTCACGCACAGTGGACCCATTAATTCATTTCCTATAGAAAGTCACCTGCTCTATTACCTCGGAGGCCTATGCAATTATTGCACTTTTTGTGCATATAACTAGAATGCATGTAAACATACTCTACCTAAAAATAAAACCTTTACGTGGTCGATATTTTCCGTATATTTCTCTTATGTTGGAAATATTTTAAACATTTTAATAATTTAGATTAATTCCTATCAGACTTTCACATCCCTATAAACTATTATGTATCTAATAATGAGTGCTAAGAAATTTTAATATAGCGAAAAGCGAAAGAGTGTCATAAAATAATCCTAAAATGATTCCGTATGTTGATGTGGTGCAATCATCCCATGGCAGACAAAATAATAGAAGATTGATAATTCTAAAATAATTAAACAGGGTTATCTCCATCCCCTACAGAGAGAAAGTTATAAAGTACTAGGTAAGAATTAACATACCACCCAACACGTTTGCTAGTTACACGGGTTCATCAACCACTCCGGTCCTGCCCATCCTTCCTTTTTTCTGGGTTCTCCTTCCATCTCCACCCTCCTTTCTATTTATTATTTAAAAGACATACTGCCTCTACTCCTAGCTTAGTGGTGGGAATAAAACAACAAACAAGAAGGTGTGATGTTTGCTGCTTTGAAGAACATATTCCAGTGTCACACAGAAAATCAGCGGCGAAATACACAAACTGGTAACTGTTAAAGCTTACCGAGCTAATATAACGTAATAAGGGAACGTACGCAGGTGATTTAATTTAGATTTTTGAGATGAGAGCACACACCTTGAATGGAAACTAGGAACAGAATAAAGAACATAATGTTCAGTTAGAGAAAATGTTATTAATTTAAGCGGCTTAAATTTAAGAGATAAATGTTTCAACATGTGACAGAGAGACTTTCAAATAGGTATTAAAACGCTGTCAAAACTTTTCTTGAAAATTTTAGCCTGAATACATTATACTTTACAAACACATTAATGCCATGTTTAATGACTATCTAGTAATTATAACATTAATGATGGTAATTACTGTAGTGACTCATCCAGAGTCCTTAATATTCGGCCAGTATTGTTCTACAAGCTTTATTTAATATTCAAACCTTTGACTTAAGGGTGAATATCAGCCTGTTTCATAGATGGAGATAGCAAGCATAAAAATTATAATTTAATTTTTTACGCCCATATAGTTAAGACATGGGTAATACAATTGGTTCTGTCTAATTCAAACCACTTTATTTTTAATGATTCAGCTAAAATGTAGCTGTTTCTCTCTCCCTTTTTTGAACATGCCGTGATTTCATTTAACCAGTTACCTCTTTTCTTTGTCGTTTAACTTCTAGTAATTTTTTCCCCACAGAATATGAACATGTTGTTTGGTAACTTGATAATACATATTCTTACATGTATTATTTATAGGGATTTGAGAATAAATTTCTAGAAATATAATTGCTATCTTAGAGACTTTGGATTGCTATTAATTTCCTACAATGCTTTTATTAACTCATAATTGATTGATTACCACTTAGCAGAAATGCTAATTTCAAAATTTGGGTAGCTAAGTATGTACATTTACATTAACAGCACCAAGTGTATGTTATATTTGTATTGTGTGTTACAATATAGGTGTTCCCATATACTGGAGGTGGTGGATGTATGTATATGGTGTATATGTGACATAGTGAGACTCTGTCTCAAAAAAGGTAAAGAAAGAAAAAATTATGAGAGTTCCAGAAACAAGAATCACTGGTGGCTGGGTGCTATGGCTCACGCCTGTAATCCTCGCACTCTGGGAAGCCAAGGCTAGAGCTCAGGAGTTGGAGACCAGCCTGAATAAGAGTGATTATGAAGGATAAAGAGACGCAGGCCATTTAACCCACCTGTCCCCCGGATGATCTTTCTACAACTGATGACTTAAAACCAATTCAACATGTCCTAAAACTACAGCAAATGAATATAAAACCTCCAAGCATTTCATGTAAACCTCCTTAAAATTCAGAGACAAGAACCATGACACTCAAGATGGAGGAATGGGACGTGGAGTCCAGTGAGAACTGTCACCATAAATCCTGCCTCAAATTTC
>NW_003852525.1:3314779-3317887 GCF_000181295.1 Otolemur garnettii | reverse complement strand
ATAATTAAGATTAAAAATAACGTCAATTAAAATTTGAAATATGATTTGTGTTTAATCTTGAAAAACATTTAAATACATTTTCATATAAAATACAATTTGATGAATAATGTAGCTTCCCAGCTTAGACTTAGAAGCCACTTCTCTGAGCTACCCAAGTCCCCACTGCCACCGGTGCTCTAATGTGTAACTTTCCCAGAGTGAAAAGTGCACAGGACACAGACCAGCTAAGCCAGGGGTCCTCAAACTTTTTAAACAGGGGGCCAGTTCACTGTCCCTCAGACTGTTGGAGGGCCAGACTGTGGGTCCTGGGATGAGTCAGCTACTAAGCAGGACAGGCAGTGGCGGTAAAAACACCCAGTGGCCAGATAAATGTCCTCGGTGGGTTACATGTGGCTCACAGGCCATAGTTGGAGGATGCCTGAAAGCTTTACTGCTGGCCCCCAGGCAACGTGTGCTGGAGAATGCCAGCAGCTGAGGAGTTGACAGATCCACGTCTGATCATGCAATCCATAATCTTCGCGTCATTATGCTCCAGCCAACCTGTGCCAGCTGTGTGTGAAGTAAGCTATAAAACTCCCATCAGGACTGAGCTCTTCACCACTGTCCTGCCAATCTCCAAATTCCAGAACGCACCAAGCACAGGACGTCTTCACCGTGAGACGCTTCCTTCCACCACCACGTACCCTGTGTACTTCCAGAAATATTAGTGCTTCCTTTCAAAATACATAAAGAACAGTTTTTAACTCCAGTGATAAAATAGTGGTGATGAAAATTCTGATTTGACTAAGGGAGCTGGATGGCAACCATATGAATTAATTTTCCTTATGAGTTCGTTGCTGCTAAGAGTCGGGTGTGAGTGCCCTTAGTTAGCAGGTGATTAGAGCTGTGCGTGTGGACACGGGTTTCTGGCTAAGTGGATAGGTTGGTTATTTACAAATGTGTTTAACTCTTATTCATTTTAAGGTGCCAGGTGCTGTTGTACATGACAAAGTGTGTTTCAGATGAATAAATACGTAAATCCTAAAGCAACAAGCCGCAGACGTGTGAAATAATTAAATTTAAACCAGGACAACTCCTACAGCAGATAAATCAATGCGGACACAGCGCTTAATTTCGTGAGACAAATGGTTGTGGTCATCAGAGTCAAACCGTGCAGAAAGCTACCCTAGTAACACAAGGAGAAATTCCCCTGCCGTCAACTCACACAGGCAGCTCACTAGATAGAGAAAGGGCTTCAAAGAACTTCTGCCTTGAATGAAATGTGGCAGTCGAAAACTTAGATGGATGAGATTTTGATGGTGTTTGAATTGCAACTTAATAAAACTGATACTTATGCAAAGAACGGTAGCCAAGGTTGAATTCCTTAGACACACCTGGTTGCTGAATTGTGATGTTTCTTTGTCGTAATTTATCTTAGTTGTCTCTACGCTAAGAAGAGTCTTGGACGGCAACAGCTCTAATGAATAATGATAATTGATGACATACATGTGAATAATATTAGAATGTAAATAATAATATTTGGAGTTTTTAAAGAACAATGATTATTTTAAAATAAATGAAGGCAGTGTTGCACCATTTTTAGTAAGATACACTAAGCAATTTGTATTTCCATTTTCTTTTATAAATCTTGTGCCGTTTTATGGTAGATGTTTATAGAACAACATTAATAACTGAGGTTCAGTGATAAAAATTTGATTTTCAACCATGTTACTTTTTAAATATTCCATGTGGTAAATTACTGTGCTTATAAGAATTGCAGCTATAGAGATTTTGATACATTTGTAAGCCTATCTTTGATTTTACAAAACAACAAATATAATTTTTTTAAATTATTGTCACCAGTATTTTATATAAGCAAATGTTTTATCCAGTAAAGAGCCAGAGAGGCCTCAATTTTCATGTGTGTGTCACTTTTTATTCTTGTAATATAAAATTCTGTGAGCGTCATGCTAGAAACCCAAATGGATATTTTAAAAAATTATACGTTTTGTAAAAACTGGCTTCTCTCATGAAATTTTTAAAAACTACCATCCTCGGGTGGTGCCTGTGGCTCAAAGGAGTAGGGCACTGGCCCCGGTCAAAAACTGCAAAAAAAAAAAAAAAAAAAACCCAAACCTACAATCCTCATTTCAGCATCTTTAATTTGTCATATTACTTTTAATCTGATTGATGACTACTAGCCATCTTATTAGCAATATGGTATTTGCAGCAATGCATGGAAAATTTGAGCATTATGGTTAATATGGGTCATAAATGCAGTTAAGAAATGATTTATAGACCAAACCAGAATAATTCTTGAGAGTGACAGTGGGTATAATGAATTGTGGATCAGTCCTGAGCACACAAGTCCAGTCCTCTCAACTACAGGTGCCCGGAATGGAGAGAATGAACCTATGAAAATAAAACCACTGGTTAAATTGTCCGGGGTGGAAACAAATTAGGAAGACAGAAAAAGAGCGAGATTATATTAATATATCTGATTGTTTTCTTTAGAAATTGGCCTTTGAGTATTCTCCACGTTCTCTGAAATATATTAAAAAATGCTTACTGGGGATTAGGGGAAATTTCTTTATTGTCCTAAACAATAATATAACCAGTCAGAATTGATCAATGTTACAGAGGAAATCTATAAATTTCACCCTTAGGGGAACTCGCAATTTCTGTAATAAAATAAACCATGCTTTCCCAAACATATTCAAACTAATTTACATTAATATTGTCAAAACTACAGGACTTAAGACAGACAGGGAAGACAACAGTAGTATCAACATTTTTTCTAGGGAGCAAGATTTGTCAGGCGGAAAACTCCAGCCATTGGCCCTTCTCACAAACGTCACATTCAACAGTAATTCATATGGGGAAGCATCTTCAGAGAAATCAAAAATGAGGGAAGCAATTTTAACACTTGCTTGTGACATTAAATAAAGGCCTTAAGAGGCACGGAGGGTGGAAAAGAGTCTTCCTTGCCTGTGCCACCCTCCCCGTCCACCCACAGTGCCCTCCCAGGTCCCTGAGTAGAGAGAATCCCTGTGCTCTCCAGCTCTCATGCTTGTTAGGAGAGCTAATCCCTCCCCATGTCCTTTCCACCAAGGTGCTCCATTATTGAGC
>NW_003852525.1:3303910-3314501 GCF_000181295.1 Otolemur garnettii | reverse complement strand
CCTTAGTCACTTGAGCCACAGGCGCCGAGCCTATACAGGTATTTCTTATAACTCTCACTCCTCCTGGCCATAGGCTATACGGGCTGTTACAGGTACTTATGTAGAAAAAGGGTTTATTTCTATGAATAAAAATATAAATAAGAAACACTTCAGTTAACTCCATATTATTTCCTCATTTATCAGAAAACCAACCTACGAATTTAAGAAATAGAAATTAAAATAAATGAGCGTATTTTGTCTCCCTATTTTTCTTTTCTTTTTAACTTTTCCTTTCCTGATAAACAAAAATATGTTGGCAGCCCACTCAAGAAAGAAGTACCTTCATACAGCCTTCATGCTACAAGCTTTTAAGAATTCATCCAATAAAAGTCATATAAAAGTAAAAACGTCTGTGGCTTCTTTATGCTTCGGACAAAAGAGCTATTTAGATGTCAGCATCCTGTCCTCCCTCTGCAGAGATGTTGATTTGAACTTCAGCAGTAAATGGCATTCCAATCTTGTTGCCATAGATATATTAGAGCTTCTGGCAGGTTACCGCTTTGTGTCAGGCTCTGTCACTGGGTAAAATGTTCTTGTCTAGGGAAGAAAATACCCTCCAGCAGCAGATGGGGGATTAACGTGGTGTCAGCAGAAGAGTCAACATTTGCTCTGTAATTCACTGCGAGACTAACGAAAATGAAAGGTGAGGCTAACACAGTCATAGCAAGACCCAAGGTAAGAGAGGGGACAGGTGGGCAGGGTCCCTGAGACAAATTAATTCCCTTTATGTCCGCTCCTGTGTTAACTTGGTGGGATGCTGTAACCTGCACCATAGACTGCGTGGTTACAGGAAACAAAATAATTATCTCATAGCTTTGGAGGCTGGAAGTTCCAGATCAAGGCGTTTCTTGGTCTGCTGTGTTGCTATAAAGGAATACTCAAAGTTTGGTCAAGTATAACGAGAAGGAGGCTGATTTGGGTCATGGCTCTGCAGGGCGTATGAGGAGCATCTGTGAGGGAGGGAGGAGGAGCTCGCCTGTAAAGATAACATGGAGAGCAGAGGCGAGAGAACAGGTGGACGGGCTCTTTCCAACCACCAGTCTTCCAGGGAACTAGGAGAGAACCTCTCGCTCTCGTAAGAGGGGGTATGCCCTTCATGAGGGATCCACGCCCTATCTCAAGCTCCCACCAGGCCCACATCCAACCTTGAAGACCAAATTCCAACAGGAGACCTGGTGAGACAAACAAACCAGATCCAAAGCATTCCAAGGTGTCAAGCGAGGCTGGTTTCATCAGAGGGCTCTGGGGGAGAGACTGTTCCACACCTGTCTCCTTGGCCCTGGGCCTTTCTATGTTTCCTCTGTTTCATTCTGTGTCCACGCTCTCGCTTTCTCGAGTACACCAGTCACATTGAATGAGGACTCGTCCTAACACTTACTTTCACTTTATTATCTCTGTAAAAATGTCTGTACACTGTGGAATACTATGCAGCCCTAAAGAAAGATGGAGACTTGACCTCCTTCATGTTTACATGGACGAAGCTAGAAAATGTTCTTCTTAGCAAAGTATCACAAGAATGGGAGAAGAAGTATCCAATGTACACAGCCCTATTATGAAACTAATCTATAGCTTTCATAGGAAAGCTATAGCCTAATTATAGCCTAAGAATATGGGGAGGAGGGGGGGTGGGGAGGGGGAGATGGGTGGAGGGAGAGTGATTAAAGGGATCACCTCTATGGTTTATCTTACAAGGACACAAGTGAATCTTTCTAAAAGTAGAATATGAATGTCTTAACACAATAACTAAGAACATGACATAAAGGCTATGTTAACCAGTTTGATGAAAATATTTCAAATTGTATATGAAAACACCACACTGTACCCCATGATTGCATTAATGTACACAGCTAATATTTCATTTAAAAAATTGTAAAAAAAAAAATCTTTCTCCAGATTAGATCATGTTCTGAGGTACTAAGGGTGGATCTTTTAACACAGAGATTTTGAGGGAAACAATTCAATTCACTCATAGCCCCTTGAGACACCAAAGACGGTAATCTTACCCCTACTTTCCTGAAGCCTATCCTTTTGATTCATCACTTACCAACGTATTCAAGAAAATTACAATTTATTAAGCCTATGCTAACAGGAAAACATTGGTGAATGGCCTTATTTTGATCAATACTCGTGCAAACACTTGTGATTGTGGATTTAAAGGCAAATCTTGTGGGAGCTGCCTGTTTTAAATCTTTTTCCCTGATTTTGCATCAGGGCACTTTCATCACTTTCAATATTTGTGAAATCAGAATCTATGAATTATCTAATAGAATCATTTCATTAACTATTGTAGCAGTGGACTTTTGCTTTTGACTGGGAGGTGATGTGAGCACACTGGGTTTTTCCCCTTTTCTGAAACAATTAAAAACCAGGAAACTATAAAGAATAGTGATTCTCAGGACACGGGAAACGTAGCATGTTTTTACCTGAAAAACAGTTCACTTGAAAAGATACTCAACGTTACAGATATTGGGTAAATGCAATCAAGACCTCAGTGATATTCTACTTCGCACCCACTAGGACTGCTAAAAAATAAAAATAAAAAAATTTTAAAAAGGCAGTCTATATCAAATATTCAAAGAATGTGGAGAAACTAGAACACTCATGATTGATAACGGGAAAGTAAAATGATATAGGCATTGCAGAAAACAGCTGAGCAATTCCTCAAAATGTTCAACAGAGTTACCACGAGACACTTCTATTCTTTGGTTTATTTAGAATTGAAAACATATGTCCACATAAAATCTTGTACATAGATGGTTCAGTGTTATTCAGAAACCAAACAAGAGAAGACACAAAAATGCATGAACAAATAAAATGCAGCATAGTCAAATAACAAAATCGAAAAATAAATGAAGAAAAACTGTAGTTTATTTCAACATGGGTGAAACCAGAAAACATTGTGCCCAGTGAAGGAAGCTAGTCACAAAACCTCATGTCTTTTTATTAATCCGGGGAAAACAAACATCGGAAGGGCCAACTCATCTAGAGTCAGAAAGAAGGTTAGTGGTTCCCTAACGAAGGATCAGGATAGTAAGTAAGGACTCACAGAGGGGCGGCGCCTGTGGCTCAGCTGGTAGGGCTCCAGCCCCATATACTGAGGGTGGTGGGTTCAGCCCTGGCCAGACTGCAGCAAAAAAATAGCTGGGCATTGTGGTGGGTGCCTGTAGTTACAGTTACTCAGAGGTTGAGGCTGGAGTTTGAGCCCAGGAGAAGTGGCAGGAATACACTGTAACATACACAAGAACCCAGGTGTCAGCTGCAGGAATGCCAGTAGGGCTTGAGAAATCTACAGTGCTGAGATTCATGGATGTAGTTCCTGCCTAAAACTGAGGCTTAAACAGAACATCAAAGAACTTCCCAATCTCCAGTCCACCTGCCGCCTCAGGCTAACACGTACAGAGTAAACAAGATAATGAAACACAGCAGGAGAGAGATTTCTCTCTAGGTCACAACACACAGTGGATTTGAGGAGACTGTATTCATGAACTGACAATAGTTCCTTGTAATGCATTATTGCTTTCCAGTACAGAGGTGATATTCTTCAACTCCATTTACTTCAAGTTCTGCAACTGACGCAAGTTATCGTGGGTCTAGAAATAATCAGAACAAGAGATTCTTATGTCCCTTTTGGTGAGGGGCATAAGAATAGAGGGGAAGGGGCCTGACTCAACACAGGGGAGACAGTTTTGTTCTATATCTCAACTAGCATTTGGTTGACAACAGTGTTCATTTGTCAAAACTCAGAAAACATATGCGAAAATCTGTGCAATGTATGGTGTACTAACTTCGAAATCAAAGAACTCTTCACAAATATCGAAATGTATCTAATACTCTACACAGAGAGATATTCAAAAAGTGTTCTGCCCTCTGTAATTTAGTTTAAATTTCATAAAATATAAGCTGGTTTGATGGATGAAATTATGGATGAATCAATGTGTATCTGATAAGCAAGAATAATAAAATGTTCTGGGTCTAATCCAGTGGTAACTTTGATACATGTTTTAAAGTTTCCATAATAAACAAAAAGGGAAAAAGAGATAAAGAGGAATCTGACCCTTGTCTTCAGCCGCCACAGGTCTCTCGCTGAAACGTGAAGAAAGGGACGGAGCATAAATTGTTTACAGGGTTATAGTTTTGACAGTTATATGAGAATGGGTATTCTAACAACAAAAATAAGATTTAATTGTGCCAAAGCTATGGAGAGAAGGTGTTATTATCTGAGAGAATGACCGGGAAAGTCGTAGAGCCTGGCTCAGGTATCATCTAAGGTGTGGGGAGAAACCAGCCAAAAATAACAGGTTTAAAAAGACAGTGATGGGAGGAAGAAGGGGATTTTCTCATTATGTTCTGCCCTGTTCCCTTTCATCTTAACAGCTCCAGGTTTTCCTGGCGAAGTTGACTGTGCCATTTAGTCTAAATATTGTATAATTTTAGTGTTTCCAAACTATGTAGAGTATGATCTTTCAGTAATGAGATGAATTATTTTACAAGGGTTACAAGAATAGACATTGCAACCAAACTTTATGCTGGCACTTCTTTTATTAACCAGGTGGGGGAAAAAATGACTTCACCTTACAGAGCAAGTTTTCTCTTCTATAAAACAGAAATGGTCATCGTACACATCGTATGGAGCTCTGGGTGAGCTCTGGGCACGAGCACAATTCTGTTACAAGCATAGATTATGAGGTGGTGAAGTCAGGTATCATTAGAATGAAATGAATTATTGATTAAAACACCCAAGAGAGAACACCATAAATACTAAAACTTAATATCTTTTAAAATATTGTTTTCTCTTTCATAAAGGCATTGGATATAATCGCTAAATGACTCTCTTTCATCTTTATAGTGAAATATTTAATAAATTTACCACAACACAAAGCATAATCTAATCAGCACGAGCTATTTCCGTAAATTTTTAAGAAGTGTAAATTGAACCAAAAGAAAAACAATTAATCATATTATAAAATCGCTTCCTTACAGTTATAAGAAATTTATACTTTTTTTTTGCTTCCAATGAATTCATCATCTGGGATTTTCATTTAATATTTTCAGCACTGGATGTTACTTTTAAGAGTGCACACACACGTAATTACATTTTCTGCTTTATATTAATAATGTGGACTCCCTATGCTGCGTGTGTATCTGTTGGTAGACCACCATTCCACACGCATGACCTTGGTGGGCTATGTATTGGCAGAAAGAACATACTCTAAACCACGCATTCTTCATTATTTAGCCAAGAATTTAGCTTCCAGGTGGAGGCCTCCGGGAGCAGGAGCCGATACAACCCAGCTTGTCACAACTTTCTAGGACCTGACTCTCAGATTCTCCAGCAGAGACTGCGCACGTCTCCTTGGACCATCCATCCAAGTCAGGGTCTGGCCTGCTTTGGGCGCCTTCATGTTCAGCTCCGTAGCTTCCTTCCCATGAGAACCTACCTTGCTCGGGGAGTGTTGACCTAGATATTTTTCTGCACCTGCTGTGGTTAGAATATGCGCAAACACCAGGCTCCCAAGTGCTGACGCCAATTCAGTGGCCGCGGCTGCCTCCCGGGAACACACCAGAAGGCAGAGCTGGCGCCCACTTTTTCTTAAGTAGTTAATCGCTTTCCTCATTTCGTACTTCCCAGAAAGCTGAGTCAGACTGGAACAGACGCTGGTTAAAACCAACAGCAGCACAACGCCCTGTGGTTTATTCTCTTCGTGCTGATTTCTTTTCTTTTCTTTTTTTTTGAGACAGAGCCTCAAGCTGTCCCCTTGGGTAGAGTGCTGTGCCATTACAGCTCACAGCAACCTGCAACTCCTGGGCTCAAGCGAGTCTCCTGCCTCAGCCTCCCAAGTAGCTGGGACCACAGGCACCTGCCACAACGCCCGGCTACTTTTTTTGGTTGCATCTGTCATTGTGGTTTGCAGGACCGGGCTGGATTGGAACACACCACCTTAGGTGTATGTGGCTGGCGTCTTAGCCACTTGAGCCACAGGCGCCGAGCCATTCGTGCTGATTTCAATCAGCTCCTTAACCAGGGCCCTGCGTGGGAGGCCGCGGCTGTTCTGTTTCATACCAAGCACTCCCATCAGTTCACCAAGTGCATTAAATCACTTTTGTTGTTGCTATTGTTTTATATTTTGTTTGTAGTTTTAATATTTTTGTTTATATTTTTAATATCGTTTATATTTTCTAAGCCCTAGTCCATTCCCATGGGTTCTCTACAACATCTCAATTTCTGCAATTTTCTCCGCCATAAAAGAGAGATTTTTTTTTTTTTTATTATTTCATTCTGAATACTACTATGTGTGTTGTGTGTGCACCTCCAGGAGAAATACATGAAAATATATCCTAAATAAATAGACACATTTTTAAAGACAAAATAAAATCTCATTTAGTTAGAATGGTATCTGCCATTAAAATTCTAAATTCTAGAAAATATTATTGTCATGGAAAGATAAGAAGGATTTTTTTGTCATGACACAGTGATTTAGAAATTTAATCACTCTAAGCTTCAGTCACCTTTTCTGTAAAAGAATAACTCTCTTCAGTATATATTTTTAAGACAATGGAATATATAGACCTCTTGAATGAAGGAGTTTCTGAACAACTTGTAGCTATTATTAAGTAGTCTTTTTTATTAATTTAAATTTCACACCTCAACTCAATTTATAGCATAACAATAAAAAATTCTAAAATGGTTAAAAATAAATAAATGTGCTCAGTACATACATATGAATTTGCTAAGTGTGGGTGGGGTTATTGACATCTAATAAAACTCAATGTTCAACATAATTTGATGGCCTGGGTACCCGTAGCTCCATGGTTAGGGCACCAGCCATGTGCACTGGGGACGGTGGGTTCAAACCTAACCAGGGCCTGCTAGACAACAACAAAAATAGCCAGGCACTATGGTGGGCACCTCTAGTCCCAGCTACTAGGCAAGCTGAGCCCAAGAGTCTGAGGTTGCTGTGAGCTATGATGTTACAGTACTCTACAGAGGCAGCAATGTGAGACTCGGTCTCAATTAAAAAATAATAATAATTTGATGAATTTGGAAGGTAGATATAATCATACTGTATTATAATTAGGCAAAAACAATATTTCAAATATTGAATCTTCTGGCAGTATTTTAAGACAAGAGTAGTGCTAACAGTCAACCTGGATTATTCACATAATTCTTTATCTCAGTACTAACCAGGCTTCTGTCAAACACAGGGTTGAGAAGAGAATCACATGTAATTTGGGATGGTGTCCTCTCTTGTCACGAGAATAGAGTTTACATATTGAAAGAATGGAAAATACATTTGCCTTTATTCTGAAACAGACATTCAATCTTCAGTCCAATACATAAGTGAAACTTCAGTGTATTTTCAATGAGAAGTAATAAATAGTAATTTAGCTCAACCTTGCACAAAGTTGTAAGAACTTTCTGTCTGAGATGATGTGGAAGCAGGAGACTTAGGTTCCGAATACAATTATAGATTCTTACTCCTTAAAGATAAAGAGGAGAGATCTACTTCTTGGGGTTGCAGACATAGAAATGAAGTAGGGGGATGGCTGAAGTCGGCTTTAAAGTTTTATTCCAGGACTATAACTCCATAAATTTCTGAAATTCACCATTTTCACCTTGTAACAGATTTCAGCAATGCGGCAAAATTACCAGGCAACCCAATTTCTTAGGGTTGTAGCAATGTCACAGATAATTAAATAGAAACTGGGGTTTTGTCCTGATTTCAATAAATTGGCCAGCTGGACCACCAGCCACATCTCCCTATGTAGTTATAGAGATCTAGCAGTGTGTTAATAAAAGCCTCAGGGAGGTCCCACAAACTCTTGGCCATTTGCTACAGGAGACCTAGCTCGGGGGAAATTCAAAACATCTACCTACTATTCCTACGACAATCAAAAGAGTATAAGAGTATGTGGTATCTCATATGTGTGTGTGTGTTCAGGGTTCTGAAAATTAAACATTATGGAAAAATGGCTTTTCTCTCCCTCATCCACACTGCGGCTACGCAACAACTTGCAGCTGTCAATACTTAATTCTCAAAGGAAAAAAGACATTTGCAATTTAATTAAAGCATAAGCTGATACATTTCGTTTAGAAAATTCATGGTAAAGAAAATATTCTCCCCAATACCTCTTAATAAAACCAACCTATCTAATAGCTGGCATTTTTTTGTTTGTTTGTTTGACGTGTCAATGCTCCTAAAATCGAAATTAGTCTAACAAAAATGATGGAAACAAAACTCAATTTCTTTTTTCTTTTTTTTTGCAGTTTGAACCCCCCACCTCCCGTATATGGGGCCAATGCCCACTCCTTTGAGCCACAGGCGCCACCCCCAAAACTCAATTTCTGTATAATTAATTTCAATTAAGTGATTCAGTCTAAGTAATATACAACATTTTTAAAGGATTCAATTCACTTGAAATTGAGGACCAAAAAAATGAGAAATATGATTCTCCTCCTTATTCACTTTTTGATCAAGAGTTAAGATTATCATTTTCCTCATTCACTCAATAATCAGAATCAACAGTACTAATGTTTTCTACTAGAATTGTTATGGAAAGTTAAATATTACATTTCTCAACCAACAACAATATATTAGTTGTAAGAAGGAATATCAAGGGCGGCACCTGTGGCTCAGAAGTGTAGGGCGCTGGCCCCATATGGTGGAGGTGGTGGGTTCAAATCCAGCCCCTGCCAAAAAATAAAGAATGAATATCAGGGGTTACGAGCGGTCTCTCTTCTCAAGGTGTTCCTTATGAATTGCTTTGCATTGTATTGTATCTGAGATTCAAACTATAATATTCACTTTTATTTTGTGATGAGCTTTTTGTTCTGTGGTCCTGCATGCCAAGTGCACACAAACTTAAAAGAAAAAAAAAACCACTGACATGTTCCACTAACTTATTCTGTTCCTGTCTCGATATAATCTAAGCACCCTTTAGACAGGTGATTTCTGATTATCCTCGAATAAATTCCCTTTTAAGTAGGTTAAAATTAGAATTGATTTCACGTTTTTTAATTGGCAATTTTTAAGACAGGCAGAGATGCCATTTAAATACTTCTGCTGCACATACCATGGATCTAATAGTCCCCTTTTTTTTCCCTCAAAGCTAATATTTCCATTTTCTCTAATAGGCAATAAAACAAAAGAAAAATACAAAGTACTTGAGTTTCATAAGTGAAAAAAATAAGGCTTCTGTGGATTTTAGGAGTGCTTTGCAAGTGCCTGCTTTTATCTGGGGAATAATTTTAAAAGAGAGAGAAGAGTTAAGCGTGATCGTTTAGAGACGGTTGGTTTTAGTGTTCAGAAAATTGAACTTCTTCACATTCCACAAATGACTTTTTAAAATAAAATGTGAACTCATTTTATTTCCTCTTTTTAACATGTCAACAAGATAAAAGCTTTTTTGTCCTTCTCCTTTAAAAGAATGTATTTTTACTGTGGGTAACTAAAGAGAGAGCAGAGGCATAGGAATTCAAATATCCTAGGTGGCAAGTCTTAGAACAAACAGCATCTATTAGAATTTTCTTTTCTGAGTGGGAAGTTAAATGGGTACCTGTTATTATTTTAAAAACTGGCGTGAAAATCTCTGATGCATATTCTCACGATCTTTACTTCATAATGTCAGAAAGGGAAAAAAAAAGTCCAACCTACTATGAAGCCACTCATATAGACTGGATAGGAAGATTCAGAAATAACCTAAGAATAATGTAAGATTTAGAAATAATCTAAGAAACTCAGAAATAATCTACCAACCAAATCAGGCATTAGTATATAAGAAGAATTTGAGTTCTATTTTTGTTAAGTCAGTAAAATGTCTTCGTTCTGACTATCGAAGTCGACCCTACCCTTTAGATCGACAAACGAATTGATTTTCTTTGTCATAAAAATCATTTAAAATTAAAAATAGACACATCGCTATTTCAGCTCCTTGTTTTCCAGGGCACCTTAATGTAATCCAACAAGATAAGGGAAACACTTTCATCCCTACTTGTCTACACCAGCTAATATCACCAGAAATTTGTGTTCGTATTGATTTTTCTCTTTTGCTTAAAATGTAGCCAGGAAGAATTGATTCCCAGGCGTCTCAAACCTGCCACTTTACTTCATTATTTTGTGACTTCCTGGCTATTAAGTAGAGGTAACGGTATCCAGGGCTCATATGACTTGAATACACATTTGCAGGCTGGTACCCACACCCCTCCCCAGGGAATCTGCCCGTGGGATGAACGGTGGTCGTTCATCTTCCTTAGCCACTCTGTCCGGGAGGGATAACTCCAGATCCACAGCCAAAACAAATAGCAGAAAAATGCTGTCTCAGAAAGATAGTGTGTTTAAGGGTGGAGGGAGGGTGATTGGTAGGATCCCGCCTCTGGTTCATCCTATAAGGGTCCATGTGAATCTTTCTAAATGTAGAATATAAATGTCTTAACACAATAACTAAGAAAATGCCATGAAGGCTATGTTAACCAGTTGGATGAAAATATTTCAAATTGTATATAAAAACAGCACACTGTACCCCATGACAGTATTAATGTACACAGCTATGATTT
>NW_003852525.1:3294718-3303890 GCF_000181295.1 Otolemur garnettii | reverse complement strand
AAAAAAAAAAAAGAGAGAGATGAACAACCAAAATAAAAAGGGAGCTTTTGAACTCCAAATAAAGTAGAAAATGAACAAAAGTTTTGACTCTCAAAACATCCAGATGTGTTCTCAGAAACTCCAGTAGGAGTCAGTGCTCAAAGTGCTTATTCTTGATTAAATTCCATTTTTTCCAGAGACAAGCCCATGTCTCGGGGAATGAGGCTTCACACACGGGTGTCACAGCAGTGAGACTGAAGGAGTAGCGTCTTAAAATGCTCAAATCCAGGCAGTGAAGAGAGAAAACAGGTGTTCTGAGAACAGAAAGGAGCGCTCCAGTAGGGCTGAAACTTAGTAGGAGGAAGGGAGAGGGGTGGCCAAAGAAACCATAGAGTTTATCAGGAACCACAGCGTGAGGACTATTATCTTTGAGACCTTATGTTAAAGAATGATCGAAGTTTTATATATAAAATACAAGCTCATATTTAAGTTTTAGAGAGAGCACTCAGACTTCAGCGTGGAAAATGACTCCGATGGGAGCAAGACTATTGCAGAGAGATCAATTATAAAATTGTCCCAGTCATTTAGGTGACAGTTAGTGATGACCTGATTTAACCTCAGTACTACTGACATTTGGACTTGATAATTCTTCCCTCTGGGGGACCATCCTGTGCATGATTGAACACTGAATAACATCCATTCAGCTGTGTTCACTAGAGGTCAATGTCACCCTCCCCACTCCATATTTTGACAACAACAAAATGTTTCTGGCCACTGTTAAATGTCTCTTGGAGGAAACTCTTCTTAAGAGGACTGATCTTGGCTCGGCACCTGTGGCTCAAGTGGCTAAGGCGCCAGCCACATACACCTAAGGTGGCAGGTTTGAATCCAGCCCGGGCTCGCCAAACAACAATGATGGGTGCAACCAAAAAATGGCCAGGCGTTGTGGCGGGCGCCTGTGGTCCCAGCTACTTGGGACGCTGAGGCAGGAGACTCGCTTGATCCCAGGAGTTAGAGGTTGCTGTGACCTGTGATGCCACAGCACCCTACCCAGGGGGACAGCTTGAGCTCTGACAAAAAAAAAAAAAAAAAAAAAAAGACCACTGATCTTAAGAATGGATAAAGAGAGGGGCTGGAGTAATACTTAAAAGATTTAACGATAAAATGATATCTGATGGATGTAGAGTTCGATGAAAAGGAGTAAGATATGCGAATTACAACATAAGTAAGAAAAGTGTCTTTTCCTTTTACTCGGAATAATAAAGATATTTAAATAAAGAGGTAATGATATCAGATTTATAGGCATAAAAATGATTTATAAAATAAATACATGTCTCTACACACGTATACCTGAGCTAGGAAGCTACTATGATAGCCAATGGGAAATGAAGACCTCACTTAAAAATATCACGGTTAATTATGCATTTAGCTGCATAATGGCACAAATGTATTTATGATCTATGTACAAATGACTTAATAAAAAATATATATCACAGTTAAAATAGAAGGAACCCCCAGGGGAAGAGATTTGATGATCAACTAGAAGAATAAGCTAAATGTACAGGTAACTGCCCACCAGCTTGGACAAGTCGATGTATTATGTCAATACAAATGTTTCAAAGAATACAAGATAAGGAGTTGATTTCAAGAGTTGGGAATCAGAAACTATATCTCTCTGCTCATCACAAGTTCAGAAATAATTAATTTCTCTTAAGTGCACAATTTTGAGAGTAAGCAAAATCAAAGGACAAACAAAACTTTAATATATTTGTATTAAAAATGTGCTCTGTTTCTGCTGTTTTGGTGCAATGCATTGCTTTGCCCCGTTAGGTTTAAAATATCTAAGTAACAGGGCGGCACCTGTGGCTCAAAGGAGCAGGGCGCTGGCCCCATATACCAGAGGTGGTGGGTTCAAAGTCAGCTCTGAACAAAAACCGCCAAAAAAAAAAAAAAATGAGTAACAAAAAGCTATCTGGGCAGATGGATAGGAAGGAATTGTAGAGTTAGCTCTGACTGAAAGCATATGATTGATTAGGCTGCAGAGGGTGTCAGCAGAAGCTGCCAGCGTGTCACATAGGATGTTTCTGCTGTCACAGGACATGGCTCCATCTAATCTGAGGCACTTGGGCTCTACTTGTCCTACTTCCTTTTTTTTTTTTTTTTTGGAAAAAAACAAATATTATTTGAAAAAAATAGAAAATCCCAGAACTTGAAAAAAAGTAGCCTGCTGATTATATGATTACATATATGAAACAATAAAAAATGAACATGGTGTATCTGTGTGGCCTGAGAAACTACTTTTTCATCCTCTAAATATGAGAACGCGTAGACCCAGAATCATAACAACAATGTCTCTCTTTCCATCCTCCATTTATTTTATTTATTTATTTTTTGCAGTTTTAGCCAGGGCTGGGCTTGAACCTGTCACCCCTGGGAGATGGGGTAGGTGAGCCACAGGCACCACCCTCATCCACCATTTCTTAAGACAATTCTTGCAGAGAAGAGCCCACGTTTGCTGAACCACATTCAGGTGTCTCCTGCTCATTTTGACCTATTTCTCTCTATAAGCAAATTTCATCCACGGGTCTCTGAGTGTCCAGGAGAAGAATCCACAATTCCTTCTAGGTATACAATTTTGTTTGCTGAATTCCTACAATTTTTGTTCCAATTCTCTGTTTTTCCTCTGAGAGGGAAATGTAAGCCTTAGAAATCTATTATTACTAAATATTAGTGGGCTAGAATGGATCAAATCAGCACCTTTTCTGAAATATAAAAAATTTGAAGGTTTAAGACTTTATCTTAAGGGAAAGTAATTTTCGCAAGTATCTCTCCATCTTTAAAGGATACTTTCATATCCGTGAAAAATCTGATCAGTCTTTCAGATGTTAAGCTTAGGAATAATTGAAGTTTTAAGTACAAAATACGGACTCACATTTAAGTTTTAGAGAGATCGTTTTCATGAAATTTTCAAACAATACTTTCAATAAATTAAGGGATACCTCAAAATATAGGTCTTATAATATTTAGTTGGGAATAAAATTTTAAGTTAAATTTTCGCCTTAGTACTAACTCTCAACATGCTTGTTATTCCAACCTATTGTCACGGTTCCAACAATGCATTAGAAATACAATAGTTTCTTTTTATACTTAATATATAATGCAAAATGTAAAATAGTCAGAAAGGGGATTATGGATTATAATTATGTCTAACAATTTGGGCACAGCCTTTCATATCTGTGCTGATACGAAGTATTGTCAAAACCAGGATCAAGGTTGTTTTTGAAGCTTATTACTTCATTATATTTATTGGCCAATTTCTAGTAAAGAGATTGGCATCGTAATTTTATATCAGTAAATTTTATTCCATTTAATGGATTGCTAAAATCTAATCCATCTTTTGTTAGTGACAAGTTTAAGCTGTGTCCAATATTCAGATCTTGTAAACGATGTCGCGAGGACCAGTGGTTCAACACTCTATTATATTCCGAAAAAAAGTTCCTGGGTTAAATGGTTTTTTGCATTTTGAAGATTTTTTTTTTTTTTAAGCATGGGAAAAGTTGCCAATTTGCTGTTCATCTAGCTGAGCGCGACTTTCCTTGGTTTTCCTCATCTTGTTAACAGAAGCTTGTTTCAGATTTTTAAATTGTGGAGAAAATATCGACGCTGTTCTGCATCTGTGATGAGCAGACATGTTCATTACGTTCCACAGCCAGAAAACAAAATGAAACAAGCACTTTTAACTCAGAGGTAAATTATGAATAATTAGATTTAGTCCTAGGTTCCAAGCTTAATAAAATTCCAGGCATTTTTCCATAAGTCACTAGTTTATTAATGAAACAACTCTATTCTTAACTTTTTGTTCAGCTCTTATCTGAAGATACAATATGACCTTTGTAGTTATGAGGACGATGTGAAAAAATTGTTTTTTGTCATAAACTAACTGTAAACCCAGTGAATTTCTTACTTCGGCTTTTAAAAAAATTTCAGTGGCTGTTTTTGTTTTTGTTTCTTTTTGAGAGGTTTTTTTTTTTTTTTTAGCAGTTTTTGTCCAAGGCTGGGTTTGAACCCACCACTTCCGGCATATGGGGCTAGCGCCCTACTCTTTGAGCCACAGGCAACACTCTATTTTTGTTTATTTTTTTAACTTACTGAGTAAGGCACTTAGAGCCTCAACTTCTTTCAAAGCAAATTTCTTTTATTTTGTAAATGTTGTCTCTGGTCTTTTTTTCCCAGATATCATCCACTTCTTAAGTTAAAAAATATTTAAAAAAATTTTTAAAACATCTGCATGTTAAATACTAGGTGATCAATATACTTTCCTACCTCAATGCTACATTCGTATTCCTCTTTTGCAATATATGTCCTATCTCTGTTCTTATTTTTATTGGCAATCGTTTTTAATTAATAAAATTACTTCTTCATTCATTAAAAATGTTGCTATTTGTCACACATGAAAAGAATGGTGTCTGAGTTTTATTGGGTTTTTTTTTTTGCCATGTTATTTAGTTCAGTTGACTGAAATTCTTTTCAGTCAACTCTACTATTATGCATTCTTCCCCTGTATTTTCTTGCTCTAGAAATCCATTTAAATTCTTAAATTAAAAATGTATTCACCAGATTTCTAACACATTTATAATGTTGTTTCTAATGCTTAAATCATCCATTCATTTGGCTTCTGGCTTACGGAGAAATGGCTTCAAATACCAGCTCTGTCTATTACTAGTTTAAAATTTGAACAAGTTCAGTGATTTTCAAGCCTTACTTTCTCACTTTATAGGGTGTTGATGGTATCAAACTCAGTCAGTGTTTGTGGAGATTAAAATATATTAGATAATGCAGATGAGTGGTTTAACAGACTTCCTGCTGATAGTAAATAATAAATGGTGAAAAGATGTATGGATTTATATGTAATGAGATGCTTTAATCTATTATTTAGCAAAGACTTATTTCAGGTAGAAGCTTAATCCTTTGCACGTTTGCATATAGGCTTGAACGTAATTTCATGAAAATATTTTCAATTGTATTTGAAAGGAAATAAAAATTTAAGCACCGGGCAGGAATACTGGACACACAGAGCACATTTCTGTTCATAGAAATGACTTTAACCTTTGGCGTTTTCATCTTGGTTTTCTCACTCTTTCTAACGGAATGATGCCATGAATTAATGAATGATTAACAGTGATAGCAGATCAACAAGCAAAGATCAACACAACAGGGGTACAAGACAGGGTGTTCCCGTTCAATATCCTTCAAGTGGTTTCCAATTTAGATTACTTCTAGACATCAAGGCCCTGAGCTATCACTGAATATCTAAATTACCTTCTCAAGGGTCCCACAAAGCACTCTCTGTACTTTATCGGCTCATTTTAGATGGCACCTCATTGAATTTCTCCTAGCCAATTTGCTTTCTGCAAAGCTCACATTTCTCTTACAATAGAAAAATTTCTTTAGCTCTTCTCTTAACTTCAGCTTAATAGCATGGGGGCTTTCTAGAAGTTTCACCGTCAGCAGAACGGCACAAATGTAACATTTATGTCATCCACTTTTACTAAACAGCGGAGGAGAAAGTGATAGACCAAGGGCAGAGTGGGTATTAATTTTCTTTATCGTTTGTATAATTACTTGAATGCATCCCCGAAGCAAACTAATATATTGATCAAACCGAATTAGCTTCAATTTACATAAAACCATAGCACGAGGGAACTTGGGTGCTGCAGAAAAACAGGTTTAAGTGAAAACTAAGCCACAGAGGTTTGGAATATCCATCTGGCACATACAGCATCTAAAAACTGATACGAGTTTAAAAGATAAAATTCTACTTTATCAGAAGTATGATTAGTCATATGTAGTTAAAAAATAAAAAGAGATCTGTGGGTCTTTCCAAAGAAAACCCTACTACTGGCGGCAGCCAGGTACAGGCACTGGATGAAATAAAGAACTTCTAGAAATGTAGAGCCTTTATCATAAAAATTAATTGAAACATTTTAAATAAAATATGTAAGCATAAAAAATAAAATAAATAAAAAGAGAGAAAGAAAAATTCACTATTAATATTACCATCAAAAGATAAAAAGAATGCAAGAATAACATTTGGGAAAATGTACTTCTAGTCTTCAAAGAAAACACACATGCATGTTTGATCCTATTTTTTTAGTTTTATAATCTTTTTTAAATTTAACTTTAAATTATCAAGATGTTTTCTTGTCATTTCTTAATTTCTTAACATTTATTAAGTAAATACCATTTGCCACAATACTATGCTACATATATTCTACACATAACCATGGCTGTTCCCTTCAGGGCTTATATTTTGATAGAGAACACAATGAAAAAATGGTAAAAATATATGTTTATGTTTATACGTATCAATATAGACATAAGGATGAATAATAAAGAAAATCATAAACAAAAGATGATAATCAAGAACTGAACAGGATAGCTATGAAAATATGATAATTGAAGATGGTATTCCAGGGGCAGTGCCTGTGGCTCAAAGGAGTAGGGTGTTGGCCCCATATGCCGGAGGTGGTGGGTTCAAACCCAGCCCCGTCTAGAAAAAATAATAATAATAATAAAAATAAAGATGATATTCCACAAGTGACATTTGTGCTGGATGTAGGAAGATAGAGAAACAGAATCCTTCATTATTGCACAGAGTGCTCTCAGAATAAGGAAGCATGAAGACCCCAGGTAGCAAAGTCTTTCTTTTTGAGGAATAATCAGAAAATGCCAATTCCGAGTTTAGTGGGGAAAGAGAAGAGTGAAGAGGTTGTAGAGAAGGTGGAAATCAATCATTCAGTGATATATTTCTTTTAGCATTCTAAAAAGATTAAAGTACTTGAATTTGAGCTGATTTTGGACTCTCTTTGGTCTACAGAATAGAGTGGAGTTGAAACTGGGCCTCTCCACGTCTAAGACCCACTACTCCTCCCTGAAAATGCCATGGTTTCAATTATTATTTAGGAATCTTATTGTCATATAAGAAGTTCTACTGTCCTGAGAGTGCCATGCTGTGAGGAAGCTCAAGCTAATTCCACCAAGAAGCCATGGAGAACAAGACTGAACCAGGAATCAGTGGCCCCAAGAGTGACGCTTCTGTGATGTTCTAACCCAGCTCAGCCACCAGCTTGTTGTACCCTTTTGAAAAGTCTCAGCTGACAACAAATTAACCATAGCCACTTAGCCAATCCCAGCTCTAAAGCCTCACAAAACATATTTTTAGAGAAAGGAAGCTATTTGTTAATACTAAGAAATTTTAAGATGGTTAGTTAAGCAGCAATGATTTTAAAAAGTAAATATGTGCTATATTATAGCAATAAATAAAATGATATGATGTGATAGAATATAACTTAGATAATGAAATTAATTGTTCATTTTTCCTAAGCAGATATTTTTGACAGCATTTTCCAGGTTATAAACAATATTGAATCCTAAAATAAACTGAGCATTAATTGAGTAAAGTTAACTGATGCAGCTCTGTCCCCACTGTGAGAAAGTAAATATTATAATCGACAGTTTTCTATTTTCAGGTTGTTTAACTACCAAAACTTTACGAGTATTTGAACATTTACTGCTATGCTGTCAACCTGGAAATTTCAGAGAAAGTTTTGAAGCTTCTTGAAAATTTTCATATGAGTCTGTTAACTCATAAAAGAATCTAAATAAGTCTTGAAATGTTTGATAGTGTTTGTAATATTGTCTGCTCAGATGAAATACGCCTTGTATGTTTTCTGCTATAATAATGTTTTTTGAGAAAAATATGGAAGCTAGCTAATTGTAACTCTGATTTCCCCTATTATTAACCAGTTATACTTTTTAGTACCTGGTAACAGTGCCTATAAATTGTTTTTGTTTTTTGAAATCTGTTTTCTTATCAACTTTCAGATACTCATTTTATAAAAACACCACAGATAATAACCAAGTAAAAGTACTTATCAGAATATATTGGCGATTTTCCTGCTCCTATTTTTAAGCTTCCTTATTTTGTTTTTAATAAAAGTAGACATAAACTCAGGAGTAACTGAGGCAAGTTAAATACGTTGGCTGTGAGATCCCAAGAAAAGGACATGACTAATCTATGCTCAGACTCCTAACCCCTGAAACTACAAAATAATCAACATATTCCGCTTTAAGCCACTAAATGTTCGGTAATTTGTCACAAAGTAATAGAAATCTAACAACATGGTAATACTTTTGTTTACACTAGTGCTATTGAATAGATATAAAATGTGAGTGACACATATTATTTAAAATTTCTGGTAACCATATTTTAAAATAGTAAAAAAAAAAAAGTAAACTTAATTTTTGTAATATATTTTATTTATACATTATTTAAATATTTATTCTTATTAATTATATTAGTTACATATGTTAATATTATATAACATGGTATAAATATATTATCTGATATGCATTTTGTATATATTACTATTCATATTACTTATATATTATATATTTATTATTCTTCGTGTCATGGTTATGTTATTTATGTGTTACATATTTATTTATACTCTATTTTTCTCATTATGTTAAAATCAGTATTGTTGATAAGTAATCCATGTAAAAATTATTGATGAAGTATGTTACATTTTTTAATGCTATATCTTCAAAATCCAGCATGTATCAATTTAGATGCTCGATTTTCATCAGAAATACTCTATATGTATTTATATTATATAAAACTTACGGTAGAAAAAGTAGATTCCCATAACCTGTTGTTCCAAATAGAAATAAAAATTTTACTGACGCAAGCATTAGATGTTAAAGTTAAGTTCAAATTAATCATAATTACATAAATTTATAAATTCTGTCCTGCCTATCAGCACTCAGTGGCTACACGTGGCAAGTTTAGACCCTGGATGGACATGGCCCATTTTCCTAGTCGTGGGTTTATGTTTCACCTATGAATCAATCGCTCTGAACGTTACGAAGCGTAACAATCACAAGGGGTGTTTGTTTAAAACTCATTACCCGGACAGCACAGTATCCACTTCGCCCTGATTCGGGAGACTGGTGGTTGGATTAGGTAATGAGGGTGCAGGAAGTCCCCAAAATCACTCTTTAAGAAAGGACTGGAGATGCTGTAGGTTAGCAGGGCAGGAGCGGGGTGAGGATGGGGGCTGAATTGCCTCGACCCCTAGGGTTCAGCTAGGTGTTTCATATCCCAAACTCCACTGACCGAAGACAACACTTC
>NW_003852525.1:3282434-3294289 GCF_000181295.1 Otolemur garnettii | reverse complement strand
TACTTCTTATTTCAGATCCAAATCACAGAGGTCCTCATTTCATCCCACACTTCTGCTACCACTTATATGTCGATGATTTCCAAAATCTTACCTCTCTGGAGCCACACTCTTAGATGTTATCACCGTCATCACTTTTGAATGATAGACGTGCAGCTCAAACTCAGTGTCTATAATGGAACTGATGGTTTTTACCTCCATATATTCCGAATTCTCCTTTATTTTCTGTCTATTAATGCATTACTACCCGTACAGTTAAGGACCCGTCCTTGACGCTTTTTCTTTTTTATATTCTTTTTTGTCATCAAAACCCAACATTTTATTTACTTAATATGTATATCTCGAACCATGTTCCTCCTTTTTATGTTCAGAGTCATGGCCTTGTAATTTACACATGACTGCTTTAAAGACCTTTCATGTTGGGCGGTGCCTGTGACTCAAAGGAGTAAGGCGCTGGCCCCATGTGCTGGAGGTGGCGGGTTCAAACCCAGCCCTGGCCAAAAAAAAAACAAAAACAAAAAAAACACTTTCATGTTAATTCTCTAATTGCTAATTTCATTTATTTTCTTGCTTCTAATTTTGGCCCAATACCGCACTTGTCTTAGAAACCTATTTAAAAGGCAATGCTCCCCTGTTTTACGTTTTGATGTAAACTGGCACCTTATAGTTCTTCAAAAACTTTTAATCGCCCAAGTGTAATATACAAATCAGTCATGATGTGAACAGGACATCCCTTCGTTTTGATTTTTCTCTGCTTTGAGCACTGCTTGCTACTTATTATGTGCTCAGTAAATGCTGGAGAATACTTGGTTTCTTTTCTGAGAATCAGAGAACATAAACTTGTACATGTCTTCATTTCATTTTTATTGGTATTGCAAATATGTACCTAAAATGTACCCAAAAAATCTATCAGAAACTTGTAAATATCTGATTCCATTCCTCTACTAAGGTAAACGTTTTCCAACATGTGTCCAGGGAGGTTTGTGTCAATCCAAGAAAAAGCCTATGAATTATTCCAAGTTGCCTACCGTTTACCAAGAGTAAAATCAAAGTCCTTCAGCCTTACTTGAGTGGCTTAGAAAGGCAAAGAGAAAACAGGCCCCATTGACGCCTGACTCCTTAGAGGGACAAATTATTTTAAGAACTAAATTTGTCATTCAAATGGCTCAGAAATTCAAAGAAAACTCCAGAAATTGGCTGTAGGCCCCGATCATAACCTGGAGACTCTTTTTAAAATGGCCACAGTGGTCTTTATATCGAGGGCAGGAGAAAGAGGAGAAAAAGAAAGAAGAGATTAAAAAAAAAAGAATAACAGCTCTAGTAATGGTGTTCTGACCAAGGAGCACCATTTGAAAACTGCAAGGCCTTAGTAACCTTGCCCTCACAGAGGGACTGCATTTGTTCATTTATTAATACTCTCATTAACTTTGAAAAGATGTTTTTCCACCTACCACATCCTGGCCGAAATGTAATATATATCCCTAGACAAAGGACCCATGTGGGAGACTTCTGACCTAGGTCCCCCCCTTTGCTAGAATCTCTGGTGCTTTTTCACTTCTGTATTCCTTCCTGTTTAATAAATTCCTATGTTACCACTGATCTGTGGTCTGTGAGTTCATTCCTCAAATACCCAAGACCAAGGACCTACTGAAGAAAGAAATTCCAGTAACAACATAACGTTATAATATTTCTAGTTAAGAGTTAGAGAACTGAACTGATTTTATTCCGTGTTTAAGAACAGAAAGGCTCTGGAACAATGGTATGATAGGCGAGTAGAAATAAAACAAATTTCCATGTATTATTTAACTTTCTCCTAGAGTAAAATAGGTTAAAGTTTCTCATTATTTTTGGAATAAATCTCCAGAGGGCAGCTGAACTCAAAAGAAGCATTGCTTTGATTTGTTTTAAAAGTGAATGTTACTCATGCAGTATTAAAAATCACCAAGCCAGGACCTTGGATGATTCTTTGCAAGTAGATAGTAAGAAATCTACTTTGCCTGGTTGATCTCAGTTCCTCCATTTTTTTTTTTTGTTTGTTTGTTTGCATGCTGAGTAAGTTCATATCTCTGTCAAGAAGCACTAGCTAGAGGCAGAGGCAAGTGCCTAAGGGCACTCAGATGGTAATTTCTACCTCTAATCCTCTCCTTTAAGTGAACAATGTAAGTTCTTCACATGGATACTTAGGTGTAACAAGAACATGTATATTAGATTAGGCTCTAAGGAGAATGGTTTATAACAAAAACCAGTGGGCTAGAAACTACAATTTACAGTTAGACTTTAAACAAATTTAAAAATCACAAATTTTTATTGACGAAAATACCTTTTAGAGAAAGTATTTTACTTCAAAATTATTAGTGATAATCTTAGTGACGTTTTATTGATTCTTAGTATTGATACAGGATTTCCCCATTCGAGACTGGACAAGGGACCCCAGTTTTCCAGGGCTGGGCAATTTCATGGAGGAAATGCCCTGACATCTTGCCCTGAGCTGGAGGGATCAACCCAGATTTCTATTAACTGTGAACTCTGGATCACCCTCCTCTGAGGAACCTCTAACTTCCCCCTTTAATCACCATCCATCTTCAACAGGAAGCAGTTAGAGCGGTTAGGACCCCCTTTCCCCTAATAGCAGTGAGCTGTGAGGACACCACCATACTCTAGCCTGGGAGACAGAGTAAGACTGTCTTAAAACAGAACAAAAGAAAGCAAAAACCACTCTGGAGATTAGAAGAATTTCTGAATTAAGAAAAAGATCTAGTCATACTTTTTAATTGCCTTAATCTAATATTGAGAATGTTCTATAACAAGTCTATGGAAAATTATGTTTCTAAAAAGCATTTACTACTATAGATTATTTAATTAACAATCTATTTTCATTCCTCTATAAGATAGATTCAACATCTCTTTATACGTATGGATAAAACTAATGTATATCACTATAAGACTACTGCTAATCATATTTTTTAATTTTATGGATACATAATAGTTGTAATAATATTGATCTTATTATTGATGTGATTGGAATTAGCTCTCTGCATAAATTAAAAGAATAAAATTAGAAAGTTAAGTATGTTTGAAAATGCTAAGAGTCATACCTTTTTATAAATAATTTTGGTAGATTACAAGACTTTGTAGAATTTTATGAGGTTTCTTTTCTAATCAATATTAACAGAAAGTGCAAAATCAATTTTGACTACTCACATATATGGCAATGTAAAAATGAAACACCATATCCACTGGCTCTGGAAAGATGGCTCCGAACTATGAGTACATAACTAAATAAATAAATAAGAAGGCAAACAATTGCAAGGTAACTCAAGATACCTTGATTTTTAAATGTATATATATTTTTAAGAGGTATATTACTAATTTTGTTTTTTTGGCCGGGGCTGGGTTTGAACCCGCCACCTCTGGCATATGGGGCCAGCACCCTACTCCTTTGAGCCACAGGTGCTGCCCAATTTTATCCTAATTTTATAAATTGAACCATAGGAGGTTTAAGGAATTTGCTCACATGGTGAAATAGGATTTGTGCACAAGGACTTAGACCTAGAGTTTTTCTTCTATGAAGTCAGACAGTTAAGTTGTGAACTCATCCTGGGAAAAGTACTACTTTCCTCATTGCTGAATATCCCCATGGTCACCTCTGAAGTGCTCCCCTTGGGAAACTATGCACCTATACCAGTACCTCATCCACCCTTCAAAGCAATTTTGGAATTCTTTTTCTTCCATGGCCATCAAAACTGTTGTCGTATTATCCTTGATGTCCTGAATGTCATACTTTCAATGTTCCCTTTATCTCTGCCTAAAGAAAAAGTGACTGGGAGGCCAGATCCAGTGAGTAAGGAGGGTGTTCCAACACAGTTATTTGTCTACTGGCTAAAAACTCCCTCATAGACTGTGTGAGCTGGTGAATGGCTATGGTACAAGAGCCATGAGTTGTTGGCCAAGATTTTTAGTTAAGATTTTCCTGTTTCTCTATTAAAGATTACTTGCTATACTATGCTTCTCATGGTCAACCAATGATTGTGTTGCACAATCTGATGAATGTTTGAGATGTTTTAGTTAGTTCTGCTTGTTCCTGACTGCCCTGATCTCTGCCCTCATCTGTGATGCTTTCTCACCCATCAGAAAAAAACATTTAATCCATTTGTACATTTCTGTTTTATTCGTGGTATTATCCCCATGAACTTGGACTAACACATTCCTGATTTCATTTCCACTCTTGTCAAGTTTAACAAGAAATTTATGAATGTTTGTTCATTGTTGTAATTCAACCTCTAAAATTTTTGTGACAGCACACAAAAACACACAACCATAATGAAAACTACTCAGCAAGACATTATCACACGTTGACATGAACACAACTGTGAGACCTTGATATACTGAGGTTATGAAACTTTACCAAGTTGTTTATACAGTGCTGCCAACATAAGCACATGCTAGCAGGTTCCCAAACTTAATTATCACATCTCATATTTACTGAAAGACTCAGTTTATATCTTGGCCTAATTAAATTGCAATCATTATATTTTTAATATCTTAGGAAACAAGCACACACACATTTTTATCAGCAAGCACTGTTTATATTCTTTAAAAAACGTCATCATGTAGTTTATGTTTATCAATATTTTTATTAGGCCATAACTGACAGCTCTCTACTTAGAATAGAAAAGTTACATTATCATCAAAGATGTAGTTTTATGATGCTTCTTCAAAGCAGGTACCATTTTATTCTGATCACCTAAAAGATTAGGGATATTTTAACAGATGAATTGACGATTTCTATTTTATGTTTCACCTTTAAATTTTTATCTTAATAACTTGATTTGACTTTTACATAAAATAAGCACAAGTCCACCCATCCCAAACACCAGAAAAGTCTAAACTGTCCATTTTTGTTACATGGGTAAAAAGAATAAGTCATTGTCAAACACGGCATCATCAATGGTAAATCTGAAGTGCTGTAATAGATGTTTATCATTTCTCTCAATTGACTTCATAAGAATAGTATAAATTGAGACTATGTTATTCTAAAAAAAGGGATCTTTGTCTTAAAAAAAACTTTGGTTTAAGCAATTGAAAGAGATACTCAAGATTCATATGGCTCCTATCTAAAGTTCTAAAAATGTACTCAAATTAAGCTACGATTCACTAAGCAATGGTGCAATGAAATATAAACATTGATGTAGTAATATATTAATATTATATCTTAATTCACTGTGAATTTAAAATTTTATTTAAAATACATATATCAGTTTAGTAAGATATTTATTAGTAATTATGTACTTACATAAGTAAGATAATTGTAGTATTTTTTGTGGCTATTTGTAAATTTTGCTTTATAGTGAATGCCAATTAAGAAGATAAGTGTCTATAAGTAAATTAGATCAAAATATTTCAATAAATTACAAAATAGCGATCACGCTATTTAGAAGGACATTAATTAAGGACATACGAGGGATAAGATTTACAATGCATTCCCCCTGCACACAGGAAGTTTTCACATTATTTGCCTAAAACATCTTGCCTTCTAGTTATTCCACTTCACATGGTGAAATTGTATAAATATTTTAAGGCCTTAAGTGTCATGTTTTCATTTTAATTATGAACCTCTCTCTGACACACTTTATTGTCAAGTTTCTTATTTCCATCTCTTATACCTGTGATCACCACAGCCTGTGCTGATGCCTCTGAATAATCTCTTGAATATCGGGAGAATCTGTGACTTGCTCCTGACCAATTGTATATGGCAGAAGCAGTGTGTTGTCCTTATGACACGTAAGCAGGCTGGGGCTACAGTCTGTACTTGTGGATGTGATGAAGTCGACATGGTAAGGAGACCCTAGGGCAGGAAAAACAATCCACAGGCCTCAGTCAGACAGCTGCAATGATGTGGATTCTGTGAACTACTGAAATGAGTGAAAAAGTAGATTCGTTCTCAGGTGACCCTCTGGGTGAGAATGCAGCCTGTCTAACGCACCTTGATTGCAGGGCTCACCTTGACAAGGGAGGCGGGCATCCTAACTCCTAACTACTGCAATACAATAAATGTGCATTGGTTAAGCCACTAAGTTTGGGCTAACTTGTTATACAGCAATAGAACACTAATAACACTACCCATATAACTATCTTTTGCCGTTTAGTTATTTGTCCGATTATCTGTCTTTGTTACTAGCTGTGAGCTGCCTTTACATTTGTTTTGTACTCCACCCTTTATTTACAAGAGGAATAAAACATGCTTGGCACATTTATTTATTTGTAATTTGCCTTATTGTAAGTGCGCACTGCCCCCCACCCCCAAGAGACAAACGAGTTAACTATCTCTTTAAATATTTCTTGTAATATATTGGGTATTCAAATATGTGAACTGCTTGAAAGAATAAGTAAGTGAATGCATTATTTATTAGACTCATCTTAATGATGAGAAAATTGGAGCCAGAGAATGTTATATGACTTATAAACGGCAAAGCCTGGGTATGAACTAGATCATCTGACTATAAATTTGTATTTCTCTTGCTACAAAGTGGAATATACATATATACAGCCTTTCGTATTTCTCTTACAGGATTATTGTGCCATAGGTTAAATGAATTAAAATAGACAATATTTTTAAAGGAGTTCTTGATATTTAGTAAGATCTTAGTAAGTCTTCAATATTCTTCATCATGGTGGAGTTCCCAGAAGCTCAAAAGTCAAACTGGTACTCAATTATAGTAATAATGTCATTATATATCAAGAGTGATTTTATTATTAGTGTTTCCTTTCTTTCATATTGGGTTTCACTTTCAGGTATGTATTTCAATAGCCTGTATATTTCATAACTTCAACAATGTTTTAAAATTCTTTTGGGTGGCGCCTGTAGCTCAAGCAGCTAAGGCACCAGCCACATACACCAGAGCTGGTGGGTTTGAATCCAGCCCCGGCCTGCCAAACAACAATGACAACTACAACCAAAAAATAGCTGGGCCTAGTGGTGGGTGCCTATAGCCCCAGCTACTTGGGAGGCTGAGGCAAGAGAATCGCTTACACCCAGGAGTTTGAGGTTGCTGTGAGCTGTGATGCCACAGAACTCTACCCAGGGCTATAGCTTGAGGCTCTGTCTCAAAAAAAAAAAATAAATAAATACAATAAAATAAAATAAAATAAAATTCTTCTTTTGGGTATATACAGGATTTAGCATGTATATAAATAATTATAGAACTTTATTCAACAGTGTATTTTTTTTTTAAAATATGCCTTTTTTGTCTATGAGACATTTAGAAAATCAAAATCCTTCTAACTGATTCAAGTCCATTTAATGGTCCGTTAAATTCTAACTTCTCTGTGACAAAGAATAGGAACACTGGTTTCCTGCTCTCTCAAATGTTTTCATTCCGCAGAAACTGGACCTATTTTTTCCTGCTGGACTTTTCATTTTAAAACTCCTAATGCATCTGACAGATTTGACTCATTTAGAGCGGAATGTCTATGAAGGTGCAGATGGGAAGTTAGAAATGCAACATTGTTAGTTGTTTAAACCAGAAAGCACCTGGGCCTCAATAATTTTATACAATATAAAATATTATACAACAAAAACGTGAGAATATAGTGAATTTTAATATAGTGAAATTTTAAGAATCAGGTGCAATCACCATGTTTCTGCATTTGTTTGTAAATTCACCTAGCTATGACTTTCTCAGGTACTATTTCCAGATGGAATAGCTACTAAACCTCTTTGCCTACTCCAACTCTTCCATTCTGGAAAATACCAAGAAATCAATTGTTCTTTTTTATTTTATTTTATTTTATTTTAATTGTTGGGGATTCATTGAGGTACAGAGAACCAGGTTACACTGATTGCATTTTCTAGGTAAAGTCCTTCTTACAAATATTCTTTTTTAAATAAGGGGATTTAGGAGATACAAATGCTTTTTTTTTTTTTTTTTTTTTTTTTTGTTAACACAGACGACTTACATAGTAGAGAAATCTAGACTTTGATTTATCCCGTTTCCTGAATAATGTACTTGGTACCCGGCAGGTAATTTTTCATCCCTCTGTGTCTCCGATGTCCATTAAATTACTGTGCATTACACGGCTTACACTGCTTACCCATTGCTTGGCTCACATTTATAAGTGAGAACGCATATAATATGCCAACTATTCTTATTTCTGTGTCATGTTAAGAGTTATAGTAATTAGAAAATACTAAATAGTAGATACTCAAACATTATGCGTTTCTTCACAGAGGAAGAGAGAAATCCTGGCCCATTTTACCTTCTACCAATGACCACTGACATGTACTTGTTTCCCTAAAGTGAAATGTCTGGGGTTATGTTGATTTCCACCAAGCCATGTGGTTCACCAACTATCTTAGGTAGTAATTGCTGTGTGATAAATTTCCCCAAAACCTGAAGCATGAAGCAGTTATTATGGTTGTGAAGCAGCCGGGCACATCTGCAGGATTCAGCTGTAGCTGTTTGGGGGCTAGATGACTCTCCTGCATCTGAGTTTAGCTGGGGGTTGAGGACAGGCTGGCTTGTCCAGGGGAGTCACACCCATGTGGCTGTCTGGTGGAGCCGGCTGGCCTGGATGTTTGGACACAGCCACCATGAGATCTAAGAGAACAGGAGAACAGTGCTAGTCTTCTGAAGCCAAGGCTTGGAGCTGGTACTTCATTATCTTTTTCTGCCTTTTTTTTTTTGAACAAAGCAGATTAAAGGGCTAGACCATACTGAAGAGGTGGGTAAACAAGTTCTGACACTGGGTGGAAGTAACTTTCCAGTGGATATGGATGAAGATGGGAGGTCATTTTCACAAACAGCATACCACAGTGGCTTGTGTAGAATTTCAGTAAATGTTACAGCTTTAGTTTAAAAAAAAAAGACCCCCAAACAACTTTTAGGCTAACCACATTTTAATGGTGAAAGCTCAATCCTGTACCAAAATGAACTTAACCTGCTCCTGTACACAGACTGAACGCTGGAGGAGAACAGGAGAAAAGGACTCTCCAATCTATTCCAGATGACCGCAGTCCCCCTGCCCCCCGCCAGCACCTCTTGGGCTCATATTCCATCTGCCCTATTTCCCACTTGTCTGAGGAGACAGAGGCCACACCTCGTTGATGGTTCCACAGGCTGCAAGAGCATGAACCTTGGATTCAGAGAGATCCGATGTAAAACCCGGCCACTGTCCAGCTGGGCGACCCTAAACAGATAGTTTATCCTCTCCGAGTCTGCTTCTTCATTCTGAAAATCGATTTAATGGTCCACATCTCACGGGTCTGTTGTGAGGACTTGGTGAAGCAGAGCTCTATTGTACAGCGGATGGTTAATACTTACTGATTCACCCTCCTGTCGCGGCCTTCTCGGAATGCACTTTTATCCTTAAAATCTCATAAGCAAAGCACTTCCCAATTTTTTCACCATGGAATCAGCTCGCCATTTGTAAGTGGAAAAATATTTAGTGGGCAGAATGGCATAAAAAGGGAAACTCAGTCAATATGTCAGCCCAAGACTTATGATTTTTCTTGAGGATATTCACATAGCTGTTTTCGAATGTACCAAAAGTACATATTACTGAATTGAATAATTAGAATAAAGAGGCAAGTTCTACTTTAGGTGGTATGCATTCTCTGAGATATAAAGAACATTAGGGGATCATCCATAATCAATGTACATCAGACTGACATTATTAATCTTTGATATATTGGGGGTTACCAAACGAGAGGATATTGAAGTCATTAATAAAATGAAAAGAAAAGGCATTAAAAGGTGGCATTGATTCATAGGACACCAGAATATATTACTCAGTGCAACGTAATTATTTAAATGGTCTCCACTTAAACTGATGAGGTTAGAACCTCCTCAGTACCACAGGTATGTCTCCTAAGCCAGGGTTTCCAAAAGCCAGAAAGAGGGTAGAGAATTTATATTCCCGTCAACACAAATAACTTAGGTAAATCATTCAATCTCTCTATGAGAGATAAAGCCTGATTTCATCCCATATGGAGGCGAGAAGAAGCAGGTTGCTGTAAAGTCCCAGAGAAGTGCTCCAAGTTCCTTTTCAAATATATCTTCTCTTATTTAAATAAACAACTCCACATCCTGATTCCTCTGCAGAGCCCCCAGAGGGAAGGTGACTGGTAAACATCACGGGCAGACTAGTGATCTGGCTGGTTGTGCGCTAGGCTGTGACTTGACTCCCTGGAGCTCCTGGAAATGGCTGTAAGACTGGGCTTGTTCACTTGCCATTAAAACTCCTCTCTGTGACAGGCTCTGCAATCCAGCCAGGTCGCTCTAGGCTTACAGCAACTCAAGACCACCTTCAGTCTTTGCAAGATGTTCAGTTGAGGGAAATGTCACTGCTCTCCCCGCGTCCCATCGCATGGCTGAGTCCTCTCTGCTCTCCTGCTCTCCCTGCCTCCATCGCATGGCTGAGTCCTCTCTGCTTTCCTGCCCTCCTGTCCAGTTCCTGTCACTTGCCTGTCCCTTGTGGCTCTCCAGCATCACCTATGGCCTGGTTCATAAATTTCTGTGGAGCTCACTCCCCGCTGGCCTGGCCATTTATTTTCTTATCTATGGGGCTCTGTGTCTTGGCTTCTCTCCCACTGAGCTTGACCTGAGACCAAGGCACTTCCTGATCATTTCCCACCTGACCTGGATAGGGTGACCAGACGTTCTGCTTTTGGCGGGACAGTCCTGCTTTTGAATAATTTGTTCTGTGTTCCTCGACGTTTTAAAAAAGTCCCCATTTTTGGAAAGAATGCATGAACGGGCGGGAGCACAGGAAGGGAATATATGGTTTTCGACTGCCAGGTGGCTATTTCTCCAGAATAGGAGTTTTATATTATTTTTGTTAATTTCATAATGTTACACTGTAATAATAAGAAATAATTGTTGAGAAGTGATTATCGAGAACTGCTTAACCACCTCCCTAAGGGAGCATTGCAGATTCATAAATTTCAGGTAGATAAGGTGTTGCGAGGTGTATTACAGAAAGGGATCTGCTGTGTTTATTAATAAATGAACGTGATCATTTCAGAAGCAGCTGTAAGAGCTTAAATAACAAAGAGGTATCTTAATGGTGGTGTGTTTTTAAAAAATACAGGTGGGTGTTTTTTGAAAAAAAGCCTGATGGATTGAGCAAGAAAAATTATATGCATTGTCAAGACTTACTCTTTTTTCCTTCTTCTTTTTTTATTATTTATTTTATTTATTTTATTTTTATTGCTGGGGATTCATGGAGAGTACATAGAATGAGGTAACGTTGATTGTTTTTGTTAGATAAGGACCTCCTGTAGTTGTCTACACCCCTAAAAGATATACCAAAACTCCCTTCTAAAGAAAAGTTTTAGAAAAATCTGAGTTAATATAGAAGACTGTCAACCCCCCTTTGCATAACTATTTTTAGATACCATGATCTGACCCCAGCTGTGTTTTTTGTCTTGTATTACACGGAATCTCTCCTTCCCTGTGCCTTCCACGGGATAACAGATGTCTCATCACTCAGTGTCTCTGTCCCTACCGTTTTCTTTCTTTTATTGGCTACTATCTTACCTTTGTTCATATTGCTCTTATTAGCTCAAGCATTGCTTGTGATTAACAGGTGTCCCCTTGACCTGTTTAAACTTTATCCATCATTCAAGCTGCCTCCCAGTGTCATTTCCTCAGTGAATCATTCAGCAGTGTCTTTATTCACCATTAATTGCAGTCCCCTCTCTGTGGGACAGAGTCCTTTGTCCGTGTAGTATTAAATGCATCACAATTTGCCGAGTATTTAGAATTTGTCTTTTTACCATTTTACCTGATGGGTAATAAAAATTTTTAGGCTAAAAGACCATATGTTATTTATTTCTGTGTATTCAGTATTTCCCAGTG
>NW_003852525.1:3282040-3282378 GCF_000181295.1 Otolemur garnettii | reverse complement strand
CTGATGTACTCTTAATTTAGCTCCAGTTAGGCGAATTGGAGAATGACATTTATTAATATTTGCATAGCTCAAAAGCACAAGTAGAAATTGGAAGTCCTACTTAAAAATAAAAGGATGTACAGCACAGTGAAGTGCAGAACCTTAGCACAAGAGATACGTCTCCTGAATTTTCTAATATTAAAATTAAAAGCAACAAGCACCTGTTACACATCTCTTGAAGCAATGGGGCACAACTTCATTTGCAAATGGTGACATTGTCTTGCTGAAAGAAAAATCTAAGAACAGTTGCTAAGGATATTGTAAGCACTCGTGGTGTCTATGGAAACTGAGCCCGCACT
>NW_003852525.1:3280318-3281919 GCF_000181295.1 Otolemur garnettii | reverse complement strand
GTGTCAGAAAGACAATGAGGATAGAACTTTCCAAAATTTACAAGGAGAACAAAGAGAATGAAAAATAGATTGACTTTGTGCTTTTGAGCACCGGCGGAAGGTTTTAACTCTGGGCAAAATATTTTAAAAAAAAATGGAAAAACTAAAACCATTTTGTCATCCTTGCTTTGATTTACTAATACTTTGTTCAAATTTGGAAAGTAATAGAACAGCACTTGTGAGGCGTTGCCCCTAGCCTGGCTCTGTGCCCGTGTAAGTATTATCCGTAAGTGCAGCCCCCCACCCCGGGCTGTGGACTGGTGCTGGTTAGTGGTCTGTTAAGTGTCTGGTTAAGAGGAGGAGAGAGCACGTGAGCAGGGAAGGGACACTTCATCTCTATTTACAGCACTTGCCATCACTGGCTGCTCCTCCTGAGCTTGCCTCCTATCTAATCAGGGGCTTCGATTCTCCCACCATCAGGAGCCCTACTGTAAACGGGGACGGAGGCAGGTTTTACCTCTTAATGAGAATGTAATGCCTGATGGTCTGAGGTGGGGCTGAGGTGGTTATGCACCACCGAGCGGCTGCAAATACAGATTATCATTAGCAGAGAGGGTTGACTGCACAGAGTTCATGATATATCAACTGCTTGCAGACTCCTATTGAAACCATCCTCCCCGTCCCCTCACCATGAAAAAACTGTCTTCCATGAAACTACCCCAAAATTTCTGGACTGTTTTTAAGTTATGCATGAAACTGCTTCGTGTTTTGCAGTCATATTTATCCTTCCAAGATAAGGGATCAAAATGTATTTTCTTTTTGAAATGTTGAACCCTGGCACATATAATAATTTTGGACTTCGTTAAATAAAGGAGATTGCCATACCCTTGACCAGGCTTCTAGAAGCTTGCTTCAGCTGATATAAATGAATCTTTGTCCGAAGGAATGGCTGTCATGTAGAGAAGAAATAGATTGATCTCCTGCCCTTGTTGAACTAATGACTTCAGATATGGCATTTTCCCAGAATTTCATCTGTCTCCAGATGATGATATCAATATAGTAAGAAAATTAAATTCATGAAAACGATCTCCCAGCAACTGGTTGGTGTATAGTAAATATTCTGAAATCATACATTATTCATTTGCTAATTTAATTTTTTAAAAATCAGTGCTTCCCATGGGTCAGGAGTAAGTAACAGAAATAAGTACCAGAAATTCAGAAAGTACCATCTACAAGTACCAGCTGGCCAGTGACGGGTGTAAAGAAAAAAAAATTCTGCATTCCTGGAATGTACACATTAGTGAGGAAAAGAAGTTTTAATCCAATTATTAGGCATAAAAACAAAATGTACGTATCAGAGATATTCCTTGTAAAGTGATAAATTGATGTTTATATTATTTTATCTTATTTTATTTTGCAGTTTTTGGCTAGGACTGGGTGGCTTGAACCCACCACCTCTGGCATAGAGGGCCAGCACCTTACTCCTTTGAGCCACAGGCCCTGCCCTGATGTTTATTTCCATTTAAATCACATAACTTTAGGAATCACACATGTAAATGTGGCAAACGTGTTTTGTGTCATGTTTTTCAATGATAATTACATTTCTGGTAGGGCTCAATGAG
>NW_003852525.1:3279076-3279787 GCF_000181295.1 Otolemur garnettii | reverse complement strand
AAAATAAAAAATAAATGGTCAGAACATTAAAAACAAGAAGGATTAAAAACAAGAAGAAGGGGGAAATCTGTTGCCCAAAGTAGCCAAGATTGGAAAAAACAATAGGAACCAAATCTCCAAGGGCCGGTTTGGACCTTGTTGAAGTCCATTAGTTCAGGAAGAACTAGTGAAGTTCAGAACAATCCGTCATCTGTCACTCAACCTCTTGGGGTCAAGTTCTGCCCTCAATTACACGCACCTAACTTTCATTCAAGTCTCAGGGAGTTACACACACATTGAGAGGCTAGGCTGTGGCCCCGCACTGAGTGGGGAGTAATTGATGACTTTCTCCTTGCTGTGTTTGGCTCAGTGAGCACAGCTAGCAGAGGCCTGCACTCCCAGCACAGTGGATGGGGCTATAAAAAATCCCCAGCCTTGAGTGCTACGCCAGAGCCTTGGCAGCCGTTGTTCATTTTAAATCTCGGCACGCTGACCTCACTAAGCATTAGGACGTATGGATTTTCTCACAGTCTCCGTAGTTGATTTCCATTCTCTCATCCCATCTCCAGGATACTTCCTCCCTCTCCAAAGAAAAATGTCCCCATTCTTCCCTTCCATCCTTTCCTTCCGTTATTTATTTTCTGTCTTTTAAAGTATGAATAAAATAAAGTGCTTGAGACAAAATGGCACATGATAAGAGTTCCATAATTCCTAGTTTTATTTTGATAGTTA
>NW_003852525.1:3278024-3278625 GCF_000181295.1 Otolemur garnettii | reverse complement strand
ATAATATATTTTCTCCAATTTTAATATCAGGTGTATCCAGATTAAGTAGAATGATTTTGAAGTATTTCTTCTCTTTCTATTTTCTGTAAGATTTGGCATGATCTGTTTTTTTGTGTGTGTGTGTGAAATTATCTTTTACTTTTATTTATAAATATTAGTTGTTTATTTTTTGAGACTTTGGAAAAAAAAATAATAAGAAGAAGTTAACTGATGACTCCACACTGAACCTCAGCGTCAAAGCATTCTATAATAGACATACTCTTATCTGACAATGTGAATGTTACTTTCTTTGCATTATTATTATAATTGCTCAATATTGCATTGCAGCAATCATCTTTGTTTGTTCTTTAGAAGGTTTTTGTTTCTAATCCTTATCTTAAACATTGTTATGGTTATTAAATTTTAAGCCTTCTTAATTTTGTGAAGGCAAAAAGTGGAAATCTAATAAACACATGTATATGTAAAAAAAGAATTTTTTTTCTGGCTGGGGCTGGGTTTGAACCCACCACCTCCAGCATATGGGGCCCATTCCCTACTCCTTTGAGCCACAGGTACCGCCCCCTTTTTTTCTTTTTTTGAGACCAGGTCTCACTTTGTCTCC
>NW_003852525.1:3258604-3277145 GCF_000181295.1 Otolemur garnettii | reverse complement strand
AACCAGCTTCTGCTTCATCGCTCAGGTTCAAGATTTTCTTTATAGAGCACGTTACAAAAATATAAGGAGCTACTTTAATTGGAGTCTCATATGCCACCAAATTTTGTTAAGAAAAAGTCTTACCGTTCACCAACGATGTTATTTCTTAACACCACCCGTTAACAATCATTGTCCGACATAGTTTTATCTTGGTTTCCTTTCTTAAAAGGCATTTTGCTTCCTAGTTTATCCAAACCTCCCCTATGTCATTGTCCACACTTATTAAAGTGGATTCCTTTGTAAAGCTTGCTCTAAAACCTTTATTGAGTATTTTTTTTTTTCTCAAGCTGTCACCCTGGGTAGAGTACTATGGGGTCATAGCTCACAACAACCTACAACTCTTGGGCTCAAGCCATCCTCTTGCCTCAGTTTTTCTACTTTTTTTTTCCTTTTTTAGTAGAGATGGGGCTTCGCTTTTTTTGCTCAAGCTGGTCTTGCACTTGTGAGCTCAAGCAATCTATCCACCTTGGCCTCCCAGAATGCTAGGATTATAGGAGTGAGCCACCACTCCCGGCCTGAGTAATTTTATTTATAAAGCACCTTAGTCACAGATTGCATTGAGCACTAAAGATAATTTGGTTTTGCAGTTGGCAAGCTGAATATTCAACTTGTTTTGTTTTTTACGTTTCTTATCTGAACGTGAAGGTAATGACAACTTCGTAGGATGATGAACTTTAAATATGCTGGTTAATATTAATGGCTTTAAAGGCATTTCATAAGATACACAAAGTTGGTATTCAATAAATGAGAGGCTCTGTGTTTCATCAAAAACTCATATAGAAAAAGTAGAATTAAATGTCCAGTCTATATAGAGTGGTCCTTCCTAGACATTTGGGGCTCTAGAAATGTACTAGCTTCATAGGCTGTTAACTAACATTGTATCAGAAAAGAGTCCTATCAGCAAATAACTTTGGAAACTGTAATACAGATTTTCTCAGACCTGCATGATGAACTCCTCAAAGAAAGTATAACTTACTTAAATTTCTGAAACAAATTTAATTTTAAAGCCCCTACTCCTTGTGATACATTTCATAGCTCTATTGTTAAGAAGATACAATTTGGGGAAGCTTTATTTCCAATAGAGTTTCAGTTCTACACTTGGGAATTTGTGTCATCACAAATAAAGTATATATGGCTTTAGATTTTGAGAGCAGGTTAGCTATGTTATCCCTCTGCCAGTGAAGATAATATACGTCTAGTCCATCATGCCTCAGATCAGTAGCCCTGTACAAATTATAAAACTCCACTCTCTAATATTTTAGACGTTAGGCATATCTGGCTATGAATCACATGGTTCACACCTGTTAACTAGTTCTCTGGGAGGCCAAGGCAGGCCAATTGCTGGAGCTCATGAGAACCAGACTAACCTGAGCAAGAGGGAGGCCAAGTCTTTACTAAAAATAGAAAAACTATCCCGGCATTATGGAGGGCACCTGTAGTCCCAGCTACTCTGGAAGATCACTTGAGCCCAAGAGACTGAGGTTGCTGTGAGCTATAATTATAGCATGGCATGTCTCAAAAAAAAAAAAAAAGTATAGCTATTTCATTTTGAGAACTGCTACATGAATAAATACACATCAGATTTCCTAATAAGAAAATAAATATCTCATTCATAATTTTATATTGTAATGGTTTGAATATCTTTTGTCAAATAAGATAAGCTATATACTTTAATATTCCCTAGTTCTTTTTTACCTTTTGAACATGGCCACTGGAACAGGTTAAAGTGCATCTGTGGCTCATGTTCCATTTGTACTGAGCAGCGCTGCCGAGGGCTGGCCAAGCTGCCAAGTCACCCAGAATCACACCATGTCACCTCCCTTTCCTTCCTGACTCCACAAACACTGACATTCACAACACAGGGGACCGCAGCACAATTTAAACAGTGAGAATGTGAACGGTTCATCCTAAGTCACTAAAAAGACAAGATTGATCGCAGGTGTAATTTTCAAAAAATTAAGTACAAACTCGTGCCTTTCAGACAGGGTCTAAAAAGTCACTAAGCCGTAAAGTGAAGGATTTAAAACTCTCGTCTTGGCAGAGTGAGCTGTGCTTCAAGCCCAGGAACGGCACAAAAAGAATACAACTGTGCCCGACATGGCTATGCTGAAGGCTGCAGATACACAGTCCCAGAATGGAGATATCTGTCCTTTTTCATTTTGATCTGGGTTTTATAGTGATAAGCTACAAGATTCACTTCACTAGAATGACTGAAAGATCCAGAAGGTGAAATTCACAGGGTACGAGACCTTTGGGGTGAAGTTTCAGTTAAATTGAATGGTAAATATCATAGAGAATTTCCAAGACAAATCTCTCCCCGCGCATTGACGGGAAGATAACGGATGGATGAGTGGGTTAAAGACAGACAGACAAAGAGATAAGTCAGGGGATAAGAGAGTGAACGATGATTCAAATTGAGTGCAATTGTGTTTTGTACACTGAGTTTGTGTTTATAGATTGAGTTATTAGTATTTTTATGTTCAAGGAAGTAGAGCCTTATAATTATGTACGTAATTCTCAGCTTAAGAATATTCTTTGACACAACTAACTATATTTACCCATTAGTGGAGCGCACCCTACAGATGGTTTTATTGATTCTCTTTGAACTAATGAATCCAGTGAAAGAGATGTTTAGAGCCACCGTATCTTAGATGTGTGAAAGGGAGTCTGATAAGAGCCCAGAGTATAAGTGGAGGTTATAGGGAAATAGCTGATATACAGCAACTTAAATCAGATGTGAGAAGCAGCTATGTGTTTCCCGGGAGTAAACCTTGGGAGACATTATTTATTCTTCTGAATTTGGGGAGTATCATTTCCTTTTATTTATCTCCCCCTGATTTCCCTGGGATTATAATCCCCATCAGAGAGCAGGTAATTGACTTTTGCCTCGGACCATGCCATGGAGGAATCTTTAGTATAAACAGTGTCATCCTAGCGGCTCAGGCTTGGGGAATGAGTTCAGTTTTGCAGAATCAATGAAAGTTATGGACTTAAAACTTCTCTCCCAAGGAAATTGGCTTGAAAAGATATATATTAATTTTTCCACTTGAACCTGAAATATCAACTGTAGTAAGTCCAGCAGCCCTTCCATGAAGTGTCCCACAGAAAATGAAATTTTAACTCAGCTAAATTTGGCATATTATAGGATGGCTTATTGCCCAATACTTAGGCTACATATCAATTATTTTGAATTTAGCTTTGAAGACAAGGAGTGATATAAGTATAAAACTACAAAATTAAGGGAACAATTTTTTTTCTAGCCAGTAGATGCCTAAAATAAACTTTTATTTTTTTCTTCAAATTCAATATCAAAGTTTTACTTCAGTCGTGGTGTCTCTTGAGTCCAGCTCATAATCTTAGCTGGTTGAATTTAAGAGAACTTGATGCAAACCGATGAGCGGTGTTTAGAATCCAAGGATAAGAATATTCAAGACATTACTCCTAAATTTTGACTCTTTTTGAGTTAGAAGAGAGATATCTGGTAAACAAAATCGCAAACTCTTCCTGGATCTAAAATATAATTACAATAAAGATATTACATTAAGAGGCCTGAGGGGGCGGCGCCTATGGCTCAGTGAGTAGGCTGCTGGCCCCATATACCAAGGGTGGCGGGTTCGAACTCGGCCCTGGCCAAACTGCAACAAAAAATAGCCGAGTGTTGTGGCGGGCACCTAAAGTCCCAGCTCCGTGGGAGGCTGAAGCAAGAGAATCGCCTAAGCCCAAGAGTTTGAGGTTGCTGTGAGTGCTCTGAGCTGTGATGCTACAGCACTCTATGGAGGGTGACACAGTGAGACTCTGTTTCCAAAAAAAAAAAAAAAAAATTGCTAAAATCCATAACTGTAGAAAGTAAATCATTGATTATATGATGATATTTATAGGATAGAATGACAAATAAATAATATGATAGTGAAGGAAAACCAAATGTGTGCATTTCCTATATTTGGTCATGATATATTTATTTTTTTTGATTTACTATGTCTAAGCTCAAAGTAGTTGATGTGTATGTAGATTGCACAAAAAGGTTACATTCCAACGAGCAACCTTGAACTCAAGTATTTCAGACTTGCTCATTAATTCATTTAACAAATTTTTATTGAACTCTTTTTGTGCTGGGTTTTGAGACATGAACTGTGAAGAACAGAACTATTCCCAGTGTTTAAATATTTCTTTACTACTTAATGAATACACTTGCTCTACTAAATCTTTACATGCATTTTTCTCAATTAAATCTTCTATCGATAAGGAGACTATAAGAATTATCCTCATTTGATCAGATAATAAAACCAGGGAACGTACTCAGAATATGCAAGAACTCTTAAAATTCAACAGGAATAATTTTATAATGGAGATAAGATCTGAACAGAAACTTCACCAATGAACATCTGAAATGGCAAATAAGCATCTGAAAAGAGGTTCCACACCATTGTGAGGAGGGGAATGCAAATTAAAACACAATGAGATGCTACTATGGACAGAGTAGGATGAATAAACCCAAAAGAGCAAACACTCGACAATGCCAGTTACCGACAAGGATCTGGAGCAATAGGACTTCTCACTGAATGTGGAAACTAAACCAACTATGGTCACTTGGGAAAAGAGTTTCTTATGCAGCTAAATGTAATTATACCATAGGATCAAGCAATCATCCTCCTTAGGTATTTACCAAATTCATTTGAAAATTCATGTTCCCAGAAAAAATCCCGCCCATGACTGTCTATAGCACCTTTATTCAAAATCACCAAAAACTGTAAGTACCCACGACGAGCTTCAAGATGCATCAATAAACAAAGTACAGACTTTCACACAACTAAATATCACTCATTGATTAAAATAAATGATCTATAGATCCACATAAAGATATGTGTACAATTTAAATGTATATTTCTAACTGAAAGAAGCCAAATTAAAAAGACAACATATTATTTATATGAAATTTTATATACTGTCTCAAGAAAGAGAAGGTCGGACACATATTACCCATTTGAAAAGTGAGTGTCACCAAGACACCAAAACCAAACAAAGAAATCACAGGAAAATACAGCTGCAGACCAATATACATTATAAATATGATTGTAAAAATTAATACAAACTAACAATATAAATCTAAATATGAGAATTATGAATTTTGGCCAAGTGCGATTTACCAGGGCATGCGAGCTTTTTCAACATAAGGAAATGAACCACTGAAATACATCGTATTAATAGAATAGAGATTAGAGAATGGAGTTATCTCAATAGACCTAAGAGAAAAAAATCGACAAAATCTAATACCCTTTCATGACAGAATCACTCAAAATATTGGAAATAGTTCCTCGTAGAGTTAAAGAAGGAGTAGTCATGTGACCTAGCAGATTCACTCTTAGGCGTACACACAAGAGAAATGAAAATGTGCCCACATAAATACTTACACATGGAAATTCATTATTTATAGTTTATAATGGTCAAAAGTGAAAACAATGCAGAAGGGCCATCAGCTGATGAATATTTAAATAAAATGTAGTATCAATGTAATGGATAAGTACATCAAATGGATAATAATAACAGGTACGGATACTTGCCTCACTATGGATGGACTTAGGGCTGAGATTAAGGGAAGGCAGCCTCAAGGACCCCACATTATATGAGTCCATTTACAAAATGTCAGAATCGGAAAATCCACTTAGGTGAAAAGTAGATGAGTACTTCACTGGGGAAGGAGGTACAAGAAAGTGGGCACTGCTGCTTATAGGTGCAGAATTTAGTTTGTAGTGATGATAAACACAGTCCGGAATTAGGCAATGTGATGGCTGCAAAACTTTTTCAATATATTAAAAATCACTGACTTGTGCTCTTTAAAATAGAGAATTTTATACGTCCATTATGTGAACAAGTAGTAAACAAAAAGGCCTCTTTCTTAGCCAACCTTAACTTTCTCTTTGTTAAAAATATCAACAAAGACTTTCTCCCATTTTCATTTACCCTGGATATATCCCCAAAATATCTCCCTTCCCTGTTTTCCAACAATTACAAATTACCATTAATGTTAGATCATCAGTTTAAAACTTTGTTCACGTATACCTGATATTCAAGAATGAAAACTAACAAGTTAGTAGATGCCAGTTTTACCATAGCTTTGTGGTTTACATTTGTTTTCTGGGATTTTGGTGATCGTTGAAGAAGATAATTTCACATATCCGGGAAATTTCCTTTTTTCTTCACCAATGTGTACTTCCTCTTCCGGGAGTGAAGGTGAAATATTGCTAAATCCACAGACTCTGTTGATCGAAACGTTATTTCTATCTTAACTTTTTAGCTTAATAAGAAATTGATGCAAATTCCAGTACAAATTAAGGACACAAAACAATTTAATTAAAATGATGATTTTCTTATTAAAATACTACAGTCCTTCAGTAATTTATTACCTATTATATAGGTCTAGATTTCTAGAGATAGCCTAATTTTTGAAAAAGCACACAGACTGTGAAAAGTTTAATTGGTATGATTTCACTTACTATTATATTAAAACTATGTCAGTGAATTTTAATTCATTTTATCAGTGATATCTATACAAAACAACTTCATACATATACACATAATATGAATATTAATATTTATTAATTATTATTAACATCTATTATTAACCTATTAATAATACTATTAATTTATTAACATCTCATTTTATATCCTATGTGGTTCTATTAACCATAAACTCTGGAAGTAAGAGGGTAGCACTTTCAATCATCTCTGAAAGAACATTCAATGGCCCCAGTCGCAGTGAGGATATTACTAGTGTCAAAACTGGGTGTAGGCATCACCTTTCTTCTAAGCAAATATTTTCAAAGAGAAGCCCTGGGGAAAAGAACATTTGGATGTCAATTTAAAACAGGTGGACCAGACAACAGGGAGTTCCATCAGGCAGAAGCCAGCACACTGGTAATAATGGACAGTGCCGTATCTAGTCTATTTAGTGCCCCCAAACTAATTCCTCAAAGAAATAAAATCACACCACTAACATAGAACTCATTTTATTTAGAAACAAGCAGTTTCAGAATATGCAGATATTAGGGTTTGAAAAGGCAGGAAAGGGCAAAGTAGAACTCTCACTCGAGTTTTAAGGCCAGGCTCTGTGAAACGAGATTGCTATTTTAGAATCTTCTTATTTCACTCATTTCCCCCCACTTCTTCAAGGAATTTAAGAAAATTTCAAAAGCATGATGGCACTGCCAGTCTTCAGTATGTCATTCTTCAGTTCTAGCCATCTTTTAAATTACTACCTTTCCTAATCCAATTATATAAATGGTAATTACCTATAAAAATAGCAATTAATTCTGAGAAGCACCTGCAAAGTTGGCTTTGCACTTAGGAAGCCTGAAATCTTGTACTCAGTAGGAATTAAATTCAATGGACTCAGTGGGAAGCAGGGCTCGAAGGGAGCTTCCTAACAAGGCCTAAGGTCATGAACATTGGGGACATTGCGGAATATGTCTCCACCCTACTTGAATTTGCAACTGTCCTGAGGAAGGACATCAGCTAATTACTGACCTGACTTTGATCCCAGGAAAACGTACCTGATTCAGCTTTGGGTTGCTGTTTCGTGTCTCTGTTCTGAATAAGCAAAAAATCAAAAATTAATTAATTAATTAATTAAATTAAATAAACTGAATAGTTAGAAGGAAGACATGCCAATCACACATGGCGACCATCCCTTTCCCTTGGTGCTGTCGCCTCAGAGCATATATTTGACGTTAAAATCTGCCTCTGCGTAGACTGTGACCAGTGAATTGGGTCTTCCATAAATACAGAGCAAGGAGGGAAATTAAATGTGATGAGAAAGTTTTGAAACTTTTTGTATTTCAAGTTTTGTCCCTCCTCCCAGAGAAGATTTTTGGCAATGTCTTGAAACAATTGAGTCGTAACGGAGGGGTGTGATCCTGGCATCAAGTCAGGAGGGATGAGATGCTGTGGAATGTCCCATGATGCACAGGAAAGCTCCCGTAACTGGAAGGCGCCATCTGTAATCACAACAGCCCCACCACTTGTTCCTTCTCTTACATACAAACAGGAAATATCAAGTTAAAGAACATCACCAGGAAGGGAAGGAAAAGTAGGACATAACTTGAATGCACGTTGGCAATGGACTGATGACATAAAAGATGGCGTGAAATGCATTAACACCCGTTTTTGTGAGCAAAAGCCAGAAAATAATCACTTTAGTGATAGATTTGACACTTGAGTACCTCAGGACAGCTTAATTTAGACTACTTTTCTCCAAAGTACATTGGCTGTAATTACAGGTAAGTGACCTCTAAAACCTCCTTTCTCCTTGTTTTATAATTTCATGGTATTTCTTTATATAATTCAAGAAGAAATCAGTAGTTCCTGTCAAACATATTGACAGTCATGTAGAAAAAAATGATAGGCTTCTACAGACTACAGGTAAGTCAAATCGCTAATGAATACATTAAAGAGGATTTATTCTATTGGCTACAGGTAACCCTTATCCCCCCCCAAAATCCTAAAGTTAGGATTTGAATCCTAAAATCTTGAACCAAATGCTTTAATGTTTGTGCTGTGGAAATCTTGGTTCATATCTGGTTCTAGATAAGCGTAATCTTTTATTACAAGGAAGAGAAAATATCTCTACTAGGAATTATTTTCTCTGTGCTGATATTTTGTGGATCAGAATGTTCCTTTGTGAAGGTATTTATCCCCCTTTTGACTCTGTCTCTTTGGTGGCACCACCACTCCCAAATGACTTTCCTGCCTTGTGCTTTCCTGTTGGAGATGTTAGTACGGAACCTGAAAATTTCTACACAGCGTGAAAAGTCGCCTCCTGAGAAGGCCAAGGGCACACACCTCCACATCCTTCCTTCTTTCTACCTCCCAGAAATGAACTCTTTGTTATTATCTTACACCATTTAAAATGCCTGATGGGATGAAGACTTCGGAAAAAGAAATGGCAGAATATCACAGATAAAAAATACTTAATCTTCCACAAATAATAAAACATTGGGAAAGATGACTAAAATCTATACATACTTTTGTAGTTTAAGCTTATAAAACAAAATTTCAGGATGAAAATACAGTGTCAAATACCTCAATTTTTTTAAAAGGAGATTCTGATACTATCAAGCATTAATTAAGACTAAGTTGCTTTATGAATTTAGTAGAAGAATGAATGTAAATATATATAGGTAATTCTCTAATATTAATCATAAAGTCATAGCAAGGAATATTGATAGAGATTGTTTTATATGTAGCTATCTGAAAATCTTGTATTTATTTTCCATATTTTGTTTTTAAAACTATCTTTCTAGGCTGGGCATGGTTGCTCATACCTGTAATCCTAGGTCTTTGGGAGGCCAAGGTAACAGGAACAGTTGAGGTCAGGAGTTCAAGACTAGCCTGAGCAGAAGTAAGACACCTCCATCTGTAAAAATTAGATAAATTAGCCAAGCGTGGGGGTGCATTCCTATAGTCCCAGCTGCTTGGGAAGATGAGGCAGGAGGATCATTGAAGCCAAGGGGCATGAGGCTGAGGTGAGCTGTGATGATGCCACTGCACTCTAGCCCAGGCCACAGAGCAAAACTTTGTCTAAGAAAATCAATGAAACAACCAAACAACAACAACAAAAGAATCCCATGGATTAAAAATAATTTATACGTATTTCAATAACGTAGTAGGCACAATGAATGGAATTTAGTAAATAGATCTGATCTTGTAGTGTATTTGCATCAGCATGAGCCAGATGTTGAAATACAAACAGAGCTATTCAGCAAGATCTTTTGAGAAATTTGTCATGAAATCCACCAACAATTCACGTGCTTGCAACCAGACCACACATATTATCCTTTTCTCTTGTTAAAAAAGAACCTTAAAAATGAAAAATAGGTGTACATATAAGCCCTGTTGCACTGAAATTATTCCATGAGGATTTTCAGGTGGGATCACACACCAGTAAGCTAAAATCATTTGCTTTATATGTTTATCTCTTACAATAATTTTTATTTAACCAAACCAGTCTAAGATAATAGCAAAAGCAGTCTTTATCTATGCCACTATTTAAAAAAAAAAAAGAAAGAAAGAAAGAAAACTTAGCACAGAATACAGGTAACACAAAAGTGTTACTATATCTTATGTGTGTGGGCTGCTTCTGCCTTTGGGTACATGAATTGTTTTTGGAACATTCTAAAATCTGTGAAAAGAATGTTTCTTTTTCTTTTTCTTTTCTTTCTTTCTTTCTTTTTTTTTTTTGAGACAGAGTCTCATCAGTTTGTCATCTTGGGTAGGGCATCATGCAGTCGTCACCGCTCACAGCAACCTCAAACTCTTGGGCTCAGTGATCTTCCGGGCTCAGCCTCCTGAGTAGCTGAAACTACCAGTGCCTGCCCTGGCACCCAGCTAGGTTTTTCTGTTTTTTTTTTTTTTTAATGTGATTTATATTTATTTATTTATTTATTTTTAGTGGAGTTAGGGTCTCGCTCTTGCTCAGGCTGGTCTTGAACTCCTGAGCTCAGGCAATCCACCCACTTCAGCCTCCCAGAGTGCTAGGATTATAGGCATTAGCCTCCATCTTCTGGCCAAACAGAATGTTTCCTGAGCAAATGGTCTTCTTGGTGCTGTGTTTCAGAGTTGCCTTGTTACTGTTCATTGTCAGGGCTACCAGGGGACTAGACACAGATCCTCTATCGCACCTTTGTGTGCTTCAGGAGGGAGCCCTCTGCCTCCAGAGTGCCCACGTGGTGAGGATTCTGTGACATCTGGAAAGGAAGCAAAGGGAGTTTCCTCAGGAAAAATCAACCCCTCTGGTGGTGCACAGTCACGTGGGATGAGGACAGAGAGACTGGAAAGGAAGGAGCATAGTGGGAGGATAATTCATCAAGATATTTGAACTGTTAAAATTTCACCAAAGCTGCCTTCCCTTCATGAACTGCAGCTTCATTAGTATGGAAACAAACTACATCTTCAGTCTACAGTCATATGGGGCTTAGTAAATGGGAATACATGCTAAGAAATGCAGAGAAAGGCAGTTTCATCATTGTGAGAACATTGTAGGTGGTACTTACAAAAAACTAAATGCTACAGCTTACTAAACGCCTACCGTGTGTGGTACCCTATTGCTCTTAGGTTACAAAACTGTACAGACTGCTACTTATACTAATATGATAGGCAATAGTAATATGGTGCATGAGAGTATACTCACGTATCAAACAAGGAAGAGGTAATGGATCTCCTCACAACAGTCTTACAGCCAGGACATCACTAGGTGATAGGAATTTCTCAGCTCCATTACAATCTTATGGGGCCACTGTGATTCAGACAGTCCCTGGATTATGAATGGCAGAGATTCTGTAGGTTTCTTCTTAAATTGAATGACATGTAAGTTGGAACAGGCACACTTACCTATTATCTGTAATAGCCGCCAAGTCTCACATCAACTGAATGTTTGTAATTCGGAGACTCAAATAGCCTCTGTTAGGAGGTGCATGTTGTGTGTCCCATGTTGGTAACTCAGGAACTGCCTTTATATGATGAGGAATGATGAGTTCCTAGAGGACCATGTGCTCTGTCACCATCATTGACCAGAAAGGTATTGTGCCGGGCAAGGTTGTGTATTCTTAAAACAAACAGCTGAACCTCAGCCAATCAGAGCAGTTGAGCTTCAGCCAATCACAGGCTGCCAAAGTGATCAGATTCTGTTTATACAAGGCAAATGCCCAAATAAGGCAAATGCTGAGCCCTAATTAACCAAGCTGTTTTTGTGTGTCACTTCCTTTTTCTGCCTATAAACACTTCCAAGGCAGCTGAAACAGTTCCAGGGTCCCCAGGCAGGTGGAGGTGGTGTAGGAGACCATCTCTGCCTGTGGTTTTCTCTATAGAGAAAGAAAACTCTTCCTAGAGGCTCCTGGAAAAATTCTCCTCAAGTTATTAAGGCAGAATTTAGTCAACTCCAAAAACTGTTTATCAAGGCCAATGAGCTTCTTTTTAAAATACTGGGGCCTTAAGTGGAGATGGAGGTAGTGGTTCCATTTCTTCGGATGTATGAGGCATTGTGATAAAGACATAGTTCTATTAGCCAGACAAAGGATTTGTTACCAAAGAAATAGGAGGTAACCCACCATACTCCCATGCGGTATGTGTATTACCTGATAAACCTTTGCTCATATGATGCAGGGTTTTTTTCCTCTATAACAGGTATGTTTTCAATATCAGTGCATCTTAAGAAACAAAAAGGAACTTTTGAAAATGGCATATGACATATTTTAGCCTGGTTGACCATTAAACCCATAATTGATTTGGAGTACAGCCACCACAAGCTGTTCCAAGAAAGAAAAAAATAAGGAGCTTTTATGAAACACTCATCCAAGAATAGAAGTATGCATTTTTCCTGTGCGTGGGCAATGCACCTTCTAGTACTTTCTTTAAGAACTGCAAGAAGTTAAAACGCAGTTGTTAAAGTGTCGCCCAACACAATGCCCCTCTGTTAGTCATTTGCGCTGGTTCATCTGTATAAAAATCGTTGGCTTTTAGGTAACCTGTGGATAAGGAATTTCTGGGTCTTCAGAAGAAAAGCCTGATCATTTTTACATTCCGTTCTAATGTAACCCCTTAAAAGGCCTCCTTCAGTTGCAAGTTCTACATTTGTGTATATTTAAATTCAATAAATGGAAAAATATTTTCCATCTTCAAAAATTGCACTCAACTCTTGAGTTCATAGATTTTGTATTTTTCTCTCCAACAGCAGTTAAAAATAATGCCTGAAAATAGGAATCTTATTATTCCGTGGTAACTTATAAAAAATTTATACAGAATCATTTGAATTTTTAGTCTAGATTTACAAAAATGTCAGCTCCTGTTAACAGTCAAATTACTCTCATATATATATCTCTAGTGAAGTATATATAAATTACTCTCATATATAATCATATATATATGATTAAAACCACAATAATCCATTAGTCACGTCATGATGGGGACCATCACACCACATGCTTAAGCCTTTAATTTTGGCATTGGTTCCAATATTCTGTCTCGGCTCTGTAGTTTCAGAAGGTTCCATCTGGATATTTCTACTGTCACGTATATATCCCTAGATAGGTCAGGGAGCCAATTTTGTGGTTTTGAAAGCCATCATGGCTACCTCCCCTTCATTATTCCAGGTAAGTAAACATAGGGTGAGTCCTTGAATTTCTGTGAGCCACTTTGACACAAAGCTGGATCAAGGTCAAGGGTTTATTTATGTCATGGGCTTCACATGTTCCTACTCAAACTGTACAGAGAGAGTAAACAGCACTTTGGATCCCTTGGAAGAGAATTCCTACTCTACATACATAGTCTGGGGTTGCAAAGTCTTTCCTCGGGGGTCCAACTGCTCTTTCAAGCAAAAGCTTAAGTCATAGAACTGTTTCAAGTATGAAGTCTGGAGCCACAAATCTTTGACGCTTACTCTACTTGGGACGTTATTTTGCTGCCAATTGTAGTATTTACATCCACCTTGCCTCTGGAGATGAAAACCAACCCTCACGTAAACAGATCAGCCACCGGAGACCTTCACAATGACAGTGAAGTCGTTGATTCGGAGAGGGAACAGTTTCAGGGAACCTCCTGGGGGACATGGTCAACTGGTAGGTTCTCTACACGTGCAAAGTAAATCCCGCCTAGTGTGTCTGTAAGTCTTTTTATTCCTTATTCTGGCAACACAATTCTGTAAAACCCATTCTGCTAGACATCACACAGACATCACAGCAGTTCATTAAGCCTGGCTGTAGGTATACTTGCAGAACAGGAACCCTGGTTCCCGTGGGATGGACGCTATTTCTATTACACTGGCAGTGAGACATTCTTATCTTCTCTGTCACACACACCCGCAGCTTCTACTCCAGTTGAGCAACTCCAAGATCCCTTCCCAAACATGTTCTCATGGTTATTGCCAACATTCATTCACTATGTGCTCTAGTTATTTTCATGTATAGTAAATACTTTTTCTCCCAAAGCAAGGGGCCTGTGTTCATAATTGGGGTTTGTTGACTGTTGAGCTTTGATTAACCTGGAGGTCATGAGAGGGGGTGTAGATGATCTCAAGGAGCATATTTAATATATTTAATATGGTGTAGTCTTTCTGCTCAGTGATGTCCTGCCCAATCTGCAGGATAAAGAATGCTATCATCTGGGCAGCACCTGTGGCTCAAAGGAGTAGGGTGCCGGCCCCATATACAGGTGGTGGCGGGTTCAAACCTGGCTCCAACCCAAAACTGCAAAAAAACAAAATAAAACAAACCAACATAAAAACTAAGAATGCTGTTATCTTCCAGCAAAGAGGAGGTGGCCACTTCCAAAGGCCCAGTGAATGCAGAGTGATCTAATTATTTAAAGTCCTCCCAGATACTCACATCCCAGACATCAGGATTCTGCTCCTTCCCTTGCAGTGCCCTGGTTTTAATTTTGTAGATATGTTGAAACAGAAAAACTCAAGTAAATTCAAACAAGGGAGAGGGGCAGAGAAGTTGGGTACATCCCCACCCAAAGGGCACCTTGCACGGCTGTGTTGCACACTTCCTGGGTGATGGATACATAAAAGCAAACTATATTAACCTAATATGTAGCCCCATTTTGATCTGAAATTAGGTACCAGTATCAGAGCTATGCTGCTGGTCCTGGTTTCTGAATGGTGAGAAGAGCACAACAGCTCTCATAAGCAGGATGGAATGCCTCATAGGCAGATTGTTTTCTGGGGTAGCACGCTGCAGAATTCCAGCTGGAGAATTGCATGCTGCCATCTATGGGCATGGTGTGATGAGTGAAGAAGCATCACCAAGAGAAAGAGGGAAGCTGTGGGCCCCTGGTGGTGTCTTCCTGCTGGTCACTTTCCTGTAGGGAGAAGTTCCTCCTCATTCTAAGCTGATCCCAGCGGGGCAGACAGGTGGCAGAACCACACACAGCCTGCTGTTCTCTTCTTTGTGTGGCCGTGCAGAGTTTCAATTCCCCACAGGGTCTCTGTTGCCCCCTGTTGTACTCTGGCACTCTCCTGTAGTCACTCTGGTCAAAATGCAGCTGTTTGTTCGTTGTTTTAGTCTTTTTTTATTTTTGTAGCATCACCTTTAGTTAGCCATCTTTCTAATACATTATTTATTTCTTAATTTTTTTCTTCTACATCAAAACAGACAAGGAAAAGCATTGCAAGCTAACTCTTCTGGATCTGTGCTGTTTTTCCTTCTAAATCCGACCACTAACCTTCTCTTGTTAATCTTATTTATTTTGCTTCTAAAGTTCTCCCCTTTCTCGTATCCCTTCTCCCTACACACGAATGGCTTTCTGTGTAAATTATAGAATTTTACATCTAATATGTTCATAATTTCAGTCTCTTTATTGGAAATTTTAAAAAAACATTAATTTATACTATAAATATTTTCTTATACTGTTTTCTACATTACTTCAAATTAATATCAGGTCATATATATATATATTTTATGTGATTTGCTTGTAACCATTAAGTGTTCTTTATTTTAATAAATTTTTCAAAATGCTTAATTTATTATGTGTTATGCAAAACCCTTTTCTTTTTCATATATTTTTCTTGTTTAATAAAAATATATTCTATTTCAAATTTTAGAGCATAGTTAGCCATGTGCTCTTGTTACAATGATGTATGTCCCTTTCTCCGTTTTTTTTCTCCGAAATAATTGAGTTAAGACAAGTAAACTTAGTTAACCATCCTTAAGATCTAAATGAGTAATCCCTGTTGTAATTCAGTATTGCTATTTGGAATAGTATTTCTTTCATGACGGACAGCCACAAATCGTATTACTCTGTAAAACTTATTACTTTGAAATGTTTCTCAAGATGTTTTATGTTAATCCCATTATAATGGACCACAATCAAGCAATCGCAATGGTAGTAATTTTCACTGCTTTTACAGAAATTGTAGAGAGACAGGACTAAATTCAAAACTTACTCCAAATAAAACAGCTATCAACTCTTATGTTCTTGATAACAAGAAAGGCTAAAGTATCTTCCATAAAAGCCTAGCATAATAAGATTACGCATGTTCTAGTTAGAAATTATGGATTTTTTACATTTCTCATTTTCCTTATAGAATGCTTTATGCGGAAATCTAATTTTAACATTGGAAAAATGGCATCCGAATTGCTATATGAAGTTTTCATACAGATCTAATCTTCATGGAGCTGTACACAGTCTGTGTTCAATAAAGTCTCTCCAGTACAATTATCTCTAATAAAATGAAAGTGAGTTATGTAGATGAAAATGATAATTAGGTAATTTTCATAAAACTGCTTTTAAGTTTAAGGATCAATTTTGCCTCCATATAAGCCATGATAAATTGAATAATTAATGCTAAAACTATTTGATTAAAATGTATTCTCAGAGATCTGCTTGTAGTACTAGTGTATGCATTCACTTCTTTAATTATTAACAATTATATTTGGGATTTACTACATTCCAGATGCTGTACTATGTACCACGGTTACACACAAGACATACAGACAGACATCGTCCATTTTACCATGCTTCTTAGATATTATAAATATGACTTTTTTAATGAATTGAAGGTTTATGGCAACTCTAAGTAGAGCAAGTCTCTGGGCACTATTTATCCAAGAGTATTTGTTCATTTCATGTCTCTCTGCCTCATTTTAGTAATTATTACAAGCTTCCAACTTTTTCATCATATCTTGTACCATGCTCTGTGGTTGGTTACCTTTGATGTTACCATTGTAATTATTTTGACGCACCCCAAACTTTCCCTATATAAGATGGAAAACTTGATAAGTGCTGGGTATGTTCCAATTGCTCTACTGACTGGCTGGTTCCTCATACTTTTCCCCTTAGGCCTCCTCGCTCCCCAAACCACCATAGTAATAGTACCGAAATTGAGCCATTCATAACTCTACAAGGGCCTCTGAGTGTGCATGCGAAAGAATGAATCACATGCCTCTCAATTTAAATAAAGAGCTAGAAATGGTCAAGTTTAGTGAGAAAGGCATGTCAAACGTTGTGATCGACGGAAAGCTAGGCCTCTTATACCAAAGGGCTAACCAAGTCAATAATGCAAAGGAAATGTTCTTCAAGCAAATGAAAAGTGCCACTTCAGTGAGGACACAAATGGTAAGAAAGAAAAACAGTCCTATTTCCAATGTGCAGAAAGTTGGAGTGACCTAGATAGAGGATGAAACCAGCCATATCATTGTCTGAAGCCAAAGATTAATATAGAGCCAGGTCTGTACTCCCTGTAATCCTAGGGAGGCTGAAAGAATTAAAGAAGCTGCTAAAGGAAATTTGCAACTAGCCAACGTTAGTTCGTGCAATTTAATAAAAGAAGCCATATTCCACAATATATAACCACAATTTGGAGCAGCAAGTTGTCAACACAGGAATTATCCGGAAGATCTAGGTAAGATAATACGTGAAGGTGGCCATACTAAAGAAAAGATTTGCAATGTAGATAAACAGCTTTCTACAGGACTTTCATTGCTAGAGAGACGTGACTTTCAAACAGGCTGACTCTCTCACTGGAGGCTAATTCGGCTGATGAGTTAAAGGTGAAGCCAATTACCAAAACCCTAGGGCTCTTAAGGATCATACTGGCTTCACTCTGCCTGGGGTTTATAAATGGAACAATAAAACTTGGATGGTGGCACATCTGTTTATAGCACAATTTGCTACATATTTTAAATCTATTGTTGGGAACTTCTTCTCACAAAATACATTATTCAAAATATTATTGCTTTTTTGTAATGCTTGTGGGCACCCAAGAGCTCTAATGGAGATGTACAAGGAGACGGGTGCTATACCTGCTAACACCCGTAGATAAGGGGTAATTTTGATTTCCCTGTCTTGTTATTAAAGAAATACATTTCTAAGGCTATAGTTACCGTAGGTAGTGGTTCTTCTGATAAATAAAGAAAAAGTAAATTGAAACTCTTCTGGAAAGGATTCACCACTCTAGATGCTATTCACAACATGCATGATTTTTAACAGGAGGTCAAAATATGAACATTAACAGGACTTTGGAAGAAGTTGATTTCAGCCCTCATGGACGACTTGGAGAGGTTCCAGACTTCTGGAGGAGTAACTGCCAATGCAGTGAAATAACACGATAACTAGAATTAGAAGTGGAGCTGGAAGATATAACTAAATTGGGGCAATATCAGGACCAAATGTAAATGGATAAGGAGTTGCTTTTGATGGGTCAGCATAAGGACGTAGTTGCTAAGATAGAATTGTTTCTGGATGAAGAATGCTGTGGACATTGTTGAAATGGGACAACAAAAGATTCAGAATACTACACAGGTCACTATGAAAATTTTGAGACAGAGTATGTTGTAATCCATTATTTCATTTTCCAGAAACACAGCAGACAGTAAACAGTGTCCTTCACGATTCACCAGTGCAAGTTCCACCTTACTCAGCTTACCAGGATTTCTGGGAGAGCTTCATTTGTTTCTGTCTGCATAGATTTATGTTTCTTGATTTTTGTGTAACTCAAAACTTTCACAATGACCCA
>NW_003852525.1:3250713-3257797 GCF_000181295.1 Otolemur garnettii | reverse complement strand
TTAGAAAAGCAACGTTTTCTTCCAATATAACTTGATTCTATACTCTTGCCTGTTCTTGATGCATCTAAATTATTTAATATAGTCAGAAAACTTCTTGTGCCATTGCTAAGAATCCTCTGTTCCCTTAGTCAAGATACGAGTTTTTACAATCCCCATTTCTCTTTAATATACTGAACCCCCATGACCCCCGATGCCCTCCTGCTGTCACTGGCTAACAAACACTCTTTTTATCAGCTTTAACTTCTAAATTGTCTAAATGTACTTTCCATGAAAAAAAAAAAAACAATCACACAAAAGAAGGTTTTTCTTCACCTTTTGGAGAGCTAGTTTATAAAAGAAGAAAAGATTTTATGGTTTATCAGACCTATCCCTGTATTGTCTCTATTAGGCTTTTCACTAACTAGGAAAACTGAACTTTAAGAGTTAAGGTTTTATACCCATGTAACTTTTTGTATGGCCTTTAAAATATCTTTATAACTGCCACTCTTGATTAAATAAATGACCATTATTTTGAAAAAAAAAAAGTGGGCTCCCAAGGGATCCCCTGGAAGCCTGAACGTGTGGAAATCTGTGGGAATGTAATGGGGTTCATCAACACTGGATAGTCAGTGCTCACTAGAGGAATCTCCGTTCCAAGTTCAGAACAGGATCAGAACAATCAGAAAGACATCCAGTGTGTTAAAATGAATGAACGCAGAGGAACTACTGAAATACAGAGATGGACTGTTGGTTCCCTGTGAGGCGCAAAACGCCACCAAGAAAATATTAGTGACACAGAATTAAGTAAAAATAAGGGATAAGATATTTGAGTATGTTGCCAAAGATTCTGAATAATGTTGCATACAGGCAAAGATAAAGGAGATGGGCAAATGAATAAAATTATGATAATATATCTTCAGAAAAATGTCCTACCCTGGACTGGCCTAAATGCTGTTCTAGTTGGAATTTGAAAATGTCTGGAAACCATGAGATTATTTATCCCATCATGTGTATTTTAATTTTTAAAATACCCCCCAACAATAACCTTTCACCAGAACTTGCAAATAAATCAATCTCTATTATTGTAAAGACGAAACTGAAATACTTTGAATCTCAGAAGCTCACGGACAAAACATACAAAAATGAGTAATCCGAAAAAGCGCTTTTAAGACTGCCCTCCCGAGAGAGAGAGGCCAGCGATTCTGAAATAAATTTCTAAATTTAAAACATATTTTCCATATTCAGAAATTTGCATGGGATCAGAATAAAAGAGAAATCTCAAGGGAACAGAACTCGAACGAGAATATGGGCATTGGAGCAATTATCGGAGGAGACAAAAGGCCTGAACCTAAGAGCATTTTCTCAAAAGTAATGTCTCAGCTGTTGGATATCAAAAGAGGCCAGGCTTATCCCATGTAAAGCGAGACTTCAGAATCCTGCTTTTGAAACTATTCCAATATGGAAATCAGTCTTTATATTTTATAGCTTTGTGAAGTCTTTCATCGAAGAATCTCAAAAAGGAAATGAAGTAAGGGCAGTGATTTTTTGAATATTAATGACTTCAAGAGAAATGGAAACAATTAAAAAGAAATAAAAGTCTGCAATAATGAAGCCACTTTTGATATCATCCATGAGGTGACTTGGACAGTTCTAGAAAAGGGGTGGCCCAGAGCTATCAGTCTGCTTCTGCGTCTCCTGCTAAGCCATAGAATTAGGCTCCAAGAGCTCAGAGGGAAGCGTGTGTTTCACTCTAGCAGAAAGCTGCCCTTTCTATTTCTATCCAAACACGTCTATTCGTGAAGTGTCTCCGTATTAAAACATACAGCACCGCAGTCAAGATTGTTTACAACTCAAGGCCTCAAATAGAAAAAAAAAAAATTAAGCTTTAAAATGCAGCGTTGTTCTTTACAATCAAGGCCGCTACGACGCAGTAACATCATGGCTTGTGAGATGTGATTTACATGCTTCTAAAAGTCCCATCTGCTCCAAAATGATAGCCATATATTTAAAACAGTTTCTTAGACGACCATCTTTATTGAATCCTCTTTCATGGAGCGGGGTCTTCACCACGACTTGCATAGCATCTGTTCAAATATTAAAACAAGCAGCACTTTGAGGCGTCTTGATACAAGATAGCCCTTCCTCCAGGCTCACTCAGCTTCAAAAAAACCAGAAAAGACCAGATTTTACTCTCTAATTTTCTTTCCAGCCATGGCCAGAAGCCTAGTTGCTCTGCAAATTGCAGAATTACCTGCAGTACCTTGGTTACTCTGTTCTTAGGAAGTCATTGTCTATTAATATAAAACCAATATACAAATATCTACATGTCCACAGGGGAAAAACACACACACACACACACACACACACACACATACAAGTATAGTCTAGCAGGGGCAGCGGAGAGGAGGGAGAGAGGAGCCGGGTGCAGGGACGGGGATTGGCAAGATCTCACCTAACGTTGTGTACAAAGTGAGGACGTTCAGCTCGCCCCCTGGGTGAAGGGCTCCACCACAACTTGACTTTACCTTGGAAATGAAAACAAAACAATGTCACATCTGGGACCTCATATGAATCTGAAATTTTTAAAAAAGTCATCGTCGATGAGGTTGTGTTCAAATTAAAAATTAAATTACCTAAGAAGGCATAACACATATGCCTGGAATGATATTAAGGGTTTCGATAAAATCGACATCCATTTAAATATCAATTTTATCCCTAAAATTATGATTAGAATATGTTACTGAATGTCTTAACACAATAACTAAGAAAATGCCATGAAGGCCACGTTAACCAGTTTGGTGAAAATATTTCAAATTCTATATGAAAACACTGGACCCCATGACTGCATTAATGTACACAGCTATGATTTAATTTAGAAAAAGAAAAGAAAAAGAAAGAATCTGTTACTGCTCACTCCGTTTTTGCTGGAAATGGCAGAGGTAGGTTGAATACGTCTATGAAGAGAAGGATGGAAGGAATCCATTTTTCCTTCTCATTTGAGAAGAACTAAAGTACATAATTGCATTTGGGGTAATAAGCTTTGTAGGTGTAGTTTAAGCATGAGAATTTCCCTCTCATCTTTCAGAGGCCCATATCCCCATTGATACAGGGCGGGTGGCACCCCACCGTGGGCTGCAGAGGTCCTGGGAGGACCTGCCCAGCCTTCTGCATTGGGCTGGTGGCGTTGGTGCCCCATGTGGGGAGGCCAGGGCTGGGGAAGCACTTGTGCAGAGGAGGACCAGTGCAGCCAAAGCCTGTGGGTGCCTAGGAAGTTCAGGGTGACCTCGGCACAGCCCACACTGCTGCCCAGGCCACTTCTTTCCCCTCTTATCCAAGTACAGTAAGGCCAGAGTGACGCTGCCTTCCCCAGCACACACACGACTTCTGAAGCTGAGAATGACTCCGATAGAGGCTTCCCCTATTCAGGGCTGAACATGTCCCCCCATTTCTAGGCCTGGACAATTTCATGAAGGGACTGTATCCATCCATTCGTGGACTCACTTTGAAAAAGCAGTTTTTCCACTGACCAAGTCCCGATCGAATGTAACTCTCAGGCTGTATGCACCCCTAGACAAGGACCCAGGCAGAGGTCCTCCTACTGGGGTCTTCCCCTCTGCCCGAAGCTCTGGTGCTTTTTACTCCTTCTGTGTTCCTTTCTGCCTAATAAATCCTACCTCACCCCTGATCTGTGGTCTATGGGCTTGCTCTTCCAATCCCCGAGACAAAGGACCTACTAAAGGAGAAATCCTGGTAACACCAGGACGCATGGATTTCCCCTCTTGCATTTGGCAAACTCCCTGTCGCTTTCAGGATGCAAAGTTTTCTCATAGTCCTCTGGATGCCGGAAAGCACAAGGTGAGGGGGTTACATGTCAGATCACATCCCACAGCAGATTTAGTTCACATTTTCTAATTATTTTATCACTATAACTTTAATTTTGTTTTATTAACTGATTCAAAAGTTAAGATGGAAATAATACATTTCCCTGTGTCGAATATTAGTTCTGGACAGTAACAATCAGGACTGCCTTTCTCTAAGAATGAACTTTTTTTATTATTATTTTTCAACGGGCTTCTGATCCAAGAAAGTCTTTGGATATTCTAGTACTGTGGTGTTATTAGTATTTCTTATATTTGCAATATTAATTTGTGAAAAATATTTAGGGTTTGCTGTTCTGTAACAGGTCATCTGTGCAACATCTTGTTAGCAGCTGTTAATCCGATGAATTTGCGTCTACTGCTTTTAGTATAATTAAATGCAAATGGAAAAGGCCGAGAGTATTAAAGGGAAAAAAATACAGAAAATAGCAACAATCTAGAGAAAGAGATAACTTGGATTTCTTTCCAATTTTAGAACCAGGCCAGAACATTTCTACTCAGTGGCTTATCGGTAAATGGCTTATGTTTATAACCCAAATCATGGAAGAGTTGTTAGTTGTAATATAATTAGAACGGACTGTCCAGTAATATTAGGATTTCTAGATGCTATCCATTTGCGTAGAAACATAAGCAGATGCTGCTGAGGTGGAAAGTCTATGCCACAGAAGGGCATGGTATAGATTTCCGTTCTGTCAAAACAAAGTAAAACACAAGCTTAAAAAGAAGGTCTGTCCAGAACATACCTGGTTTTAATGATGAGTGAGAAACTTATTGTATGTTTATTTTTTTATATTATTATTATTTTTTTTTTTTTGAGACAGACCCTCAAGCTGTCCCCCTGCGTAGAGTGCTGTGGCATCACAGCTCACAGCAACCTCCAACTCCTGGGTTCAAGCGATTTTCTTGCCTCTGCCTCCCAAGTAGCTGGGACCACAGGTGCCCCCCACAATGCCCAGCTATTTTTTGGTTGCAGCCGTCATTGTTGTTTGGTGGGCTCTGGCTGGATTCAAACTCGCCAGTTCAGGTGTATGTGGCTGGAACCTTAGCCACTTGAGCCACAGGTGCTGAGACTTATTGTGTGTTTATTAATAATTTCTTTAATATTAAGTTTGATTATCTATTTACAACCATAAATCACCAAAGAGAAGGTAGAAAAAGCCTATACAGGCCAATGAAATAAAATGTGTTGGGGCGATTTGAAGAGCTGATCTATGCGTCAGTTTCCTACCCAGAGAATGGTAAGTATGTCTTCATTTCAAATGAATCAAGGAATTGAGGATGATCGATCGAAAATTTAGCCTGGAGAGGAGTGAAGTATGTAGATAAATGCTTGGCTACGTTCACTGGATGAAGGTGAATGATTATCCTGAAGTTCCAGAAATAAAACACTTGACCATCTGAATTGAAGCAATATCAGCCATTGTCTTCATAATCAATTCTCCATATAACACTTCTGAAAACAGTACTAAAACAAACATTTTATTGTCTACCCACTTTTGAAAAATAAATTATAGATGCGTGTTCATGTGTAATAGACAGGGTGTCCATAAAATTCATGTGCAATGTACTATGTTAAACTATTTCAAATTGAACATGAGCTTTATTTCTGCTCTCTCTATAGAGCTCTTATCAATATAACCATATTAATGACTATAAATGTTTTATAATCATATAGCTATATAGTGTACATAAATATATATTTTTTTCTAATGAAAGCATAAAGTTCATTGTTACTACATAACATTAGTTAAGGAAAAGAGATCCATATACCCAATGTGTAGAATTGATTAACTACTCACAAATCACTTAATGGGAATTGAGGAGCAAAGAATCATCCACATCCGTGAAGGCCACTGATCACTTTGTAAAGTCAGATAACATAATTTAATTCTATTCTTAATACAACAGCAAACCTGTAAGCTCTACGTTCAAAACTTTCAAAACTGATTACAACTCAGAAAATACTATTTAAATCATCAGGGTACGATGCTGATAAAAAAGAAAATGAGATCACCACGTACCACGACATGAGAGAATTTTGGAAGAAATTACTGAACAGCTTTAATTCCTTTATGTACATAAGGATGCATGCATTTGGAAGTTAGAAAGATTGACTCACATAACTTATTGAACTTACCCAAGTCCTCGATAAATAATGAGGGACTGCCAAATGGAAAGGAGGTATAAACCTGATTCCCTTCCCAAAATTTAAATAGGAATTTCTTTTTTGTTTTTGGCCAGGGCTGGGTTTGAACCCACCACCTCCGTCATTTGGGACCGGCGCCCTACTCCTTTGAGCCATAGGCGCCGCCCTAAATAGAAATTTGTATCACAGTGAAGCATACACAATAAATTCTATGACATCTAATGTTATTGGCCAAATAGTTCAGGCATGTCTCACTGACACATCTAAACGATTTGTATAATTATAAACTATCTTTAGCGGGAGATATTTCAAAATAAGTAATATTTAGATATATACAGATATATTCTTATTTATGAAAATTTAACCCTTTAGAACCTCGTGATTAGATGATTCAATGAAATATGACCACATTTGAAATAAAATGGTCATTGTATAATGAAGCATGTATTTTAAACCCTTCTTTCATCATATATTATAAAAGTCTGATGCATTTCATTTTCATATACTATATGTTAAATATGGCCCTACACTGAAATATATGTGAGAGATAACCTTGGCATAGAGTACCTCCCAATTTAAAATGCAGGTGGATATAAAAGTTAGGTATTTGTGAATGGAGCTCTGAACACTCAGGCTCAGTTCAAGCCTTACTTTGATGACTCCATTCTCCCGACTTCCTTTCCTCCCCACCAACACGGTCACAGATAGAGACAATACACTGTGAAAACATGGGAAGGGTCCCAACAGGATGAACGTAACTGCAAAAAAATGATGCTTGAAACAGTCTCATTTATTTCAAAGTTTTTAAATGAAAGAATGGAAACACATCCCCCTAAGGCTTTAAACCACACAGTCGGGATCAGTTCTGTTTCCGTCAGGTCTTTTTCTTGAGTGCCGTTTGCACGGAAAAAAGAGCGACCTTCTGCAGGGGACTTTAAATACGCTTCTCTCCACCACGCAGGGACAAAGATGAGGAAGAGAGAGTCACAGCCCACGAGTACCGAGGAATTCATACAGTAAGAGTTATTTTGGGGTACTTAAAGTTATTTTTTAAAACTATCTCTACCAATACAGAATGAAT
>NW_003852525.1:3249191-3250310 GCF_000181295.1 Otolemur garnettii | reverse complement strand
ATCTCACCTGAAAGTCTCCATCAACCATCTGGGAAGACAAATAGGACCAGACTTTATTTGCACCAGCAAAACTCTGCTCTCTGCAGCCAAAGGAACAGTTTAAGCAGGACAGAAAGACTTTTAGACACTAATTTCTTTCCTCTAACTAAGCAATGCAAAATTTTTTTAAACAGAGTGGAAAGTCTAGACTCGCATCCTGGCCAGGTTTTAACAATCACATCAATGTCAGAGAGCCATACAGTGCCTACTCACTGAGCCACAGGTGCCACCCACAGGGTGACAATTATTCAAACCAAGTAAGTGGGAGGCCAGGACCAGGGCCAGAAATCCCACCACCCATTTGCCTACCCTAGAAGTCCATTTTTATAATTCACTTTAACTTAAATTTACAATATTTTGTGACAATGAAAAACAAAAAAAAAATTTGTGTATTTCTCTGTCACAGAATAGTTTTATGAAAAGGTCAGACTATAGCAATTTTTCAATTATGATCAAATGTTGATGATTTTTCCCATGATAGTAATGTAATTTTGGAGACTAGTTGGTAACGCAAATTTCATCATACATATTTTAATCATGGTCAGTCAATTTGAGAATTTTTACACAAACTCCGACCACACGATAATTAAAATTGGGAGAAAAAAAACTGTGGTTAGCACTGTACTTCCTCCTGCCTTTCTTTTAGAATGGTGCCTTTCTTTTAGAATAATTGCAACAATTTATTCTGAAAAAATTATTCCTGTAGCTCAAAGAAGTAGGGCGTCGGCCCCATATAACTGGTGGTGGCAGGTTCAAACATGGCCCCAGGCAAAAACTGCCAAAAAAAAAGTAATAATAATAATTGTGCAAGATATATGGAAAGATAATGGAAATTCTTGATCAATAAAATTAAATTATTATTTAATAACTCACTATATATTCTGGAATCCTAATTTCTTATAAAATTAAAATACATACTATACAAAATGCTGAGGAAAGAGTCTGTGCCTATTAAACACCATTTAACTCTAATTTTATGTATATAAATTGTTCTATATACTAAACATCTCAGTTTACTGATAAGAGAATTTCTTTTGCTTATAGCATATGTATATATGCACACACATTTATATGGGTGTA
>NW_003852525.1:3231879-3248481 GCF_000181295.1 Otolemur garnettii | reverse complement strand
TGCTGTTTTCATATACATTTTGAAATACTCTCATCAAACTGGTTAACATAACTTTCATGTCATTTTCTTAGTTATTGAGTTAAAACGTTCATACTCTGCTTTTAGAAAGATTCACTTGTACCTTTGTAAGATAAACCATAGAGGTGACCCCACTTTTCCACAAATACCTACAGCCTTGAGTGTCACAGCTCTCTCTTTTTTTTTTTTTTTAAATCCTAGCTACTTACCTATTCAATGGTTTCAGTCCCTGTGCCTGAGATTCAAGTAAGGCTGTTTGTTTGACAGCCTGGGACAAATTTCTCTTTGGGTCACAGGTTGAACCTTGAACTGTTCTCGGGATTTGTCCAGTAGAGTGAAAGTGACTGCGCCGTGCGTCCTCGGCTGCCACAGAGGATCTGCAAAGTTATGACAGAGGGAAATGCAAAAGGGGGGCCGCTGACAAGCGCAGAGATGAGAAGGGGATGTTGTGAGACGGTTGCAGAACCTTGACAGCTGGCTGAGAGCTCGTCAGGCGAGGCAGCTCGGTCAAGGCCAAAGAGAAGTCTGGCGCAGACGCGCAGCTCTGTAATGACGCGAACCCACCAGCAGGGCGCGCTGCGTGCAGAGAGGGCGGCCTCCTGCTCCGGGTCTGCGGCCACCTGCACACCTGGGGCAGGACCAGGCACCTCTCTGAGCCTGTTTCTTAAAGAAAGGTTTAAAAATACGTGTCAGTTGCCTTCCAAAATTCTTTGACGAGAAATGTCACTAAATTGACTCATTCTAATGGTTTTATCCTCATCACTGGTCATACAACTAGTTGGGATTTAGAGAACAAGAAGCAAGAATAATCCACAAAGGATTGTCAACAATAACGGGAAACACAGGAGACAAGAAGAAATCAACTCTCTCTTCCTCAAAAATGTCAGGAAGGTGGAAATGAACACGGGAAGTGGAGTAGCCGTAGGTCGGGGAACGCCGCGGACAGGGCGGTGCTGATTCTGGGTGGCTGACCTGTCTATCATCCCGTCACCTGTAGCTGCTTTTTATTCTGAACTCAACAAATACATTAAAAACAACAATTTCTGTCAGTCTTGTCATGACGTTTTGATACTATTCTTTTGGAGGCAAAACAGAAGATTCTGTGATTTTTTTTTTTTTGTACATCTTCTTAACCTTATTTCTAATTATTATACTTGTGTTGTAAAACTCACGGTTGCTGAGATTCTTCCATATCTAATGCACTTTGGGGTGGCCTGGAAGGCTTGCATGATATGTTAAAATCAGAGCACAAATGTGGGAAACTAATTCCACATTTATTTTTCTGCTGGTGTTATGTATAAACAGAAGCCACAGGTGTTCACAGAAGCAAACCAGGAATGAAGCATTGGAAAGGAGACCTGCTTCCCACGGCAGCTGCATCGTAAAAGTAAATGAAATTCTGGGCGTTCCTGTGGCTCAAAGGAGTGGGGCACCAGCCCCATATGCCTGAGGTGGCAGGTTCAAACCCAACCCTGGCCAAAAACTGCAAAAAAAAAAAAGTAAATAAATAAATAAAAATAGTAAATGAAGTTCATTTTTATTATGACTAAACTAAATTATTCAGTCTAAGAAAAATTCCATTAATGTTCTTTTTCAGAAACACCATTCCTAAAGAGAAAATTCATACATATGGGCCAAGTCTCTACACAATAAAAATATAGAAAAAAATTTCATCTGAACGGAAGGAAAGGGACACAGGGTAGACGAGAATCTCTCAACTCTGACGCAAAGAGAGTTTTATGTAACCAAACTAACTCAGTGTTTTTAAGAACTCCCAGTTATTTGAGGATGAACACGATAGAGAGAATAGCTGTCTGCAAACAAGATTGACTTTCTGGTTGGTGAATTTTTTTTTTTCCTCCAGTAAAATAATTGGTTTCTGAGTCAATGTCTTTCCAAACAGCAATTCGTGAGAACACGCGGTGGTGGAGGGAGAAGGTAGCTGGGGAGAAATTTGAGCACTGCCTCTGTTTATGGGATCAATCGTTATTTAAAGAAAAAGCCGGATGGAAGGAAACAAGACGTGTCTTCCTGAGCATGACATCCCCATGATATTGGCCAGTCCAGATAGCAAATAGAGTTAGGTGGAAGCACATTTAATTTCCACGGTGTCAATGGCGGGAGTTATATAATGCAAGAAGCATTAACATCTAAAGAGTTTTCTGTTAAGTAAAGGTTAGAGAAATCAGCGTCCTCTTCAAAATTCGTTTCTAAATTTATACCACACACTTGTTGCACTCTTAAAGATTGAGGATATTTTTGAAGATCCCAGAAAATTTATTTTCTTTTAAGGGAATCTACTTTACTGAATTACAAATATATAGGATGTTCACGGACTCCTGTGATATACTTGAAGTTTGGGGGAGGAAGGTCCTTTACCATTCATTACGCCTATTGTTTTTGAAAACAGAAATGCTCAAAAATGCAAAATATGCTGGAAATTTATTGATTTATTAAATCACTTCCTTCTGTGAATCAAAGATAACTGGGGAGAGCAGAAATGAATAACAAATGGCGAATTTTAAACTGTTGGATGCTTGGCTCACCAGTCGCTCAACATACCTCAGTGGTTATATATTTTTTAATTCAGTCTGAAAAATCATAGAGGGCTATAAATTAGTTGTTGTTATCTTTAAGCTGCAGTATAATTTGGTACATTTATGCCGTGTCTCTTTTGTTCACTATTTACGCAGTGTCAAATATTTCTTGAATGTATCCTCAAATGTGATCCCATTTCTTAAAAGAGGAAACCCGTGTACAAATGAGTCTGTTGGAAAGAATGACGCCAATTATACTAATTATACATTAGTACGCTCTGCCAGACCTATCACTGCTATACTTCATTTTGAGGGTTAAAATAATTTTCTGACTATATTTCAATAGGAATACTAATTGCGGGATTAGGGAAAAACGGATAGGTAACTCACAGAGTAGATGTTGAGCTGAAAATTCAAGCAAAGTAATTTTCTTATAAAATATCATGTTTCCTATAAGAGGAAGGAAGAAATGGGTGAAGGTGGAAGACAGAGAGGTAAGAAGGCAAATAGGAATGAATGGATCATTATCCAGGGGGCAGTTCTTCTCATTTTAATTTATTTTATTCTAAAGTTTATTTTAAAGTATGAATTCAAGGCTAGTAAATGTGTTTATTATTAACATCAATCTCTTACACACATTTTGCGATTGATAAAATGTCATAAGAATGTAAGACATTAGGAAAGCCAACCGTTGATATTAATTCTCTTTTAGGAGAGGATAACTCTCTCTATATCTTATTTATTATAGATTTGTCTCATTTATTATTCAATAGTATCTTGAATTATTACTCAACATTGAATATTTGTTGAAGTTGTTGATTTGAATTATTATTCAATATTGAATTATTATTTAATATGATCTCATTTATTATTCTATAATGGATATAGAACATGTGATAAGTCTAAGTGGGGTCTAAGGAAGCTGGGTGCCCCACATTAGAACCTGTTTCCAGATGATGGGCTGGGACAGAGCATCCTTGTTAGGGAAGATTAAGTTACAGATCGTCAAGGAAGAGTCTAATTTAATGACATCTTAAACCAAAGTAAGTGCGTAGTCACCATTGAAGGGTCAGCCACCGCTGAGGGACGCCTTTGCTAATTCCTAGGAAGGCGTTCATGGGATAACAGCTGCTCTATTTATGCTACAAACCTTTGAGTTATCTGGTCACTCATCAGTGGGTCGAAGATGGGAAGAACGTGCCCTTCAGGACAGCAGTCTCATTACTCAGGCTGGGGTAATCCCAAACCAAACTGCTGATGAAATGATAACCCAATTTTGTTTTCTGCTTTTACTCTGGCAAAACCCCCTGTGACCCTCCATAACTGGGCTTTCTCCCACTGGATAGGACTGATTGTTTTCTCAATGATACGGAGAGAACATTCAGATGGAATCCGCCTTCCATAAAAACAAAGCTGTATCCTGCTGCCCTGTGGCCAGGGCTCCCCCTAGATCTGCCCAAAGGTGTGGTCCTAGTGAGTCCCTCTGAGGGACTCTGAGGCGGTGCCCCTCGTTACAAAACAAAACAAAACAAAACAAACGACACCAAGCAGAGATCCTGCCAGAATCTGCTTTGTTCTGTTTTATTTTAAGCACCTAACTGTATAGGAAAAATTGGATCATAAAATATTCCTTCATATCTTTTAGACTCTAGTCCTGTTCATTGTACGTCTGTGTGTGTGTGCATATATATGTACATATGATTTATTGATTTATAAATAAATTTTATAGCTATATTTATAAATATATATAAATGTACGTAAAATATATGTTTCTAAATATATATTTTTATTTTTGACTAATAGGAGGGTACAAGAGTTTAGATGACATTTTTTCCATTTCTAAGGTAAAGCTCAAGTTGTAGTTGAGCCCTTCACTCAGGGGGCGCGCTGAACACCCTCACATTGGGCACATGAGGTGACATCCCACCAATAGCTCTCCTTCCTCCCCTCTAACCCTCCCTACTCTCTGCTCCCTGGCCCTAGACTATTCTTGTGTTTTTCTCTTATACGGGCATGTAGCTGTTTATATATTGGTTTTATGTTAGTACTGAGTACATTGGATACTTGTTTTTCCATTCTTGTGATACTTGACTAAGAGGAATGTGTTTCAATTCCTTCCAAGTAAACACAAAAGTCTTCATCTTTTCTTACGGCCGAATATTCTATTTTTAAAGATAGATGTGGGAAAAAATGCATTCACGTGACTGGTAGCTAAACTACCTGATATAAGGGCTATTGTATCAGCCAGTGTTTGCAAAAGAAAGAGAAGCACTTTCAGTGCTATTAGAAAAATAATGCATTATAAGAATTAGACTTTGTGCAATTCTGGGAACTCGTTAAGCATTGTACGGTGGCTGTGGCCTCTGCATCTGCAATGATATCCAGAAGGCTTCCTAACTCTGTCCACAGGCTGCCTCAGGTTGTGATATCATCTCAGGCTTTAGTCTCAACAAAGGGAGATTAAATAATCTGCCCAGTCCAGATGAGGTCATCAGATTTCCCCAACAGGAAATAAGCCAGATGAAATTTAAAAGATCTTTGTAGAAATTGTTTGTTCCCGAACGGTCCTATTACGTTTTTATAAACAGAGAAGATAGCTAGATAGATAAATAGATAACGTTAAAATAAAATAGAATGAAAACAAAACTTACAATTCCTCCAGCAGACAAAAGCCAGTTAAGCCACAGAAACAGCCTTAACCTTGCTTGATTCGCAAACATAAGCAGAACAGTTGACTTGGGTTTTTCGTCATAAATGGATTCATTAAAGAAAACCAAACTGAAGCTTACCCCATCAGAAGCTGCCAACTAACTTATATAACTAGGGACTGCCCAATAGGAGAATCAAATATGACATCCACATAATCATAGCAAGTCAAACTTGCCTTGCTTCTGAGACCTCATGGGGGCCAGACCTGGATCCTCCCGCCTATGCTGAAATAATCTGTTACCAAGGCCTGGGTTTGTATTCTCCACAGGACGTGAAGGAAATAATGAGATTTGTTTTCTACACAGGGTGAGTAACCATGCTAAGAGAGTTCTGTGAACTTGGAGTTAGAACTGACACAAACTGGTTTTTTCCAAGACAGTGTCCACATTTGGCTATTTATAAATCTCTCCCTCCATTTCAATGCAAAAAACATCATGCCTAGAGTAGAAATTTAAAATGTTAAGGATACAAATGATGGATGAAGAATTGGACCACCAAGTTCACAGCTGCTGCAGAATCCTGCCTCTACCTGTGATGACTTCAAAGTGGACACCTGCTACCCTCCTTAAACTCTGTCAACTCCCCCAAGGCCAGTCTGGCTGCTTCTTAGCCAGTGCCACCTCCTTTTGTTTCAACAAAAGCCCCAACTAAAGTCTTGCCTACTGTAAATTTTCTGATCTTGGGTCAATTTCAATAAAAAATGCTTTATGTTTCCAAAGTTGACACACACTAGTATGCTGGTGCTCGTTGTCACTGGTTCTTCCCAACTTTGTTCACTCCAGACACCACCAGTTGTAGAACTTGATTTAACTTTTGGCTACACTATTTCCTGATGACATATTGAGGTCATACTAAAAATATAAATAAAAATATTAGCAACATCACAGGGCATTTTTTTTTTTTTGAGACAGAGTCTCAAGCTGTTGCCCTGGGTAAAGTGCTGTGGCATCACAGCTCACAGCAACCTCCAACTATTGGGCTTAAGCCATTCTCTTGCCTCAGCCTCCCAAGTAGCCAGGACTACAGGCACCACAGGGCATTCTTAAATGTACTAATAAAAATCAAATACTCATCAATGAACAAAGATGTATGATGTGTGTTTTTTTATTGACTACATTTTTACTGGATTTAAAAAATATATATTTATTGCAAGTTTTGATGGCTTTAATAGACTCAAAGTTTTGATGTGTCTATCTATGGGTCAAGAGAATTCTGTGTACATTAAATAAAATACTTACACACACCTACTAGTTAAAATAAGTGCGTCCAATCTCTTAGGCAGCAGAAGTGAGTTCTTATTTAATGACAATTTTACAAATCTCAGAGGAAGAGATAATAGACCCTTATTCTCAGTGAAGTCAGAAATGAGATCCTGTAGTTCGTAGTGTCCTGACATGTTTATAAAAATAAAATCTTAAGAACATAGGTAACTATGAGTTTAGAGTAGGTCACAGAGGAAGATTAGTGAAGGAGAAATAGATACACTTGATTTATAAATGTATGAGATTAAAACTCAAAGGATGGTAATTCTCCATAACTTCAGCTTTTCCTAAATTTCCTTATCCAAGTAATAACAAAAAATGTGTAGATCTACAGTCAAGGTCACTAGTGAAGGGGTTTGGGAATATTCATATTATTGACTGTACTAGGCAGTGACCGTGGTGATCTCATATAGGTGAGGAACACAACTTGGACTTCAGAATTAAAAATGCAATTTAGTTTCTTAGCTTTTCTGTTATTTAAATAGCTACATATATATGATTTATTTATTTAGGCTTCCAGAATTGTAATGAGTGTCTGTTATGCTTACAAAAGATTTAATGTATGGTACTATAGCTTATTTTTTTTTTCTTAATTTTTAACGTGACAGGTTCAAGAGAGATACTTTCTGAGGTCTTTTCCAGCTACAAAATATGGAGAAACTAGGACAGCCAGATTTGTGTTTTATCTGTCAGTATTATTTTTAAGAGATCTACGGGCACAGAGTTTAATTTGAAAATGCAGGGATGAAAGTGATCCATTAGAGGTTTAAGCACATGGGGTTATCTCAATAGCTTTCCTGTAGACACCATTTCAGACACCCTATTAACCTAATCCGATGAGATGCAGCTGTGACTACGTAAGTCACTTCTGTTCAGACTGGGAATTCTTTTTCAGAATGGTATAACAGGATCAAGGGAAATAAAATATATGTAATTGACTTTGCCCGTTGTGTGGCAATGTGGATTAATTATTGGTACAATAACAAACTAATATATACAGTAAATTCACACAAATATCCTTATAAAAATACATGACCAAATTTAAATCTCAGAAAATACATGCACTGCCTCCAGTATATAATTTTATCGATCATTGTATATTTTTGTGTGTGCTGAAACATATCCCAATGTAAATTTTTCATTAGAGGCTGATGTGGGAGGAGCGCTCGAGCTCAGGAGTTTGAGACCAGCCTGAGCAAGGATGAGACCCCATCTCTACTGAGAAAAATTAGACTGGTATGGTGGCAGGCACCTGTAGTCCCAGCTACTCAGGAGGCTGAGTCTGGAGAATGACTGGATTGCAGGCATTTGAGGTTGCTGTGAGCTGTGCAGATGCTATAGGCAATTAAGTCTAAGCAACAGAATGAGACTCAGTCTCAAAAAGAAAAAATGTTCTTTAATTCTGGAATTTAATTTCTCTTATTTCAACATTAATACATATTTGTGAGCTTCCCCGTTACATTTTTTTTTTTTTGTTCTTGTCACTTTTCTGCTGATGAAATACTGACTCTTTCATTTAAAATACTGCAAAGAGAGGCTTTCGTTTTGAATATCCATCTTTATTGCTCAAGTTGACAGGTTTCCTTAACTGAATTGTAATTATTTTATCTTCCTGATGGTGCTTTTGATTCAGTAGGTCCTGATGCACTCTGGTAGAATTCCCTTTGCAGTGGCCGGTCAATAGCACACGGCAGATGTGCTGAGTTCTTCTCTAAGAAGCAGGTAGATAAAAAGCCAGTGAAGATCTCTCCATGGCCGGCGCAGAGAAGAATCGCTTACCACAGCCTTCCTTGTCGTGTTGAAGCTCAGCTCCAAGCCAGGAGAAGCGGTCAGCCCCCAGGAACAGTTTCCCTCTGAGTCCACTGTGGGCAGCAGATCTTGCAGCCCTCAAAATAGCCCTCCCTGCAGGTGCCTGCCCCTAGACCGGTCTAATTTTTCTATTTGAGTAGAGATAGGGTCTCATTATGCTCTGGCTGGTCTAGCCCTTCTCTGATAGAATTCACTGGCTTCTCTCTGCAGAGACTTCAGGAATTCTGGAGGTCCTCATTATCTCCCCTGGGCCTGGGAAATAAACCGAGTTTCTCGTCTGCTGTGGGCCTTACGCTTGCGTTCCACGCAGAGAAGGGTGAAGCACCACGGCTGTCTTTCTCATAAAGAAACACTGAGGTCAGAGTTCTGCTAAAGTTTACAACCGTTTAAAAGAATTTGTGAAGAAGAGTGAATACAGATGGCAAGTAAAATTTACTATATGTCCAGGCATTCCTATGAGTTTTCAAAATGTGTACACTTATTTAATTCTTATAGCAATCCTGTGTAATAGAGTTACTATCATTCCCATTTTGGATGGACGCAATTTAGTGCATGACGTAGGATGCATTGCACAGCTGGGCCCATGTCATACTGTGAATAGAGCAGATGAAATATGATTAAGGAAGCCAAATGATCTCAACTCCCGTTCTATATTCCTGTTAAGATATATATTCTATTTCCTGTTAAGATTTTTCATATCAGAACCTAACATACACAAAACACAAGCCATATTCTTGGGTTTATTACTTGTTCTACACATACTTTGTCTTAAAAAAAAAAAGAAAAGATTTCTGATATAACTTGGGAATATAAGCACGACAGAGCTCAAGTCTTTGAAAACTTATAGTCTGGAGGGTAATCGGTGGGACCTCACCTACTGTGCATATCGCAAGGTTACATGTCAAATATAGTAATAGTCGAGCATAAACGTCTAAACAGGGTAATTAAATAAGTGAGGTGAACGCTATGTTAACCAGTTGGATGTAAACATTCCAAATGGTATATAAAATCAGCACGTTGTACCCCATAAATGGAGTGATGTACACAGTTATGATCTAATAAAAAACTAAATAAAAAAAAACTTAGAGTATAATGGGCTTGATGGAAAGTAAAATCGATACTTGAACATTAATGCCAATGCTTATAACATATATGTACAACATATAAAAACAGAGAGATGTATAAATTTACATAATGTGTTTTAAAAATATTTATAAAAGAGCAGTTTAATTTACCAAGTTTTGCTATTTATCTACCTGAAGTATGATACCAGGTCCTTAAAAAAAATGAATCATGGCTTGGAGCCTGTGGCTCAAGTGGCTAAGGTATCAGCCACATACACCTGAGCTGGCCGTTTTGAATCCAGCCCAGGCCCGCCAAACAACAATGATGGCTGCAACCAAAAAATAGCTGGGCCCTGTGGCAGGTGTCTGTACTCCCAGCTACTTGGGAGGCGGAGGCAGGAGAATCACTTGAGCCCAAGGGTTGAAGGTTGAGCTGTGATGCCGTGACACTCTACCCAGGGTGACAGTTTGAGGCTCTGTCTCAGAAAAAAAAAGAATCATAGCAGTAATGACTCACCAGACTATTTTAAATTTTCGTTTTGTGCAGTTTGTCAACCTTGGTACCACTGGCATTGGGGGTTGAAGAAAGCTGTAGTGAGAAGCCCTTCCGTACACTGTGGAGTGTTAGCAGCACCCCTGGCCTCTACTCCTTAGAAGCTAGAAGAACCACACCCCAGTTAGGACAGTTAAAAACGCCTCCAGACATTGCCTAATGTCCCCTGGAGAAAAAAATTGCCCCTAGTTAAGAACGAGGGCTCTAGCATTTTTCCGCAGGGATAACATTCTTTACAATGACGAGAAAGAAGTATCCACTCGTAGATTTTACAAAGAAAAAAATGGCAATTTAAAATTTTAAAGGACCCCATTGTTAACCTGCCAGGGCCAATTCTGATCTCAGGCAGCTTTAATTATCACGCTGTAGTGGAAATATCATTTCTAAGCACTTTAAATTCATGATCCCTACAGGATCGTTCAGAAGGCTCTCTGTCCCAAGCCACATCAGTCTTGTCTTCCGTTCAATTTCTTGAAATAATATCCATAATTCATCATGCAGAAAATTGTCTTCATCCCAGTTCTAGTATTTCCCCAGCTGGGATTGAGATGTCTAAGCCCCAATAACCAGTTGGCCTTTGGACAGTAGTTTGATGTACCCATCCCCGCAGCATGTCCAATGGAAAACACATTTGATAAGTCACTGGGTCTGAGAGGCAAAGTATCTACTGACATGGAGGCCAAAAAAAAAAAAAAAAAAAACAAAAAACACAAATAAATGAAACAAAGAGAACCCCACAATCTAAGGATTATGCTCCAGGCTTTGTGTGTTGAAACTTTTACTTTGCATTGGCAATTTTATCTGCTTAATTTTTTTTTTTTTTTGAAGTTTTTGGCCTGGGCTGAGTTTGAACCCACCACCTCTGGCATATGGGGCCGACACCTTACTCCTTTGAGCCACAGGCACCGCCGCCCTTCCCTGTTGAATATTAACTTGCGATCTTCACTTGGCTTCTTAACCCTGGCATATAGCCATTTCAGTTTGTTCGCTACTGGCAAAGAGAGTTGCATATCTAAGAAAAGGCTGTAGTAGCTTAGTCACAGTTTCAGCACACACACACAGAGTTTCTATTTCTAGAGCTTGCATCAGGCAGATAGCACTCAGGGCGTTCGTGGTCTCCTCCAAGACATATAAGTGAGGCCACCCCATCATTAAGTCTTTGAACTTCTTAATCCTGTGCCAACTACTTGGCTTTTTATAAGTTAGCCATTCATTAAAGTGACATAGGTATAACTCTGTTGAGTAGTGTTGTGAGATACCGGAGTGCCTCTTATATAGACAAATAACTTTTTAATTCAGAATGGGGGCTACCCCCTACTTGACCTATTATAAGAGTTCTCTGTTGATTTTTAGCACCCAAGCCCTACCTTTGAAGGACGGTTTGCTTATTGCTTTATAATATGACATCTAAGCTTGCCCCTGAGTATTTTCCTACGTGTTAATATAAGAAAAAATACCCTGACTGCACCTGGGTGTACGATATGTCTCAGATGCCAAATTAAATATTTAAAATACAAATAACACCGATGACATCCTATGATTTCCTAAGTTTTTTTTCAATAAGAGGAGTTATTTCCACTCTTAATATTTCTACTTATTTTGTAATAGCCCAAGTATTACTGTTCTCTCCAGTGACACATCCTCCTCTAAATCTTTATATCTAATGCTGGACATAGCAAATTTCAAGCTGTGAGCTCCAGTTGTTGAATCTTTAAAACTAACTTTGGGTCTAAAGAAAGAAAAGGAAAATATATGTGATCTTCTATGGCTGGTGAAAAACCAAGCCTTACACTTTTGAACAGGAAAAAAGAAACAGCATGTATCAACTCAGCTATAAACACTTGGTATCCAAGGCAATATTTGTATGCTTATAATTAGTTCCATGTTACATATGTATACATATAATTATTTAAAAAATTATAACCATAGGAGTGTTTTTTTTTTTAATTTTGGCAAAGACTTTAGAGCAGTGGTTCTCAACCTTCCCAATGCCTCCTAATGCCATGACCCTTTAATACAGTTCCTCATGTTGTGGTGACCTCCAATTATAAAATTAATTTCATCGCTACTTCATAACTGTCATTTTGCTACTGTTATGAAACATAATGTACATATCTGATTTGCAGGATGTACTTTCATTGTTACAAAGGGACACAACCCACAGGTTGAGAACTCCTACTTTAGAGTTAGAAACTGATGGTGGGGGAATGGGTTTTCATTCAAACCCTGTAAAAACAGTAACATCTCTGATTTTTCCACAAAAAAGCTAAGAAGTGCCTGTGGCCCTTGAATCTAGAAGAATTTAAGTTTTCCGTCCTGGATCCATCATTTATTAGTGCTATTATCTTGAATAAATTGTTTATTTTCTCCAAGCTTTAGTTTTCCTACCCATAAAGGAAGAATTATATTTGAAATCTTCTTAAGTTTGCTATGAAGATTAAACACGATAATGAATGCTAACATATTTGCATAATGAGAATGCATTGCACAGAGCTGGGAAAATGCAAACTGTTTAGTGTGTGAGCTGCTGATAACATTCACACTCAGCTCATCATGCACCTTGCGTGAGAAAGGAGGTTCCTTTTGAGGACTGACGTGTGAGACCCTGGTCACCATCACCTCTCACACAGGTGCTCAAAAGAGTATATTTACTCAGGAGTCGGGTGGCCAAGACACTTTCATTGCTCTCAATTTAATACGGGGTCCAAAATTGTCAAACCCAGGGGTGGCTTCAGGCCCAGCATACATCTGGCTTTTGAACCAATTACAGCCCATTTACCTTGGCAATGGGTGGTAGGGAATGGTTCTCTATTTGTGAATTCAAGAAGTTATTTTCTTAGGGATAGAAGCCTTGAAACCTCCCAGAAAGAAATGGAATACCCCTGACGGAAGGCAGTCAGAGCAAAGAGCTTCCTATTTTAATCCTCAAGTAATCAGCTCTGTTATATGGTACAGAGAAGTGGTTGTGGCCATTTCAGTATCTCCTCACTGCAGTTCTGGCCCATGAATGACATTTTTCCATACACACGACTTGGGAAAAGCTTTCTTTTGTCCGTCCCCATTGGGAGATGTTGCTGATCTTGAGATTACTGGTGAAAAAACAACGGGGTCCGTTTCTCTTATAAGCAAGGATCCTAGCCACAGGTGACGATTACCGTGGTGCACTTGGCTTTACCATCTTTACTCTGGGTAGCAAAGCACACCTGAGGTTTTGCACAGTTTGGATGGGACTTGTTCTTTTTGCTTCGAAGCAAGGTAAGTGATGTAGCCCCCCGTGGAGCTGGCCAGCCTCCGAGTGTTCCCAGCACATTGTCTCTGACCTCACAGTAAATAGTCACATCTGAGCAAATGAATCCAAATGCTCTTTGCAGAATAAAAACCAAGAGTCCCCACTTTCATACCAAGTAAAAGTCACACTTGCCAAACTGTCTTTTATTGTATTCTATACTTGTACGGGGGAGTCAGGAACTTCCACGTTTATTAACACGATTTTCCCCATTTAACGATTTTCTCTAAGTCCATGTCCAGTACTGGGAGAATCCTGGGAGAGGGAACGCTAAGCGGTGCCTGAGAACCATTGTCAACATTGAAGGGGATGAGATTTATGTTCGTGTTGGTGACAGCAGAGTTTTTTAGAAGAGAGGACGGGAGCAGGTAGAGTCTCAGCTCCGTGAATTCTCCGAGTTTTGGCAGGCTACGCTACCAACATGTAAGTTCAGTCACAACCAGTAAGACATAAACATAGAAGGGAAAATACCTTACATTAGGAGTTCTTGAAGTCATAATTTGCAGAATAGATCGTCAAGAGCACCCCTTGGCTCAGGTCATCCTACAGGAAGAGCACATGGTGGATAGGTTTAAAATCTCTTTGAGTTTCCACCCTCCCTCCTATAAACTGAGGTGCATTCTGGTTGGGTGCATAAATATTGATCATTGAAATCTCATGGTATTGAGTATTACCCTTAACAAATAGAAAGTGACCATCCTTATCCTTGTTTACTTCGGTTGGTTTAAAGCCTATTGGATCTGCGAATAAAATTGCAACACTTGCTTTTTTCTGCTTTCCAGGAATCGCCTCTATGGTTTATCTTACAAGGGTACAAGTGAATCTTTCTAAAAGTAGAATATAAATGTCTTAATACAATAACTAAGAAAATGACATGAAGGCTATGTTAACCAGTTTGATGAAAATATTTCAAATTGTATATGAAAACACCACACTGTACCCCATGATTGCATTAATGCACACAGCTATGATTTAATAAAAAAATGTATATATCCTTGAGTTTATTCAGAAAAATGTGGAGAAGAAACTTCTGGGATCACTGGAAGTATTACCAGTAAAACACAATGGAATCATTTAGAGAGGTTTTTTGGTTTTTTTGTTTTTTTTTTTAACGTGCATATTCTGTGTTTGTGATCTGGGTTTTCATCGTCCCTGGAAAATTGCCTTAAATGTCACAGTACAGCAGCAACAAAAGAATCTTTCCCTGAAGAGGATTTTGTTTACCGTTTATTACACCCAACTTTGTAAATGAACGTGGAGAGGCAGCGTCCCCCACCCGGGTAATATAAAGGTCACTCATCTAATAAGTGGCACATGGAGAGAAATCTCATGATCGACTCTCCTGTTTCCTAACACCATAACAATTTCAAGTTGCTTTTTACTTCCAATATTTAAAATTCTGGAGGTGACACACACTTTTATAACTGGACCAAGGTTTGAATTGTTAATAAGGTATCCCCTCCCTATTTTCTCATTTTTCTCTCATTTGTTGTACATGGAGCAAACTGTCAGAAATTCTACGTTAAGGGATTACTAACCATCCCTCAATGCAGTGAATCATTACCTACAGGATGATAGCAGAGGATGTACACATAAGAATTTTACCCAGAAATGAAGGAGAAACATATGGCAGAAGATGTGTTTTTTTATTTGCAGAAGCTGGGTGCTGGCTGCTTCTGGGAGAAACACAGTGACGGAGACTAAATATCTTTAAGTCAGACACACCTTTATTTGAATTCTACTCTGCGTCCCACTGGCTGTTTCACTCTAAACAAATTTCTCGATCTTTCTGAGCGTTTTTCTCTTTTGTATATAGTTTTAATAATGGCTCAGTGAGTGAATTTACATGTAAAATGATATGCTTTATATAAAATATTGATCATTGTGCCTTGTGAAGTCTTCAATAATTTTAGTTTTATTATTTTATTAATGCTATATAAATATATATGTAACAGCTAAGTTAAATAATTCAATAACCACATCTTTTTTTTTTTAAATAAGAGATGGGATCTTGCTATGCTGTCCAAGCTGAAATACAGGGACTATTCACAAACATAGCATACTATCTCTACCTCTTGGGCTATAGCAATCATCCTACCTCAGCCTCCCAATTAGGCATGTGTCACTGCACCTGGCAGTCACATCTTTTTTTTTTTTTCTTTTTTGCAATTTTTTGGTGGGGGTCATGTTTGAAACCACCACCTCCGGTATATGGGGCTGGCACCCTACTCCTTTGAGCCACAGGTGCCATCCACATCTTCTCTTTATTACCAAATGTATGAAGCACTGTGCTAATTTTTCTTAGGAATTCAAAGATAAATAATGTCTTTATAAGCTGGTTAGAGCTATAAATGTTAGTGAAATGATCATATGAATTGATGTAAAATTACAGTTGTAATGTAAAAGAGAATGCATTATGTGAACAGAGCAGAGGGCTATACTAAAGGCAATAAAGTTAATTTAACTCATAAAATGGTGATATGTTTTATACTGTCCTGTTGAGGAGTTTAATCTTTTCCAAGAACACAAGGTACTAATAAGATCAGTTGTTGGTTTCAAAAAGTTACCTTTGATCACACTCTGAACCACAGCTGGTGGGAAGACAAGGCTGGATAATGAGGGGTCAGCTATCAAAAGGCAGCCACATTCCAGCCTGCAGGTGGTAGCAGATTTGGGTTGTGGAGAGATGGAGAGGAGTAAAAATAGTTGAGAAAAATATCTGATATATATTGACGAATCTTGGTAATAAAGGAATCAGGATGATGAAGACCAGGAAATGTCAATGATGAACGTTCTGTTTTAAACCCACGTAACTAGATGGATGATGTCACCATTGCAACAGCATCATTAATAATTAATAACAATAGTGACATATTTAGAAAAGTGCCTGTTAAGGGATGAACAATTGCTCTTACCCATCATATTCAGATTAAACACATCTTTCAGAAATGTGACTCGTGATTCAAAATGTGTTAGAACAGAAAACAGTTCAATGTAGAGGAGATGAGGAAAATTGTTTTCAATAATTTCTGCGAAGGTCCAAAAGATAATAGTTCCACCACTTCGAGGTATAGATTTTCAAGAGGTAGTTACAGGGATAAGACTTGGTTTCCTGCTTAAAATGAGTAAAATCAGCAGGTACGATGGAACAATGGCTTTCAAGGCTCTGGACTCCATGAAAGTTTAATGACCCTCCAGAGAAAAGAAATAAACAAGATGAGCCTTGTCAGTATCCAAGTTTACAGGCTGGAGACGGCTTCCAGGTGTGATCCAGGCAGCGTGAGCCCAGGCACAGTCCAGGAGACATCCTGAGCTGGAGAGACAGGCCTGAGAGTGCGGTGAGGCCGAGGTAGCTGCAGTCTGC
>NW_003852525.1:3228255-3231029 GCF_000181295.1 Otolemur garnettii | reverse complement strand
GGCTGAGGTGGGTGGACTGCTTGACCTCAGGAGTTTGAGACCATCCTAAGAAAGAGCAAGACCCTGTATCTACTAAAAAACTTGAAAAAGTAGTGGCTCATCATGGCAGGCACCTATAGTCTTAGGTACATGGGAGGCTGAACTGAATATAAATGAAAACACAAAAATATTCAAATTCATAAAATGCTGCTAATACATTTTATAGGAAATAATTTATGGTATTGAACTATATTAGAACTGTATTTGAACTATCAGAAAATGATCAAATCATCAAAATAAGGGCTTCAGAGTCCCCCTCAATACACTGGAATCAGAAGAGCAAATTTAACCCCAAAGTGAACAGAAGAAAAGAAACTGTAAAAAATATAAACAGAAAAAAATAGAGAAAATCAGTGAAAGTAAAGCGAATTAGTGGAGAGCATCAGTGAATTAATAAACTTCAACTCAGACTGACAACGAAAAGTGCAAGAGGGCACAAATTAGTATCGGGATTTAGAGAATTAACATTACTGCAATTTCTACGTACAGTATGTTAACATAGTAAGAGAAATTTTTGAACAACGTTAATAGAATAAATTCAACAACTTAAAAGAAATGGGATAATTTCTTGAAACTTACAAGTGTCACTCAATAAGAAATGGAAAATCTGTAGACACCTAGAAGGATTAGAGAAATATAAGTTCAATAAACATCTTCCCACAAGAAAACCAGGTCCAGATTTATTCACTACTTAATTATTAACTATTTAAACAATTCTTAAACAATTACAGGGGGAAAAAAACACTGTTTTTTCACCAACTGTTCTAGAAAATAGATGAGGAAAGAATACCTTGAAGACCATTTTATAAGGAGAGGATTCCTCTCATATAAAACCCACAAAAAATACATTATTGCAGGGAGAAGCTTCAGAGTGATGTACGTTATGAAAACAGATGCAAAAATTCTAGACAACATTTTAGCAAATTGACCCAGCATAGTATAAAAACACTAATTCATCATGAAATAATCCTACTGGCATTAATCCAAGGAACACAAGGTTAGTTTAACATTTAAAATTCAATCAATGTAATTCACTATGTTAAAAAATTAATAAAGAAAATGCATGACCATCTCGATATGGAAAAATCACTTGGTAAAGTTCATATTTGATCCATTTCCAAAATGTTGCTGGTGCAATTAGTCATAGTCAAAAATGAGTTCTTATCCATGCCTCATTCTATATAAAAATTAACAAAAGTAGATGATTGACATAAACATGAAATTTAAAATTATAATTATAGAAAAAAACGTAGAGGGAAACTTTTTGTGACTTTGAGTTAGGAAAATTTTTCTTGGCTATGACCCCAGAAGCACAATCCTTTAAAGAATATATAGATTGTTTTTCCAGACGACTTGCTTGAGTTCTTTGAGATTTTGGTTATTAGCTCTTTGTATAAAATATATACGTTGGAAATATTGTCTCCCATTCTGTAGGTTGTCTCCCTGCCATGTTATTAAAAAGTCCAAAAACGATAGATGCTGGTGTGGATGCAGAGAGGAAGGAACACTACACAGCATACAGAAAGATGACTGAAGGCCTTTTATGCCAAAAAAAAAAATGCAGAAATGAATAGTTCTATAGAAGTGGAACTAACTGATGAGCACACCAGTCCATAGAGCAAATTAAAACTCTGGAAACCAAGCCAGGGGCAGCTCGGAGGGGATGGGTAAAACCTCCCTAACAGGTGCGATGAACACTCTGGGTGACAGGCATGCTTAGAACTATGACTCTGGCACTATCAAAATGATCCATGTAACCAGAAATATTTATATCCTGGTAATACTTTGAAATATTAAATTTAGAAAAGAATATATTGATTAATTTGTGCTCTTCAACATTTAAGAGATCTGCTTTTCTAAAACCATAAATCAATGAAAGACAAGCTACGCACTGGGTTAACAAAGAAGATATATAAAATGCTTATCATTCATTGGCTATTAGGGAATTACGTGTATAAATTATAACCACAGTGACATGGGGCTACTCATGTATTAGAGTGGCTAAAAATTAAAAATGCCAATCACATCAAGTACTGGCAGGTCCGTTTGTACGAGAAACAACCAGAGGGTCCACCAACAGGTGAATGGATAACCCAACTGTGGGACATCTATGCAATGGAAAACTACTCAGTAATAAAAAAGAATGAGCTCTTTACACATGCTAAAACATGGATAATTTTCAAAATAATTATACTGTGTAAAGAATCCAACCCCCCCCCCCATGCTCACACAAACCCATATTCTATGAGTCAGTTTAAATACAATTCTAAAATGTGGAATCTAGTCTCTAAATGAGAAAAAGCAGATTAGTTATCTGCTTGGTGATAAGAATAATAAGCAAAAGGAATTATGAGGACATGAGGAAAATTGGGGGGAATGTTAATTATCCTGGTTTTGTTGATCATTTCTCCATCTATATATCAAAACTTATGAAATTTTAAATGTGGGCACTTTATTGCTTGCCGAAAAGTCTCTTAAATTTAAGAAATTCTTTTCATCAGGAGACATCACAAAGACAGTAAGAAGAACAAGGAGAGAACAGAGAGCCGTGGGCCTGTTTAATCAGTGGGAGATGTCGTCATCTCACTCATTTCCAGCTGGAGATGCAGACTCAAGTTCTGCTTCCCACGGGCACAGGGTTGAACCAGCTCTGGAGACGTGAAATCACAGGGGCTTACGGACTGCCCTACACACCAGAGCTTAAGTATGAGCAACTAGATAAAAGAACGAAGAGA
>NW_003852525.1:3225496-3227850 GCF_000181295.1 Otolemur garnettii | reverse complement strand
TTTTTTTTTTTTAAATCATAATTGTAATACCATGCACGGTTCTAGTAATGCACGTACAAACTGTTCAGCCAAACCAGTAGCGGGATAGGACTTTGAGTTCTTTACATTACCTTGACAAGACTTCTATGAAAGATTTTCTCTGTAGACCTTGAGCTTACATGGCAAATATTATAACTCTGCAGATAGAGTATATATCTAGAAATCTCATTATAAAAGTGTAAAGTCTTTCTTTCATCTGAAAATCTATGTGGTTGGGTTTCCCCATTGACCTAATTATCCCTTTCTTTTGAATCAAAACAAGTCTTCTGTGGCAGCATGAGAAAACAGACAAAAGTTCTTGACCCCTGTTGTGAAACTAATCAGCGAATTCCCTTCACAAGCAAGACCACTTCAATGGCTGCCTTAAATCTTTCCTGGGTTCTTACGTTTCGTTTGGGATTGGTTTTTTGTTTTACACTACACGGCTCTTTAAAGCCATCGTAGGTCCATCTTTCTTCATGCACACACATCAACTGCTTTTTTGCACACCAGAAAAACCAAACACGGTCTCAACATTTTATTCCATTAGATGAAGTGAATCCTCAGAGAAAGCGCTAATCCCAGGACCCTACACATTGGTAAGATTTGAGGATCCATTTAGAGAGTATCTATCATTTTGACAGCTCTTTCAGGTCCTGACCTAGAAGAATCTGTTATCTCAGTGCTCGGTGAAAATTACCGATTGCAGGAGAGTGAGGCAGGATTGTGACGGGGTAGAAAATAACTAGAATAATGGAAACACAGGAAAAAACAGTAGTAAATAAAGGGAAAGAGAGGGAGGAGAAGGAAGGAGATGGTTTCAAGAAGGGACTCCAAGAAGCAATTCCAGAAATGAACAAACCAGCAAACAAAGAAACTTGCTAAGTCCAAGCTGGAGAACGGACAACAGTGCCCATCCGCACACAATGCATGAGCAGTAGAATTAATTGTACCTTTCTTAATTAATTGTGCCTCAGTCAAAGCACTCCTACAAAGCATATTTTACAACCTCTACAGTTATTCATTCTGAGGTAAATAGAGCTCATTTGAAATGTTTTTCTCATATAAATTCAGGATCTGTCAAGAGATTAAATTAGCGATCGTCATACTGATGTAATTCCGGTAATTCCACCACATTTAGCAGGTGGAATCTGATCCACGTTTAGAGCCCTCGCTACAAGAGCATTTGGAAGATTTGGCGTACAGCGTTCTAAAATCCTCAAATAGTGGATAAGTAAATTAGAGGCTAAGAGAGCAGAGACATTTCAACTCATGAAGCTGTCCATTCCCAACTTCATACTTTGCAATCTAAAGTAAGCATCTCACCAACTACCAATGCACATAGATGGCGTTGTAAATATGCAGTTTGTGCAATAGCACTCTCTTCAATGACATCAGTGATTTTCAACTGGTGTGCCACAACACCCCAGTGTACCGTGAGAGGATCTTAGGTGTGCTGCAAAAATTTTTAAAAGTCATTAATTAAATTATTTTCAAAAGAACTTCAAAGCACAGTAAGTATATTATTCTTTTCACTTTTCTTTTGTGATCAGCATAATTTAAGTACGCCGCTGAAGGCACACTTAACTTTAGGTTTGAGGGTGCCGAGATATAAAAGGTTGGAAAACACTGGATTGGATTCTTTCCATGTAACGAAGTTCTTCCTGAAAGATGATGTTCTGTCCTTACAAACTGATGTCATCACTGTCATGGTTCTGCCTCTTAATACTCCTCATTTGAATAACACAGCTCATTTCTGATTTGTTTTTTGCCCTCTCTGATTTCCCTCCCTTTGCCCACAAAGTCATCCCAGCACACAGCTAAATCTCTCACATTCACATTCAGCTTTTTATTATTTCATTGGTTCCCCATCTGTATCCCCTCTGTATCTGTATCCCCATCTGTATCCCCGATGATTTCTTTGCACTGAAGAATTCAGTCTAGATTCTTCCATGTTCCACACAGGGTCAGCCTTGCTTCCATTATTCTTGTTACGATACATCTGCAAAGTCGTGTGTTCTGTGGTCACCAATTGTTCCCAGTTTTTCCCCTCTCTCTCCCACTTTGCCACATTTTCTCAGGCCGTTCTCATTACCTGGCATGTCCCACCTCTGCTGTATTTCTTTTCTGATCATTCTGTGACCAGAAGTGATTTCAATTCCCTCTGAAATTTTACAGACACGTTTTGGCGCTTCCTATGACACATCCTTCTTTCCTGTTTAGCAGTTATTTTCTGTCACCCACCAGCCCCCACAGTGCCTGGCATAATGTCCTATGTTGAGAAGAACTCAGTTGCTATTGATTAATACAAACATTTCTGAATTACTCTAGAGGAA
>NW_003852525.1:3223306-3224774 GCF_000181295.1 Otolemur garnettii | reverse complement strand
TATTAGTATTTAAGACATAATAAGACACTTTTTATAAAAGCTAAAAATAAGTAAATAAGGGAATAAGAACTTTTGTAGAACAAATTCTCTTACATCAACTTAGGAACACTGAAAAAAGGTAAAATGAATGACACATGTGTATTACTTCTACATGTTACTTGAAATATTATATTTTACATTACAGAAGTATAAACATATATCAAATAGTGCATAATAAATTATTTGTATAATTTTAGTTTTTATTGATTTTTTTAAATTTGGAGATTTGAAATAATGTAAAGGTATAACTTCAGTGGAGGTCAGATTTATTTGGTTGTCATTAATCCAGATTATTAAGAACCAGTTGCATAGAATAATATTGAACACAAATATAATATGATTTAAATGCCACAAAAAGCATTGTAAGTTGTCTCTAATCTTATGTAGGTGTTAGGCTGAGATTTAGAAACTGAACACATTATATGTGGGACAGAATTAACAACTGGGAAATTTAGGAGTCTTTTTTATTTGAAAAGCAAGGCATAATATTATTTATATTCTGAATATTTAAAATCAAACTCTTCTCACTTCTGCATCTTTAAGAAATTCAACCTTCCTATCCATTATGACTGTATTAATACAGACAATTATCATTCTCACCTGTCCAACTCAGAGTGCTTTTTCTTTTTTTCTTTTTTTTGCAAGTTTTGGTATATGTGACCAGTGTCGTACTTCGTTGAGCCATAGGTGCTGCCCCCAAAGAGCTTTTTAACCCACCTTTAAGACTCATCCCTGTCGACCCTCTCCTACACTGCATTAGAAGTGATCATTCAGTATTGCAAAGATTAGAGACATGTCTTTACTAAAAATTTTAAATAAATGTTAATTTTCATAAAAAGAAACTCTGAATTTATCCCAGTCATCCCCAAGATCCCAGTCTTATCTATTTTATCCAGCCTCAATTTTCAACATCCTTAGTGGATTTTGTTGGAGCTTTAAAATAAAAAAAGTGTATCCCGTCTGATCTAAAATAACTTTTAACACTTTTGTTCTCAGAAAGCTTACAATCACACTATCGGCTAAAAATAATGAGGTAATTAGAAATAATTATTCTTTTAAGGATCCATGAACACATTAACTAATGATACCTGGGAGAAAAAAATATCTCAATGTTGTGTGTGAGAACAAAGCAAAGGATTTAAATAAAAATTCAATTATTCAATCATATTAACAAGTATATATTAAGAAAACGTGTTTGGCCAAGCACAAGGGAGTCTTTAGGATTTCAGGACTGAAGAATAGTTCTTACAAAACCCAGTCTCTGAGGAAGGAAAAGTTGGACCAGGCTAACACGCGAAAAAGTATTTCCCACCGTGACACAGTGGGTATTTCTGTGTTCTTAACTCCAGTCCTGATTTTCTTGTTCAGTTTGTTTGTTTGCTTCGTATTATTTGCTTTTATTGTTGACTGTGATAGTGATATTGGAAGG
>NW_003852525.1:3215625-3222849 GCF_000181295.1 Otolemur garnettii | reverse complement strand
GGAATAGTTCTTTACAAACATCTCTGTGGTTCACTCAGAAGTTACCACGATAAAAATAATATGAAAGTCATAAGTAAAGCACGGCAGCTCTCCCTAAAGGTTCAACTTTACCCTCCCATGTGCCTGACCATGTGGACAAACTCCCCGCGTTGAGAGGAGGGAGGCAGAGAACCAAAGAGGAACAGGAAAGATGGATGTTCCCTTTGCTGGCTTCTGACGTGCCATTTACAGTAAACAAGTTCATGTAATTTCATTGGTGGAATTTCCTAATGGGGAAATTGATGAGGAAAGCAGATGGCATAATCATCTATTGACAAATCAGCTACCATCTCTTATCTATGATCGCTCTCACCTCATTTCTTGGGATTTGCATTTTAAATGATGAAGGATCCAGTGAGACAGCATGAAACCGTATTAACACAGATACATCTTTGGGCTTCAACCTGAAGGCAAAGTGGTGATTTTTCCACCTGATACCCCTCCGTTTAAATACCTGCTGATTTGTTTTATCTCTTCTTACTTCAAAGTATTTCAGACACGTGAACTATAGAAACCAGTGGAATACAAAATCAAGCTTTTAGCTAGATCCTAAAATAAATAAACCAGGCGGTTTTTCACTTATGAAACTTCTACTGTCTACGTTAATGGGTAATAAAGAAGAGGTTAACCCAAGGTTTTTTTGATACTAAAGTCAGAGAGGATAAACAAACCTTGGTGAATTTTGGAGTTCACTGTGAGGACTAACGTAGCGGATTTGATTTTAAGCAGACGCACTCCTTGGCTACTACCTTGAAATCACATACCGAGAGCAATAGGGGTGGTAGGGAGCACATATTCTCACTGTACACTTAACAAAGTCAGTATAATAATTAAGGTTTAATCAGGGCATCCTCCCGCAGCTTTCCCAATGACTTCGGTGGTAATAATAACGTTATGGATTAGACAGCAAATTGCAACAAAGTTAGGCAACAGCATCATAAAAAGCGATATTGATGTCTGAAAGAATGAGGTATACTTAGTTAATGAAGCTTAACATCTCATTCATATTAACCACCAGCAGTGCCCTCACAGTTCCAGGCATCGATCCAATCATTTGCTTGCCTAAGTGTTCTACATTTTCCATTGCTTCTTCTCTGCAACACCCACTATCTTCGGTAGAAATGCATTGTTTTCCCTCTTTTACTGGGTAGATCCTGAGAAAAATTAGTGGGAGGGTGTTTTCAGCAGAAGGTATTAAAACAGTTCAAGTTGCAAGCCCGAGGAAAGCATCCAGAATCTGCGGGTCGTTGTTTCACCTGACTCAACCTGAATAAAAGTCATGGCATCCCAGCTGACCTCATAGGATAGGGGATGTCCAAGATGTCCAAGTCCTTTTAGGTGGTAGGTAGAAATCAAGATGAAGGAGAATACTGGGGTGTGTGGGTTTACACATATATTGCACTTTGTGTGTGTGTTTTCTTTTGAATGTTCATTTTCTTTTTTGGCCCAATCCCTGTGTTAATCACATTCCAATAATTTTTTCAACTCTACTTCCATGATAAATGGTAGACATCGTACAAGTAGTAGTGAGCATTTTAATCTGTGAAGGGACAATAGTCATTCTGAGGAGGGAGAGGGGTGCTTGGTCTAGGTGAATTGGGAATATGAAGAACAGAGGATTTGTGTGACATCTGTAGCTTCCACTGAGAAGCTAAATTGTCCTACCCCTAACTCTGTAAATGTATAAAGAATTGTTCCAATGTCTCTCAGTACTCTACCACATGAGATGATAAGCAACCCTTAGGAGCTCTATGAAAGTGGCAGAGACTATCAAGTCAGAAGCTTATTAAGATACACTGATACCTAAGATGCAAGGCAAATACAAGAAAATACAACTGATCAAAATGCGTTTACATGTATGAATTTCCTCTCATTCATGTGGGTTAGGTCTAGTCACCCCTAAAGCCTGTAGTATAGACAAGTGAGCTCATTGGCTAATTGAGCTAAGTGTCTCACACCTGTACACCTAGCACTCTGGGAGGTTGAGGTAGCTGTGTTCCTTGAGCTCAGAAGTTCCAGACCAGCCTAACCAAGAGTGAGACCCTGTCTCTACTAAAAATAGAAAAACTAGCTGGGCGTTGTGGCAGAGACCTGTAGTCTGAGTTACCTGGGAGGATGAAGCAAAAGGATCCCTTGAGCCCAGGAGACTGAGGTTTCTGTGAGCTGTGATGATGCCATGGCACTCTACCCAGGGTGACAAAGTGAGACTCTGTCTCAATAAATACATAAATAAATAAATAAATAAATAAAATCTACACTTTTAAAATTGCACTTTATATGTTAAAGAATGAAAATATTTGGCTATTCACATGGGTCAACAGCTGAATAAAGTATAATTATTTTTAAGAAAATGTGTATATTTTGTTACAAATTGGTATAAACAATCCATATACATGTATTAAATAACAGGGTAGAACGTGTGAAAGACACTATTAATTCAAGAAGAAAAATATAAGCATTAAGTTGTGGTTTTTGTTAATTATAGAAATGAGTTCATAGTCCATAACATTTTTCATAATCTTTTTTTGCCTATTTTTTCATAGAAATGCATTCAATCAAATGCAGATAGTCACATGCTGGCTTTATTTTTTAATGGTTTCCCTTAAGAAGGGGAAACACTAGGACAAAATAATCTACTTTCCCTTTTCATTTGAAAAAAATTTGATATCCTCAAATTTGTCATCCTACTAAATGAAAATCAACTTTCTTAGATTGAACACAGATGAGTAGGTTACATGCAACTTCTTTTATGACCTGTCGTGAAGACATTTGCACTTGAATGTTTACAACAGCGCAATTCACAACCGCAAAGATGTGAAAACAACCCAAGAGCTCTTCAACCCATGACTGGATTAATAAATTCTGGCATATTTTATGCCATGGAATATTATTCAGTCATAAAAAGATGTTGATTATGTATCTTTTGCAACAACCTGGATGGTCCTGGAGACCATTCTCCTAAGTGAAGTATCACAAGCATGGAAAAACAAACACCACATGTAGCCAGTTATAAACTGAAACTAGTAGACTAACATCTGCACACTTCCTTGAGATAAAAACTCAGTCAGATTCCAATGGGAGCAAGAGAAAAAGGGGACAGGGTTGGGTAAATTCCCACCCAAAGGGTTCATTGCACTAGTGTATGGCACACTACTGGGGGGTAGGACACACCTTCTAATCAGACGTTAATCCTACAAATGCAAACGATGGACTCTATTTATACCGTTGCATTAGTCTGAAAAAATTTTAAATTTCCATATGAATTCACAAGAGGTATAATTAAATATATAACATATTCCTCTCTCTCTCTTCACTTTCTCTCTCTCTTCCTTTATCTGCAGAAAAAAAAAAACCATAAAACCCACCAAATTCCTATTAATTTCTAAAATAATTACCTGTCCTTGAAAATTCTCTCCCATCTCTTATCCTCAAGCTCTTTCACTCACCTCCAGATGTTAATGCTTCCTGGAGTTCAAAGGTGCCGATCCTGAAAAGATTTTTAAAATAATAATGCAGACAGAGGAAATGCGTCAAGGTTGCCTCAAAGTTATAACTCAGAAATGAGATAATTTAAAAAAATGAGAAAATACACCTGAATTAAAAGGCATACTGAAGAAGTTACAGAAGAAATGTCACAACGTAACCTGACTACTCTGGATGTATAAAATGATTTCTCCTTAAATAGGATCTTCACGTATTATTATATTTTGACTTATCTGTTTTCTGTTCTCATTCCCTCTTCATTCATGAAACAGAGAATTTGATAGGGGGAAGAACAAGCAGTAGAAAATACATTCAGTACAGGAAAAATATTAATTGCTTGGAAATGCAAAGTAAGGAAAGAAATCAATTGTGAGTAAACAGTACAGAATGAACCCCCTTGACCTTGTCAGATGCTTTACGGGAGAGACCCTTCAATCAGGAATCTGCTGATGTTAAATTATCACAGGATTTGATCTATCCTCGAATAATTGAAAACTCCCACTCCTGGAAGAGAACCAGTTTTCTGAACAGCCGCTAATTTTTCAGAGTGGAAATTTAGTACCTGACACGATTGCACATTTATCCACTGAGATTTGTATTTATATTTATGACCCATGATATTGAACATGAGGCTCTGATGGTAGGAAATAGTCACTTGTCTCTTGAGATGCACTATTCTCTGATGTGGTATTAAAATTATTAAAAATGCAGTATCTCCTGTAACTCATTACCTTTTGTACCATTTCTAAACACAAATGCCATTAACTACAGCATCAGTTGCTGGTCTCTTGCCTAAAAAGGAGACGTTAAATTCACACAAAATCAGCTGTACATGCATCTCTATACACTAACAATGACCGACCTGTAAAGGAAATTAAGAAATAATTCTGCATATAATACCTTATAATAACATTAAAAAATAGAAGATTTGGCAAGTAACTAAGATGGTTCCAGACTTGTGCAGTGAAAACTATAAAATTTTCCTGAAAGAAATTAAAGAAAAAACTAAATAAATAGAAACACCTATCATGGTCATGGATTGTGGAACACAGTATTACTAAAATGTTCATAATACCCAAAACAATGTTCAGAATCAGCACAGCCCCTATGAAAATCTCAGTGTTTCATTTTAACGTTAAAAAAAAGTCCTCATGCTAAGATTATTTCTGCATAGTAAGATCATATAAAACATATCCCAAATTGATACCGCATGTGAACAGATGATGAAATTATCCAAAGATGATTTTGCTGGATATTAACAGAGCCAGGCAGGAGATCAGTAGGAATTGTAAAAAGAGTTTTACATGATGTTTTAATCCCTATGATACCTAATTAATAGTTCTCTTCTGTTCAGATATGTTTAACAACTACAAAGGGAGAATTACAGGATAAGCCACATTCGTAAAAATAATAGGAAGAAATACTAAATCCCGCCTGGAAGTAAAAACAGCATCTATGTGGCACTGTCTCCCATTATTTGAAACACACAGAAAGCACACACAAAAATTAAAATGCATGCAATTTTTTTAAAGAAAGGTACACTTCACCCTTGTAATGTTCATTCAGCAGAATAATTTGAGCACTCACTGTCCACCAGGATGTGTGAGAAGCTAAGAACAGAATAATAAATACGACAGTCTCTGCCCTGAAGGAAGTCGGTAGGGGGTGCAGACCTGTTTGAGAAGCCCTGTGATTGTGAGAAATGTCGTGGACATGACAGGGATTGTGGAGTCTGGGCTTGGGGAAGAGGGCTTAGAGGCAACTCTTGAGGAGTGAAGAATGGGAAGGAGGGACAGGGAAGCATTTTACTGTGTAATCCCCAGAGTTTTCACAGAAGCCTAAGATCTATGTTTCTAATGAGAAGGGCCTTGGTTTATTTTTATTTATTTTATTTATTTATTTATTTATTTATTTTTGAGACAGAGCCTCAAGCTGTCACCCTTGGTTGAGTGCTGTGGCGTCACAACTCACAGCAACTTCCAACTCTTGGACTTAAGCAATTCTCTTCCCTCAGCCTCCCAAGTAGCTGGGACTACAGGCACTCAGCACAATGCCCGGGTATTTTTTGGTTGTAGTTGTCATTGTTGTTTGGCAGGGCCAGGCTGGATTCAAACCTGCCAGCTCTGGTGTATGTGGCTAGCGCCTTAACTGCTTGAGCTACAGGTGCCGAGCCTATTTTTTTTTAAATAGCCTATTTGTGGGGACTTGTGTGTGCCTATTTGTGTTTCAATCTGCTCTGTCTCCAATACAATTCAAATGAATTTGCTGAACATCTACCAGAGATTAAATATGTACAAAATATTAATCTCCACATGGTTTACTTTTTTCACTCCTATCTGAAAACTAGATGTACCCAATCTTCTTGCTCAGGGTTTGAAACACCATGGTGTAACTCCCACCCTCAGTCATGATCAGGTGTGATCGTAAATGCTCAGCCATGACAAATCCCCACTGAGAATTGCAGCAGCAGGAGACCCTTATTCATTGGCAGTGCCTGTGGCTCAAAGGAGTAGGGCTGGTCCCATATACCAGAGGTGGTGGGTTCAAACCCAGCCCTGGCCAAAACCTGCAAAACAAAACAAACCAAAACAAGAGCCTAATTCAGGTGGCCTCCTTTACTGAGGATTCCAGAAATGGTTATGGCTTCCACCCCATCCACTGAAACCCCACACATGACATTGAGATCTGGCCACATGGTTCATCTCATCAGCCCTGGGAGACTGGGCTCTAGGAATGGCCTTTCTGTACACCACAATTATCTGAAGCACTCTCGGATTTAGAGCAGTCAAAATCCTGAGGAGGGTAGGAAGGAGTCTGACACGCTTGTGATTGTGGAAGTGGATAAAAGCAGGCTAAAAAGAACATCCCTCAGCCCTGTGAGGACTGACTCCTCTGCGGCATTCTCTCACCGGGCCTGTCTCTGGCTTCCCATCTCTCCCTGGACCCTCCTCTGGTCCTCAGGTCAGTCAGCTACTCACCTCACACATGTCCGTGCACTTGGGTTGCACGTCTGTCTGATCCCCCTCTGTTCACCACCTGCCATCTTGGAGTCAGTGCTGATTTCTGTCCGTCTGCCATCGTTTCCAAGGACTCGAATAGTTCACACTTGCTCTTGTTCCCAAGTACCCTTCATCAGCCTCCCGAATGATCAGTCATGTCCGCTATAGGTAATAAATGTGTCAACACTCCTTTTAAAGTGTTACATCCTCATTGCACTTGCTGTGGTCAGAAGTGAGACCTCAATATCTGATATGGAAATTGCCTCTTTCAAAAGCCGCCCATCCTCAGTGTCCACATCTGGGGAAGTGGAGGTCACAGGTGTGTGTGTTGATCTTGCCCATGGAGCTTTCTGCACGTCAAGAGCAAGCCAACTCTTTCTCTCATGAATGCAGCAACTACTTGTCCTCACATTGTGATTTTAAACCACTGTTGGAATATCTTGCAGCCTCTCCAACAATCGTTTCTAATCGAGACGAAGCCTTTTGTAAGAGAAAGATTAAATAGCTGATGGGAGATCATTTTTTAAGCAAAGTGTTTAGAAAATGAGAGGAACTAGAACACCCAGGACATGCAGCAACAGGAACTTAAGAAGAGAAGGTGTATGAATGAGAAGATCTGTCTAACAAAAGATCTTAATAGGGAAGGAAAATTGAGGACAGTGAAAAAAATAGGCTTTTTCGGCTCAGTGCCTGTAGCTCAGCA
>NW_003852525.1:3213434-3215170 GCF_000181295.1 Otolemur garnettii | reverse complement strand
AAGGGATCACCTCTATGGTTTATCTTACAAGGGTACAAGTGACTCTTTCTAAAAGTAGAATATAAACATCTTAACACAATAACTAAGAAAATGACATGAAGGCTATGTTATTAAATATTTCAAATTGTAGATGAAAACACCACACTGTACCTCATGATTGCATTAATGTACACAGCTATCATTTAATTAAAAAAAGGTTGTTTTATGTTTTTCTTTTTGTATACTCCATCTCGTTTTGTATCCTAACATAGACTCCAATGCCAAAGAGCACTTCCCCAATGCAATTTGAGTAAAGTATCAAAAGCATTGGGAACCAAGTGATGGTTTCACTGATAAACTACATGTTCTTGGCTGTGCTGGAAAATTTTTTTCACCAGAGTTGACCAAGAGTAATTTTCAGTTGCCTTTCAATGCCAGAGATATATGAACTGTTCTGGAAAATTGGTAGAGGCATTTATAAGTGAGAGCTAAGTAACATTATGACAAATTTCTTCAAATTGAAAGAATTTATTTAATAATACATTTCCCATTGTGTTAAGCTTTACTTTAATGTAAATAGGTATCAAACTATCCATTTTCACACAATCCACTTTAAAAATAATTTAGTTTTCCATGAGAAAAAAATGTAGATTTGTCAGTAAGACATGTATTTATCCAATATCAATTAACAGAAAGCTAATACATTATAATCATTAATCACTAATGGATATGAATATCAATGGTATGCCAGTTATATTTCTTGAGAAAGAATTAAATTGACCTGAATGAAAGCTGATGAGTTGCTGAAGTAGATTAAATAATTAAAAAAGATATTAAATGACTCTGAACACCAAATAACTAGGGCAGTGAAATGTCTACTCTCTACCAAATGGACAGATAAAGTAAAAGTCTGATGAGGCAAACTTGGAAAGCATTCCACTTGAAAACAAAAATAAATATGATAGCAAGATAGATAATACAAAATTTTAATACGGATAATTTTTTTCCTTCATCCCTAGACAATTAGTAGATTTTTTACGGAGTTCTAGAGAGCTCTGTGTGCTGCATTTTTAATCTCCCCATGCAGGAGAATAATTAGGAGTAACCAGGGAATTACATCTGGAATTTCTCTGTCCTCCCCAAAAGATGGATACACATATAGACACATATAGTTCTAATATGCACATATGTATATATCTGATAATATCTATGATTGATCAAATAGTATAACAGTTTTTAATCTTCATAACTATTAAAAAAAAAGGCCTGACATATAATAACTATAGTTTCAAGTGAGTTGGTTTTTAATCAAGCATTCTTGATTTATAGGTCTTATTAATCTAGTTCAATTCAAATATCTTTTTATTGAGGGAAGAATCAATACAGACGCTGTGTAAGGCAGAGTGATTTTGCATTTAGTTTGAAAAATGAAGGGCAAGAAAATTGTACACGTCTAAAGTAAAAGCTGAATAGGACTGAGATTTGGAGATCCACAATGTAGATCGGTTTTTACACCGAACCTTGAGATCTCCCTGCCTCCTTCCCCCATCTTCACAATAAATGTTGGTTAAATTATTCTCACTTACCATCTGTTTCCATTTAGGACCCTGATCGATACCATTTCCCAAACAGAGACATTTTTAGATAGCCTTTCACCAGTACTTTGTACTTCTCCATTTTAGCACTTCAATACCAGGAAGGAAGGAAGGAAGGAAGGAAGGAAGGAAGGAAGGAAGGAAGGAAGGAAGGAAGGAAGG
>NW_003852525.1:3182373-3213361 GCF_000181295.1 Otolemur garnettii | reverse complement strand
GGAGGGAAGGAGGGAAGGAGGGAAGGAAGGGAGGAAGGGAGGGAGGGAGGAAGGAAGGGAAGACAATCTCTGTAGGTTAGGGAACCAAATCAGAATAGCTTCTTCATATAGAAAAGAAAAATATATCACACACTCAGAAATAAGAATAATGTTACATTAGTAGATTATCCTAATCAGTATTATAAATCAAAATAGTATTTTAATAAAGTACCTGAGTAAATGTATAGGAGGTTAACTGGAGTTTTATATGCTATCAATGCTTGTTAGTTTAGACATAATTTTATTGAAAGGAAATAAATTGAATTGAGTATTCAATTCATTTAAGACAGAAGGGTCAGATAGGATGAAAATTTGCTCGGTGGCTTTATTTTAATGAAATTGAAAACGTCACTGATATATATTGCTACATAATAATTTGGGGGGAATATTTTGGTCCAATATTTATTTTCACTATGAAAAAGGTATTTTGTTTGTAAAGTATTTTGATTTAAATATGTATAACTAAAAAATATCTTAGATAAATTAGTTCTATGATGGCAGAAATTTGCCAAGAGCTCTATTTTTCTGTCTCTCAATTCTCTTCATCTTGGCCACATAATTCTTCTTCTTATGATGGTGCCATGTCTCAGTGTCTATCTAACTTAATACGTTCAAGGTTAAGAGGAACATTTTTATTCTGTATTCACTCAGAACAGACTTTATTTTTGCATTTTACTCTCATAAAAGATACAATAAGTTGGTTGGACAACTGACTATTGTTAAACTGTAACTCTAATAAACATATTTATTAGCTTTTAGATGGACTATTGCCAGAAATATTGTATAGACGTGGCTCTCTTTACAAATACCCTTAACCATTGTTACCAATACAGCTTTGAGTTATGAGATATCTCCATTTACAAGAAAATATGGTTACATTCTTTCCCCTGCTATCATTTCCTGGGATAACCTACTTATCTTGGCGTCTGACTCACTCCTTCCAGAATCTTGATCTTGACTTTTCAGTGTAACCTCCCACTCTACCCCCTGAAAAAATGTGACATTTACTCCAGCGTACATTTTTCACTTTTTCATATTTACTCATCCTCTTCCCTCTTTCTGAAATACTATTTTACTGACACCCACCTGAGGTGGTCAGAATAAAATCTTCCTTCCATCATCAAATCAAATATTACTTCTACTTCTGAATACCTCAGTCAAGAGCAATTTTACCCTCTCATCTGCTCTCACATTAATAGTTTCTCTGCTGTAATATGCACATGCACCAATCTTTTATTTCTTTGTACTGTTAATAAGTGTACATTTGACCTACTCTCCATATTATTAAAAATAGGAAGGAGGTGAGAAGGATGAAAAGAGTATTGTGTGCCCAAGTTAAGGATGGGTGGAGAACAAAGATAAAACTGTAAATAGAGAACAAAAAGCACTGGGATTTGAATGTCAAGACATGTGACACCAATTCAGTAAACAGTCGAGTAACACAGGTCAAACTTCTCTTTATTTTGGGCCAGTAAAACGTTTTTAACTCAGTACAAAGGGAAGGGACCATTTCCTAGGTCGGCCATTTTGAATCTCACATGTTGTTTCCCATAATATTCCCACAGTCCTCATTCAAAGCCAAGTAGACTGAATATCTGAACAGACATACTATTTACAAAGCAATCCATTGAAAAGGAGTACTGAATCATATATAATGAAATTTAATGAATCTGAATATTTGCTATTGAACAATATAATTGCTATATTTTTTCCAACAATAAGAACACATTTCTAGCTAAGCCCAACATGATCTTGAGACGCTGATAGGAATATTTTCTCATTCTCTCTGCCAGGAGGTATTGTAATCACATGTTCTGTCCACTGGAATGAAATGATTTTAGGCTATTCATGAAAAATACCATCACATCCCATTAATTATACTTGGCAAAACATAAAACACGAGTCATTTGTGAGCATTGATTATTTTCCAAACATCACTCTGAACTAGTATAATATTGTGCAGGTTTTACAGATTGTATTTAAAATCTATTTCTCAACATTCAACATGTGTATCTGGATCACTGCACCCAATATTGCAAATACCGGAGCACACTGAGTAGTTTTGTTCCAGATATATCCTACTGGCATTTTCTATGATCCAAAGAGGTGACATCTGCTCCACTTCTTATGCATTTCCATAAGAACATCCCACTTCTACTTTTTTTTTTTTTACAAACCATCAATACATATCTTAAAATAAGATACATCCTTCAGATGTAAACCCAAGAGTTCACAGACTGAGAGATCTGCTTCCACACCTGTATGCTTTTGGCAGAAAGATGCTTCATTTGGATAGGGAAAAAAAAAATAAGAGTAGGAGCCAGGAACAGTCATATAATGTGCCTTGGCAGCTTCTCCACACCACCGTATTTTTATTTTTAATCTCTAGGGATAATTCACAGAGAAAAAAAATCTCCTAATGTGTTGCTGAAATATGTATTCCATTGACAGCCAAGTGAAAACTCAGCTTTCTTAAATTTTTAAAAAGATATAACCAGTTCTGTGTTATGCTGTGTGAAAGTATAAGAAACCTATTTCAAATGAATATTAAAACAGTTTTCAAATGATCTTCATCCGTAGTTAAGTACCAGTTCTCAAAAATGTGCACATTTAACCTGTAATGATTAAAAAGGTACGCTGCTGGGTTTCATTTAAGAGAAGAAAAAATATATATAATTTCTACATTGGAAGAGGTTTTCATTCCTGTTTGCATGTGGTTGTGGCCTCATTGTTATGGTTTAGTTCATATTTTTGTGGTGTAGCCCAGATGTAAAGAAAAGGAATATACTGAGAAACCTACTGTCTCTCCTTTCCCCCCTCTTTCCTTCCTCCTCCTTCTTCCCCTTTATTTTTTCCAATATTTCTTGAGTACTTTCTGTGTACCAGACTTATACTCAGTTTAGGATACTCAATATAAAATTAAATTTATAAACAAATGTAGAAAACTGACACCATGAAAGTAAGCTTTAAAAAGGATGTGCAGTGCCTGTGGCTCAGTGAGCAGGGTGCTGGCCCATATACCAAGGGTGGCAGGTTCCAACACAGCCCTGGCCAAACTCCATCCAAAAAATAGCTGGGTGTTGTGGTGGCACCTGTAGTCCCAGCTACTAGGGAGGCTGAAGCAGGAGAATCACCTGAGCCCAAGAGGTTGCTGTGAACTGTGACGCCACAGTACTCTAGTGAGGGTGATAGAGTGAGACTTTGTCTCTAAAAAAAAAAACAAAACAGGATGTGCATATTCGTTGAGTGAATGTTAATCTTTACACGGGATAAGTATACTCACCTGACTTCTACACATTGGGCAGCTCCCGTGGCTCAAAGGAGTAGGGCCTCGGCCCCATATACCAGAGGTGTTGGGTTCAAACCTGGCCCCGGCAAAAAACTGCAAAAAAAAAAAAAAGATTAGCATTCACCCTGCCTTTTTACTTTGATGTGTCCACTCTTGTCTGTGAAAATTCTCAGCATACCCTCAGGAAATATGCTGTGTCCAGTGTGCAGATCTGAGCTCCTTCACGGCAGAGAGATGGCTTTTCACCTCGCTTACGATCATGGGTATTATAAACACATCTTACAGCACAGCAGAAAACGAGGGAGAGAGGTCGTTGGGATGGGGGGAGTACAGAGGGGAAAAGAGGAGCCGGGTCAGAGGCCACAGTGAGGCTGTTAAACTTGACCTTCAAAGTCCTGGAGGAAACTTAAAGACAAAATTAACACAGTCTGAGCCCCATTTTAAAAATACAGCCTTGCAGTTGCGTATGAGATGGCGTGGGATGAAAGAGGAGTGAAGAAAAGGGACCATTCAGCAGACGGACCCTGACAGAAGGTAGCAGTGAGTTGGGGAAAGATAGAAACAGAGAGAGATTGGAGAGAAACGGGCATGTTAACAGGGATTTAATGGGCAGAAGTAATAGAACTCAGGGGAGAACAAGACAACGGGAGAATTAATTTATTCATTTAACACATATTTATGAGACTGCTGCAATATTACTGGTCCTAGTGCTACAACAGAGAATAAAACAAAAACCCTTGCCATCATAGTTTATACCTTCTGATAGAAAGGGAATTCCCATTATTCAACTTCTAGGTCTTGGATTCAACTTAACAATAATTGAAAAGTTAAATTGAAACACAAAAGCTAAATCTGTCACAAGCTTGATTCATCAGTGTTGAAAGTCCCTAAGCCGGGTGCGGTGGCTCACACCTTATAATCCCAGCACTTTGGGAGGCTGAGGTGGGTGGATTGCCTGAGGTTTGAGACCAGCCTGAGCCAGAAGGAGACTCTGTCTCTAAAAATAGCCGGGCATTGGTGGGGTGGGGTGGGGGGGAGGCATCGGTAGTCCCAACTAGTTGGGAGGCTGAGGCAAGAGAATTGCTTAAGCCCAGGAGTTTGAGGTTGCTGTAGCTGTGATGCCACAGCACTCTACCAAAGGTGACAACGTGAGACCCTGTCTCAATTAAAAAAAAAAAAAAGTCCCTGGTTCCCCAAATAAATTAGAATGATTTAATAATGATGCAGCTTCTGAAGGAAAATCTCAAAATTCGTTTTTTAACGTGTAACTAGTAGATCCGAGGACTTCCGCAGAGAACAGGGTCTTAGCCAGCCGGGCTGAAACGAATGGGCCCATCAGAACTGACTCTTCTTCCAGGGCAGGACCAGAAAGACCAGCGCTCTTTTTTCTATCTTACTCCAGATAACAATTTGTATTGTTGTTCTTCTGCGTCATTGTGTTTCGAATTTGTGAGAGTTTGTAAAATTTATCATTTCTGCACAGATTACTGGACTGTGAAGAGCTCCATCTGGACCTCAATGAAAGGAATGCTAATCATCCTGGGTGTGCAACAGGACATGGCTGCTTCCTCCAGGACCAGCTGAGTGAGAATTCAACTGGGTGTGAAGAGCTGCCTTTTACATGAAGAGAGAACGTATTTTAAACGGTGGAGAGGAAGAAAGGTTGGGGACGCCCACAGAAGTGGCTGAACGTAGCTCATACATCGTGCTTTACCAAAACGGTGTTACTACTCCTGCTAACAGATTTTTTTTTTTCCCTTAGAATTTATCCACGTTCTGTTCATGTGATTTGCGGGGCATTGATGCCAACTCCAGGTTACAAGCATGAATAAATGGTCATAGCCTGGCCAGTTAGAGCACTTCCTTCCCAGGCCACATTCAGTGTTTCATTCTCAGTCATAAAAAGGAAAGCGTCGAGGCAGAGAGAAGGATCCGGATGCCATGGTTCCAATCACAGAGATAGTGGTGCCACATCAGCTTTACTCCTAGCTTTTTTAACGCGTAGAAGGGACACGTCTGCCTTGATTACTCTATCATTCGCAGGCAGTGGAAAAGTACCTGGAAGATAACTATTTGTTTAATTGAATCAAATCAAGTTCTATTTAATATTTTAAATTGTTCCCGAACTGTAAAATTATAATCGTCCGATGAGAGGAGAGGAGAGAAGAGCAAATTATATTACACAATGAAATGTGTGCTAAGGAGCCCTGAATTAATTGGTTTTCCTTCCATCAGACATTCCACCCTAAATCTTAACTTTTCTTGACTTTTTTGCATTCTCAGCTCAAATGTTAAGGCAGCCTGAAAAAAGAAAAGGACCCAGTTGCCAAGTTCACACTGTCTCTAAGAGCATTCAGGAGACTATTTCATATTAGAGTTTGTAAAGGATGTTTCGTTATTCTACTTGTGGTTTATGAGTAAAATATGCCGCATTTATTCTTTATTTGCAGGCAAAAAGCCTCAGTGAGTAGATATTTGAGAAAAGGAATATAAGAAAACTGGAAGTTATGCATAAGGGCATGACGAATTCAGCTTTGGATGTAAGGAGATGGGGTGTTATGGACATCTGGGTGGAAGCATCTCACATATACTGGCTGTGAATGAGAAAACAGTTTTGTGTTGGAAACACCTGTTTCAGGGTGATCCTCTCCAGAGATGTTAAGTAATTGTCGACATTTAAATGAGACCATTCAACGAGAATACATAGACTAAAAAATGAAGGATGAAACAAAGGAGAAAATATTTCACAAAGCCGGAAAAATGTGAGCTGAAGACGAGCTGAGTAAGACTCCTAGTTAACTTGTTTATTCAACAAACATTTTGCAAAGTCTCCTATGTGCCGGGCATTTTCCTGCCTGTAAAGTTCAGTACATACCGTGACAGGGGTCCTGCCAGAGCCAATGAGATGGAGAATTTCAAGGAAGAGGTTTCTGGCCACTGAGTGGTGGGTGTGTTAAGCTCTGTCCAGATGGAACTGTGGCTGCCTCTGGTCTCAGCACCAGAAGATGTAAAGGGCCTTCTTTTCTGAGGCCCTAGGATCATAAGGTACCGCTCTGCCCACCTGTTCTTCCAGCCTCAAATCCTTCCCTCAGGGTCAGCTTCTAACACAGGTATGTTCACCTAAAATTTACAAAGCAAATATTTAACTAACCAATAGAAACGATCGTTTATCCTGACTGAATTTTGTGCAACTCTCAATTCCAGCATAAATTCTGGAGAAACAAACTAATTATTTGACTCTATAAGCCTTACCGTTTTAATTTGTTTTTTAATTAGGAAAATGAGAGAAATTACTTTCTTAGGAGACGATTGTGAGTGCTTAGATAGCTGTTTCTGGTACAAAAAATTACTCTGTAAAGACAAAGTTTTATTAATTAAAGTATTCTTTACTACAATTCTTTTTTTTTTTTTTCTAGACAGAGTCTCAAGCTGTCCCCCTGGGTAGAGTGCTGTGGCATCACAGCTCACAGCAACCTCCAACTCCTGGGCTCAAGCGAATCTCCTGCCTCAGCCTCCCAAATAGCTGGGACCACAGGCACCTGCCACAACACCCAGCTATTTTTTGGTTGCAGCTGTCATTGTTGCTTGGTGGACCCAGGCTGGATTCAAACCCACCACCTTAGGTGTATGTGGCTGGCGCCTTAGCCACTTGAGCCACAGACACCAAGCCTACTACAATTCTTGATGATGAAGTAAATTATGTCCACCCTTCAATTTTTCCCTCATTGTGATGAAAAAGGCAAAATATCTCCACATTAAAAAAATCAAAATTTATATGTACTAATGAATATATAAAAAACTGAATACCTAAACACAAAAAAGACTTTATTTTAAATAAAATGGTCAGATCCTAGTAAAAGGATCTATTCATCAAACATCGCATATATGAGTAAATTTCTGATTATTTACTAAAATATTTTATACCTTACAATAAGCAGAATTATGTTGTCATATATATTTAATGCTAAATTTTATTAAATTTAATTTGAATGTACCCTGGTGAATTAATACCTAATTAACCCACCTATAAAGACCAAGCGTTGGGAAAATTTCTACTAGGCAACTAAGCTCATAGAAACTGCAAGTGTACATAAAAGGTAAAAATATGTCTTTTTTGAAAGATGGAGGAATGCTATTTCTTTTAACAATTGTGCAGACATTTGCTTGGATAGTGACAAGCATAACGTCCAGAGATTCTCCGGGACTATTTATAATGATAAGCAAATATCCATGTTTTGTTAGTAGCTAACTACGGCTTAAATACAATAAATATTATTCATCCAAATCAATAATGACTAAAGCAGAATACAGTAAAAGAAGGAATAAAGGACAAAAATATTCCTATGAATAATACGATACAAATAACATAATAAAATTGGGGGCCCAGAAGAAATAGCAAGCAACACACAACCAATATAGGTGGTGCCCAGGGCTCAGAGGGTGGGGCCCCAGTCACATACACCAAGGCTGGCGGGTTCAAACTCATCCATCCGGACCAGCTAAAGCAACAATGACAACTGCAACAACAACAAAATAGTCTGGCCTGTAGCAGGTGCCTATAGTCCCAGCTACCTGGGAGTTTGAGATAAGAGAATCACTTAAGCCCAGGAGTTTGAGGCTGCTGTGAGCTGTGACGCCACAGCCCTCTATCAAGGGCATCAAAGTGAGACTCTGTCTCAAAACAAAACAAAACAAAAGCCTAACCATTATATTTGCTCATCAGTGGGCAGGGGGAAAAAATACTAATATTAACTAGATAATGCCAAAAAAGACATTTTATTCATCACAAATTTCATATTACAATTGGAATATGTACGCCATGGAATTGTGACCACCTATTAGTATTACCCACAGAAATAAACTCTCTGTACATATAAAACTTGATTTCTACAACAATATGATCTCCTGGTTCTCTTCCAGGCTCTCTGGAAGCTTATTTTTTTCTCCACAAATATTTACTGTGTACTTTACTTTATATGTAACTTAACCTATACACTGGGGAACGAACTCTTTTAAACTTTGGTAAAGAACTAGATCATAATTTAATAATCCCATAAAACCATGCTATTTCTTCTCCCCTGTCTTTGCTGAATACCCATTATTTTTACATTAGTATCTGTATTTCCGATGGCTTACCGTCATTCTACCTTTCATCCAGATGTTCCCCATTGTTCCTCAAATATCAACTATCTGTAGACTTTGGATTCCCAACTCCATATATCTGTATCTGGCTCCTCTTTGAGCCAAAGCCACAGCCTCCCAAGTGCTCTATCTGAATGTCTTTACCTGGACCTGCCACAGGTCTTTAACTTGAACTTGACTCAAATAGACCATGTCATCTAAGGAGATTCCCGCCTGCTCCACTCCAGATGGTGTTGTGTGCACACAGATTTTGTGAGGAAAATGGAAGGGAGGCAACAGTTAACAGAACAGACATAACATAGACTCTTACTATGTGTAACTTCATAACTTTATATGCCGTAACATGTTCAGAAAGTTCAGTCAGTAGATTATATACGGGGCATCTACCATATACAAGTCACCGTTCTAGGTCCTGGGAATTCAAATCCACTAATTCGATTTAAAACATCAACTCTATTTCTATAACTGGGGTGGCTACTCTGACCAATAAAAAATAATTTTAATAAATATTTCTGTATTTACGACTCAGGAAGATCATATTTTTGGAGAAGCTATTCATATATGTTAAGGAAAAGAGGCCAAGAGCCAAATAGATTTAAAAAAATTGCTCTTGTTGTTAGACGATATCTCACAGCATTTAACATGCAAAATTGCATCATTTACATCTAAGAAGAGAAAGTGGCAGTATTTTCAAGCTTAATCTTTGCATAAAAACTTTTATCCCAGAGCAACAACTAGTATCTTCAAAAACGAATGTTCTAGAAAAAAAAAAGAAAAGGCAAGAGAAAAGAGGTGTCAGGCCCAGACAAAGATCTAGATGTTAATTTTGTAATAATTTCCTTTTATTTCTTTTTTTCTATTTTTCTTTTCTTTTTTTTCTGTACATATATACCCACACATACATTATAATATAAATATGTACTATACTACATATAAATAGTAACACGTAACATATCATACATTGTATTAAAGATCTTTGTGCTTAGGAGGAAATGTTCAAATAAATTTAGGAAAGACTTGAAAAAGTGTTTATTTGGGATATTAATGAATATGTTGTTTGATTTACAACTTAAATAAAAATAGTGTGTATAGTCTTATTGTCAGGTATCCCTGTCTGAAGGAAGAGCAAGCTTAGTATGTAGATAATAAATAATTATGCTTAGGAAGGTAATGGAGCCATGACCCTTTACCAGTCTAATACTTGCATTTTTTTTAGCATTTTACACTGCTGGAAATTGTAGTCAATATATTGCTTCTCTCAAACAAGGTATGTTATTATTTTTTAAAAATGCAGTTGTTCCCCCTCTCCTGAAGTTTTTCTTTCCAGTTTCAGTTAACGGCACTCAACTGTAGTCCAAAAATATTAAACAGAAAATTCCAGAAATAAATAATTCATGAGTCTTAAATTGTACATACATTATGGTAGGTAGCATGATGAAATCTTGCCCTGTGCTGCTCGGTCCTGCCCCAACGGGAATCATCTCTTTGTTCAATGCATCTATTTCGACATGACCTGCCCCTGAGGCACTTAAGAGCCACCAAGGGCATCTGATTGAAAGAGACACTGTGTGTACAGGACCTTGTGCTATCTGTATCTCAGCCATCTACTGAGATTCTAGGACCACACACCCCCTCCACCCATAAATAACAGGTGTAGTCAAAGATTTTTCTGGCAAGATAATATTTTTGAGTTGAAACTAGATGCCTGAAGAGAAGTCAGCCCCAGCGAGTGGTGGAAACAGCCTCATCAGCTGGCAGAGAGCCCCAGACAGGAACTTGTCTGGGAATGCCCCTAAGTGAATTTCCTCCTCCCAGCCTCACAGGTTGTCACCCCATTCTTCATGGACAATGGGACTGATGTAACAACAGGATCAGACGCCCTGGCTTCCCGACCAGGCCTCCACTACCTTCTGGCTCTCTCAGCCCAGGTCGGTTGTGCATGCTGGCTTCCCCTGGCTCCTTCCCTTCTCCACGCTCTGCTCCTCTCCACGCTCTGCTCTCCACGCCAGCCTTTCTGCTCCCAGCTACTTTCATCCTGCTCTTTGTTCTTGCGGCTGCAGCTGTGAGGGTCTGTTTGCTGCTATTTCGGAACAGGGAGCAGGCCTCATTCGGGGCCTTGGCCCTGGCCACTGCCTCCTCCCTCTGATACGTCCATTAATTTCCCACTTAACGTTGGTCTCTGCACAAGCATCACTTCAGCAGCAACGCATTAGCAAACCATCTTCAAATTAAACAGAGTCCTTTCACATTGTAGATCAAATCAGAACACTGCCCCATGAATGCATCAATGTACACAGTTACGATTTATTAAAGAAAAATAAGGTAAGCTCACAACAAGATGAAAGTGTCTTCATCAAAATAAAAACCAGTGTTTTAAAAAAAATTAAATAGAGTCCTTCCAACTCCCTCTCAAGCTGCTAACCTGTTTATTCTCCCTGGTTTAATTTGTAAACCTCCCTGCTGTTTAAACAGTAGCCTGCCCTTATCTGGTTCCCCATCTGGTTTTGCTCTCCCCAGTTTGGGTTACTTTTGGTCAATAACAGTTTAAAATAGGTGAGAACAGTAAGTGCAATGAGGGAGAAACAACATTCTCATAACTTTTGTGACATTATGTTACTATAAATGTTCTGTTTTATTGATCATTGTTGTCAGCTCATAATGTGTCTAAGTTTATAAATTTATTACAGGTATGGATGTGTAGGGAAAAACAGTAACTTAGGGCTCAGGGGCCTCTGTGGTTTAGGCATTGCCCTTTGGATAAGAGTGACTACTATACACAGAGGGATAGTTGACCACCTCCCCTCACTGACCACCTCCCTGCACTGACCACCTCCCCACACTGACCACCTCCCTGCACTGACCACCTCCCTGCACTGACCACCTCCCCACACTGACCACCTCCCTGCACTGACCACCTCCCTGCACTGACCACCTCCCCACACTGGCCACCTCCCCTCACTGACCACCTCCTTGACACTCCCTAATTTTTATAGACCAGACATATACCACATGTGCGTGTCAGTACAGGGGCCTAGGTCCTTATGTTGACCATCTCTGTGTGTTGACCAGCTTGTTGCAGTCCCGTGGGTGGACAACTTCCAGAGGTTCTACTGGATTTATTAGTTATCTACTTTCACTCACTTTGCTACCCCCCAGAATGTAAGTTCCAGGAGAGTAGAGATTTGCTGGTTTCTTTAACAAATGAAATGGTGTCTTCAGCACCCAGAAGAGTGCTTAAAAGACAGCGGCATTTGACACTAATTCTTCACTGAATGATCTCTCTAGGTATGTAGGATTGTGATACATCCATTTGATTGATGACAAAATTATTATTCATGGAGTTTAGATCAAAGCTGCTCAGCTTAGTAAGATGCAAACCTGCTTACAGCATTGCAAAACTGATTTGTTAAAGCCCTCAGTAGAACATATTTGGCAATTATGAATAATAATGTAGCAAAACAAAATAGAAAATTTTAATAATCACCAAATCTTTAAAATAGAAAAAGTATTTTGTTTTAAGTCTCTATAGTGGGCAAAGCATAAAGACGGCATCTGTCTGTGGAGTCCTGTAGGAAATGTTATAGAATTTGAAAGGGAAACTTCCCGCGTGTGCCCCCAGGTTATGTAGGTATGGCTTGTGGACCAACCACACCTGCGGAAAAGGTTTCATAATTTGAAGTCCTGACTTCTGGGGGTGGGGGGAAAATTTGGATACAGGAATTCAGAAATACTGAAAATGTTACAGTATAAAATATCAAAACTCCTTGATTAAAAGATCTAAATTGGGTGGCACTTGTGGCTCAGGGAGTAGGGTGCCAGCCCCATATACCAAGGGTGGCAGGTTCAAACCAGCCCCGGCCAAACTGCAGCAAAAAAAATAGCTGGGCATTGTGGCAGGTGCCTGTAGTGCCAGCTACTCGGGAGGCTGAGGCAAGAGAATCGCCTAAGCCCAGGAGTTGGAGGTTGCTGTGAGCTGTGATACCATAGCACTCTACCAAGGGCAATAAAGTGAGACTCTGTCTCTCTTAAAAAAAAAAAAATCTAAATTATTTGTAATGGTTTTAAAAGGTTAACTATTATATTTTGCTTCTTTTATATCTGCCCAGGCTAAAAAGAAAAAAAAATTGTTTAGGGTCCATAAGCTGTCTCATCCATATATACAAATCTGGAATTAGGGGATCCAACTTAAACCCATAACTGTCAGTAAAGAGTATAGATTTCTTCCTCATCCTCTGATCTGAGGGTTTCCATACGTTTATTTTATACGAGCTTTTCACGTGGTTTTCGTTTTCCTGTGTTTGGGAAGCTGCATACTTGCTAACGGTAGAGGTTAGGACGGAAAGCATTTAGAAATAAGCCATCTTCCTTCAAACTGAGGTAAATGGAGTCTCATTATCAAATAATCCTTTTTAAAGCTTTTAGATGAATCTGTGAAATTAGTGATAGAAGAGGGGGTGGAATGATGACTTGATAAATTGGAGTATTGTGTTTTGAAAGGAAGGCGAATACAGTGCAACAAAGACAATGGTGAGACTCCATAATTAAGCCCTTTCATGAAAGGAAAAAATTCTCCCTCTTGCCCGTAGTTGGAGGCTGTCTTTAGCATAAAAGATCAGGTTGCAATTAGAGTGATGCACGGGGCAAGCAGCAAATTATGTTTATTAGGGGATAAAAGATTCACATGGAAGGTTTTTTTCTGTTGTGAAAAATGAAAATTACATGCACCGGCTTTGATAGAACATAATAGAACGTTTTAGCTATGATGATATATTTTCTTTTGAAATGACCTTAATAGTTGGGAATTGGGGAACCTAAAATTCTGGTGATATGGGCTGTAGAAAATACCGCAGCAGAACTTTAAAATAGAAAATGTAAATGAAGGATTTAGAGTTAGATATATGCCTACCAAAGAAAAAGCTCATTAACCTTATTATGTAAATAAATCACAATCATAACAATCAATTTATTACGTAAATGAATGTACCTCCTGATTTAGTCGTTACAATGTTTATTATAACAAATAATGAAGTAAGCTATTGTGCTGTATGATCTGAATAAATTTTCCATATGGCTATCCTGTTTTCCCTGTTTCATCTTCTCCACAGTATATGTTTTTATCTGTTGTGTCAAAACTCAAGTGGGAATATGAGGATGATTTCATCTCTGGGTTCTCTGCTCTGATCCATAGGTCTATATCTCTGTTTTATGCTATGCTGTTTTGCTTACTATAGCCTTGTAGTATAGCTTGACATCTGGTAAAGGGATGCTGCCTGCTTTATTCTTATTATGTAAGGTGGTAATGGCTATTCACTGTATTTTCTGGTTCCATACAAAGAGTAGTACCATTTTTTCTAGATCTGCAAAAATGACATTGGTATGTTAATGAGAATTGCATTGAATCTATCAATCACGTTGGGCAGTATAGTTATTTTACAGCCATTTTAACAATGTTGATTCTGCCCAACCATGACCATGGTATATTTTTCCATCTGTTTATATCCTCTGCAATTTCTATCCTCAGCATTTCATAGTTCTCCCTCTAAAGATCTTTCACCTCTTTTGTTTAGTATACTCCTAGATACTTTATTTTCTTTCTTGCTTCTGTGAGAGACGTTATGTCTTTTATTTGATTCTCAGCTTGACGATTTTTGGCATATACAAAAGCTGCTGATTTGCACATTTATTTTGTAGCCTGAGACTTTACTGAATATATTTATCAATTCTAAGAGTCACTTGGCTAAATCTTTGGCGTTTTGTAGATAGAAGTGGCCATTTGACATCCTCTTCATCCTTTGGATACCCTTGATTTCCTTCTCTTCCCTGATCGCTCTGGCTAGAACCTCCAGCACTATGTTGAACAGAAATGAAGGTAGGGGCAACCCTGTCTGGTTTCACTTCTAAGTGAACTTTGGTTTTCCTCTGTTCAATATCATGTTGGCTGTGGGTTTGTCATATGGCTTTTATAACTTTGAAGTAATTCCCCTCTGTGTCTGTATTGGTAAGCACCGTTATCATAAAAGGCTGCTTTATCAATTAATTGTCCACTCAAACTCAGGTTAGTTTCTACAAAGTATTACAAGTGCATCTTTCACTCCACAGGCAAATAGAAGTGCCATAGTATTTATTTCTTCAGGAAGTTACAGTCCAAAGAATTTGATTCTGGATTGCTCTTAAATAACCAGTATGTAGAGCGTGTATCTTATGATTCACCCCACTGAGTATACATTTTCCAGGCTTCACATTTTTTATTTATCATCAAGCCACAAACATTCCTTATGCTAAAACACCTTTTCATTCTATATTGGGGAAATACATTTTAGACGGGCAGATTCTTTGTACGTTGAAAGTAATGCTATTTGAAGTGCATAGGAAATACATTTAGAAAATTGCCAGTAATTATGAAACAGTGGGAGGTGTAAATTCGTTTATATACTTAGAGTCGCAAAATATTAAAATAAAACACAATATCCTATTTTATTCATGATAACTGCCGAGTAAGATTATATAAACAGAGGAAAAATTATTTCTCAACTAATCCCCATCCAGAATCAACACATCTTCTCAATCTGTTCTTGAAATTAACTTCTTATGAAACTTTATGCAAATAAATATTTAGCAGATATTTACTGAGGGTGCGATTTATGCCAGACCCTAGTTAAGAAATAGAAAACCAAAGTTTAGTAAGGCACAGGTTTGTGTTTTCCATGGATGGTTTCATAATTCTTATAAAGTGTAATTCAAGCTAGCAAAAGAAATGTCAATGAGAAAGTAGTTTTGAAAATAAAGACTTTTTGTATTAAAATATGTATTAAATGAATGTCATAACAAAGGAAGACATTGAGGTAGACAGCTTGTGGCATTATAGTGTGGCAAGCATGCTTTTCACCTACTTGGCACACAAACTTTCTTCTGTATTTCATTCATTCAAACACAGACATTTGTTGAGTACTTACGTCAGCAGTACCAACTTACGTCAACACCCCCATCTGGGGGTGGGAATGGTACAGGATTTTTTGTTTATTTATTTATTTATTTAATCACAGCTGTGTACATTAATGCCATCATGGGGTACAATGTGCTGGTTTTATATACAATTTGAAATGCTTTCATCAAACTGGTCAACATAGCCTCCACGGCATTTTCTTAGTTATTGAGTTAGGAACATATTCTTCTTAGCAGGTACAGGATTTTTTTGACAACATACATGGCGTCTGTCTCATTATTTGTCAAGCAGGCTCAGCAGGAGAGGTGATTACCATACGTTCCTTTATTTTGGGAACGCTCCTATTAGGGACAGTATTCCTATTTCTTGGTCCCTTGCTTTTCACCCAGTGCATTGTGGGAAAGAGGAATGTGATTACTTGTTCTTCTTATTTTTTCTCTGTATGAGGATGGGCAGTTAGGTCCAGGAACTCATCCTAGAGAAAGGGCCACATACCTCACTGCTGAATGTCACCATGGCCACCTTCAGAGTATTCTCCCGGCATCAACGTCAGCACCTAGTCCACCCTTCAAAGAAATTGTGGTGCTCTTTTTGTGGAATGATCATCAGAGGTGTGAAAACTAGGTTCATGAACTCACCCCCCAAAATTGCTTTGAAGGGTGGACTATGCTTGGAGTTTGTGCACAGCCTCCCAAAGGGAATACTTTGAAGGTGACCGTAAGTGACAGTCAGCAAGGAGGCATGTAGCCCTTCTTTTAGAGTCAAACTTAATTGCTTGACCCTGTAAATAATTCACTTTATTTCAAAGGAAAGATTCCAGGGGGCGGCACCTGTGGCTCAAAAGAGTAAGGCACCGGCCCCATATGCCAGAGGTGGCGGGTTCAAATCCAGTCCCGACCAAAAAACAAAAAAAAAAGGGAAGATTCCATCCTATAACCAAAGTCTATGCTCTCAACCAATCTTCTCGCAAATTCATCCTGTACATAGGACAGGTCACAGAATATAGTGAAGATTAAATTGTTACGGTTTTTACAAAATTGTCAGTAATTAAAATCATGAGTTATTCTTCCTCAGGCAAATATTTTTATAAAAACAAATGTTCAAAAATCTAGATTGTTTAAAAAGATATATTTGTTAGACTAAAGAACACGTTTCAGAAACTTTTAATTTTGTTGTTTCTCTAACATCTCAGAAGAAAAAGAAAGAATGTGTGAGACCCTAAAAATTCTGAAGGTCAAGGACATCGTGGTACACTAATACAGATTCCAATACCTCTAATTTTTAACACAGATAAGTACTCTCATTATTTGAATATCTTTCCTCTGCCAGGTGCTCAAAGCCAGTGTTTACTTTTGGATTGATAGGAGTATTTCTAATGCACTCATCTTAAGAGTCAGCTTCACAGCTGTGGTTTAATAATAATAAAGAAAAAAGATGGAGACTTTACCTCTTTTATGTTTACGTGGATGGAGCTGGAACATATTCTTCTTAGTAAAGTATCTCAAGAATGGAAGAAAAAGTGTCAATTGTACTCAGTACTATTATGAAACCAATATATAATCACCCACACTTCCATATGACAGATAAAACACAACTGTGGTCCAGGATGAAGGCAGGAAGAGGAGGGGGAGGGGAGAGGCTGGGTGGAGGGAGGGTGAGTGGTGGGACCTCACCTGTGGTGCATATTGCAAGGGTACATGTCAAATCTGTTAAGAGTAGAGTATAAATGTCTTAACACAACAATTAAGTAAGTGAAGGCTATGTTAACCCATTTCATGTAAACTTTCCAAATTATATACAAAACCAGCACATTGTACCCCATAAATGCATTCATGTGCACAGTTATGATTTAATAAAAAAATTGTTAAGAAAAAAAACAGAATTGTTGATTCCAAATTCACCTATTTTACAGACATCGATTTATATTCCTTTGTTTCTTCTCCTTGTAGTGTAGGAGAAAATGAAATTCCTTTTCTCTATTTTAAGTAATTTGATGTATACGTATTTGTGTGTGTATGAACACACATATATATAAGAGAAAAGTATATACAATAACCGGCTTTTACTTAAATAATTTTGTACGTGCAGCTTTCATTTACAAAAAAAGTAAATCCTGAGTGCCATCAAAACAAAATGCTACCTCTGGAAAGACAGTACAACTTGGTTTTCGGCCTTTTTATACACTGTGTTATGCACAAGCCCCAGTATTCCTCTTCCATGCCAACTCCTTACACATTCAAGTTTAGAGATAAAATATGAATTTCAACAGTGAGAGAAATAATGAGTCCCCTTGGGTGAGTTGCTTTGAGATCACCAGGGAATAAACACTTGCACGTCATGACCTTAAACATGTCTCAAAGAGAAAAAAATGACTTTTATCCTGGCAAAGCCGTTCTGTGTACCAAGGCAGATCTGCCAGGTAAGACACTCGGACCTCATAGAAAGTGAGATAAAAAAGTAACCAATGCTCGCAACAGAATCCAAACATTTTAGGTTTTACATGTTGGCATAAATATACTTACTCCTTAGCTGGCAATTTATCCAGAGTAATGATTAAAGTACTATGTTCATTTGGGCTGAAAATAAAAGGCATTCAAGATAATACACTACTGTATATTTAATTAATGTACCTTATCAAGTGTTTAATAAACTTTGCTAAAATATTAAGATAAATGTCACACAACTTTTGAAATAGTCTGTAGTCTTATTTCTACTCCATTATTAAATGGTGCTCGTATCCAAGGCAGTTATCATCTTTATACACTGATTCCACATTTTTTTATTTTTTGTGTGAGTCAGACTCTCACTTTCTCGCCCTCAGTAGAGTGTGGTGGTGTCAGCTCACAGTAACCTCAACCTATTGACTCAAGCAATTCTCTTGAATCAGCTTCCCAACTAGCTGGGACTACATGCATCTGCTACAATGCCTGCCCGACAATTTTTAGAGATGGGGGTCTCACTCTTGCTCAGGCTGGTCTCCAACTCCTGAGCTCAGACAATCCACCTGCCTTGGCCTCCAAACTACATTGTTCTCTCCAACCTTACCTTCTTTTTGTTTGATAGTACGGATAGATACATAGATTTTAATTTGTCATAAATTTGAGGGTTTAAAATGCATGATGGCTTCTTCTAACACAAGTTTTTTGTTTGTTTGTTTGTTTTTGAGGCAGAGTCTGATTTTGCGGTCCTCAGTAGAGTGCGGTGGTGTCATAGCTCACAACAACATCAAACTCACAACTCAAGCAATACTCGGAGTCTCTTGGACTGGTTAGAGACATTTGCTGTCAAGGAAGTTGCTGAAGCCAAGGCGAAAGCCGTCACAGTCGCACTGTTAGGACAGGCAGGGAAGCTCCAGACTCCAGGGCCATGACTGCTTGTTGGACAGTGTCCTGACACCGCCCTCTGCTGACAAGACCTGCCACAGTGCTGGCGGGCAAAGTGAGAACGCCAGCAGGGCCCAGCTCCAGCCTGGCAAGTGAGGGCAGATTTAGAGCTGAGAGGTAATGAATTGGTTATTGTCTGACATACTTAGAAGCCATACAATGACCTCCCTCTGCTCAGATGTGCAAGGAAAAATATAGCTTCTTTATAACTTATAATGAGCTAAAAGCTCAGGGATAGCAGGAAAAAAACCCCACTGAATTTAGTACAATCTTTTACATTTATTGAAATGTTAAATAACTTAAACATTCACTTCAGACATATTCTCAGTGTCGTTATATGAAATGCTCAGCCTGTTAAGTTCCTTTCACTCCTAGCACTCCTCAAAGATCCTGGACACAGGTGAGAGCCAAGGTTCCTGCAGCCTCATTGTAATGGAGTAAAGATTCCTTGAAGCCAAGTAGTGTCCTCTGTGAGACTACACGTATGTCTCAGTGAGGAAGAGAATGGTCTTTTCTGGTACCTGCCCTGGTTTGTTTTAAAAGTAAGATGGGATCCATATGCATTCTGGGCAAAAAGAGCCAGAATAGATTCTCAGAGCTCAAACTTCTGGCCATTTTGCCTTAGAAGTCACCGTCTGTAGAATTCCTGAAGTCTGGCCTTCATTGAATTAGTAAAAAGTTGTTATATTTCAGAGCCTTTTACTACTGCATTTAAAAATGTCTGGATTCTTGGATCAGTCACTGCAGGCGCTGATCTCCACCTCTGTTATATCCATCTACCTACATGGGCAGCCACCTTGTACCAACGCCAAGAAAGGGTTTGTGGTGCATTCTCTAAAGGTGTGCAAACTTCTGACAGTGGGTGCCACCTACAGCTTGACCAGCACCTCACAGCTAAGTCCTATTGGCCTTACAGGAGAGAGATCAGCTTCCTGAGAAATGAACCAAAATTAAGAGTTAATTGTTACAACATATGTTCATGAAAACAAAAATAGCATTGGCCACAAAATTATGTGACAACAAATTCATATTCTAAATAAGAAACAATTGCTTTCGAATCAGTAAGAGGAGACAAATACTCCATAGAAAAAATAGATTCAAGGCAAAAATACTCAAACCTTCGAGAAGAAATGAAAATAATAAACTTTTCAAAATATTCAACTTTTGAAAATACAAATAAATATGCATTAGAATAAAAGTCATTAAAATGTGTACATATAGGCATATACATATATTTATTAAATTAGCAGAGGTAATAGAATACTGGTGATCTAACTTTGCAATATTGTAATGTATGCAATTGGCTTGAAAGGCAGGGTTAACAGATTCGACTGAAAGATGCCATTGCAAGGCCAGGTGCAGCACAACAATTAATTGTTTAAAAAAGCTTTAACCATAATAAATGCCTTATAAATAAATCCTGAGAGGACAAAATGTTCCTAAAACATGGGAGTAACTGGAAACTCTTAATCATATTGACTCGATACGAGTACATCTGAACATGTTTTAGCCAAATCGTGGATGCATTTCTTAAACGTCTCATAAAGTTGTTGATAAGAAAACTAAAAGCTAAAAATATGTGGTCCTTCAGTGACAAGGTAATGACTTTAAGATGGTGCAGGCTAAGAGGAGTGAATAACATTAACTCAGAATTCTGTTAAACGTCTGTTGTTTTAACCGTTTGGGATCCTTACTGCTAACTGGAGAGAAGGTCTTAATCTGTGTGCACATAGCTTCTCACTGAACCAACACATCCTTCACTATCGATTGGATGGAAGGTATATGTTTTAGTTAGGGTACAAGCAAAACTGCTATAACACAAATTTGTGAAATATAGATCCTTGAATTAATTTGCTGGAATAACGGAGAAATACTTCTTTCACAGATAATGATCCAGAAATGAGTTGGCTAGGACCTGTGGGACAGCTCTGTCACCCTCCCAGTGTGACGTCCTCTGTTGCTATTGTCCATTATTTTCCAGAAAGTGACAAGGAGGGAAAGAAAAGTCAAAGACAAACGTTGATCTAAGTCCACAACTCACTCTGCACCTGATACTCATGTCCATGTTACCTCCTTTCAAACGAAGTCACACGACCACCCTCAGCTGCAGGGGAGTCTGGGAATGCCTCTTAAACTGGCAGCACACCAAACTAAAATTCAAGGATTGTCAGGGAATAGAGGGAAGACAATTAACAATTCTTGCTTTTCGCTACATTAAATGCTCTCCAATAATGTAGCTATCAGTCTCATATACTTAACAAAAGTGAATGCTCTAGGGTTGCGCCTGTGGCTCAGTGAGTAGGGTGCCAGCCACATATACCGAGGGTGGCGGGTTCAAACCCAGGCCTGGCCAAACTGCAACAACAACAAAAAATAGCCGGGCATTGTAGTGGGTGCCTGAAGTCCCAGCTACTTGGGAGGCTGAGGCAAGAGAATCACCTAAGCACTCATCAAGGAGTTGGAGGTTGCTGTGAGCTATGATGCCACAGCACTCTACAGAGGGTTAATAGGTGAAACTCTGTCTCAAAAAAAAAAAAAGTGAATGCTCTAGTTTCTATTGTCTACACTGAAGGCTCAGGGCTTTTTCTGTTGTGTTTACTATGCTGGTGACCTCTGAATGTTTAACAGTATTTTTTGAAGGATGATAGTCCCTTTCTTCCCAGGGTTTGATTTGAAAACAAATTCTCAATTTATCAGAAAAAAATTGCAACACCATTACAATGTCTTCCCAACAATCAAGCAATTATAAATCATGGATAAACAAGACTTAGAACCATTTAAAGTTGTGCAACCAATTTGCATATGATATATACTGACTTTCCATATTTCTATTCCTTCTATTTTTTTTCTAACCCATTACAGTTTGGTTTCTGTCCTTTATATTCCTAATCATAAAGCCTACAGCAAAGAGGCATGAGAAGGGGAACCTTTGGTCATAAAGCCTGAAAGATGGCCACGTTCTAGGGCAGACAACCAAAATATCAAAGGAATAAGAAATAGAATAGAACAGAGACATGGCTGAGTGTTCACGTATTGCCTTTAAGTTTATCTGTAGGTAAGAAAAGACATCAATTTAAGTGTATGGCAATAAAAAGTAAATAAAAAAGAAGATTAAAGTAGCAGTTCAAAGAGAGAGAACCGTATGGGTATTAAACATATGGTGAGTGATTTTATGATCCCCTCTGGGTACCATTAAAACACCCACAAGTAATCTGATTACTCGCCCATCTGGAATCTACAAAGCTTCAGGTTAGTCGCTGTATACCTAACTGCCTGCCCTCAAAATTATTGGTGTTGTCTTAATTTTTTTCCTTATTATCATGCTCTGTCACTGCCAAAACTGACGTGGAAAGAGTGCCCAAGGAGCATAAGCGGCGGTGGCAAAGGAGTCTCATCTGCTGTTTTTATCACATCTCACCAGTCCCTTTCCTTTTGAAGCACTGTAGAGAAACATTAAATTCAGTTAGAATACTGAATATTCTAACCAATATTTTCTCATCCAGTGGTGTAAGTTAGAAGGTTTGCCAATTTGACTGAAGCACTGTAGAGAAACATTAAATTCAGTTAGAATACTGAATATTCTAACCAATATTTTCTCATCCCGTGGTGTAAGTTAGAAGGTTTGCCAATTTGAAACACATCATATTCTGTGCTCCAATCAGCGTCTGGATGTGTATGTGGGTGAGCCCTGCGTGCACCAACTTCTGCAATCCAGAAACATCCCAACATCTTTCAAATCGAGACGTTGAGCTCGGCGTTCTTGACTGAAACCTTATTTTCTGTGCTGCTATTCTGTACTTAAAATGTGTCTCTGATTTAGACATTGCTTAGCAGTGTCAACTGGAGAGGCACTTGCCAAAGAATAGTTGAATGAATTTTAGACACCTTCGAAGAAATTAATATGTGAACATTTATTTGTTAAAGGTAATTTATTTAAAAGAAAATAAGGAAACCTGGGAGTTCACAAGGAATTTGTTCTTTCAACTGCTTTGTATGTTGTAATTAGACTAAGTGTAATGGCCTGTTAGAACCCCTCTGTCCCTCTCTCTCTCTCTCTCTCTCTCGCCCCTGTCTCTCATTCTTTCTAATTTTTTTATTTTCTAAGGTATTGACATAATTAAGTTAAAAAAAAAAAAAGCCTGTTTGTTGTATCTTTCATGGTGACTGGAAAATCAATATTCGATCTCTTCCTGGTCAGAGAAATTTAGTAAATCCAAAGCTTGGACGTCTTAACAGGAATGATCTGTAAAATGGATTTACTGGGAATTGTTTTAAAATACCCAGGCTAAATCTGACTGTTAGCTATGAGGAAAATGGAATCTCTCATTCTATCCTCTTCCTTTCCCATTAGGAAAGCATAAGATCCATTTCCATGTTGAATATACATGCAGTTGGTCACCATTCATTGTAGCGTCAATATTTTTTCGATAAATTTAACTTATTTTCCTATTTTCTTTCACATTGATTTTAATTCCTATTTTTGCTAACTAGCTGTCATCACTTTATGAATTGCTTAGAACTTTTACATTCAAACCAGCCTCTCTCCATCCCTAATTTAAAACAAAACAAAAGAAAACCATTCTATAACTTTCTATGAAACAAAAGAAAATGAAAAAATATTTTGTTAAAAAAAAAAAGAAAAAATATTTTGTTAACTGACAAAATTCAAGCAAGACAGACAACCTAAAGACATAATATTGGATGGATCCACGATGAACATGAAACTGATAAAGGTAGATTAAATTAAAACATCCCAATCTCTCTAAGACCTCAGCTCTGAACCAATCAGAATATTTTAGGAACCATTTCTATGTGGATGGTTTTAGGGATTCAAAGAAACTGAAGCTTCATTTTCTTCCCATAGTAAAGTCATCTTTTCAAGTCCATGCAGGTATATAAATCTCATAAGAATTAAGCAGAAAACAGGAAGGATTAAGAGATTTCAGTGAAGCATAGCCGGGCATTGTGCTGGGCACCTGTAGTCCCAGCTACTTGGGAGGATGAGGCAAGAGAATCGCCTAAGCCCAAGAGCTGGAGGTTGCTGTGAGCTGTGATGACACAGCATTCTACCAAGGGTGACTTAGTAAGATTCTGTCTCAAAAGCAAAAAAAAAGAAAAAAACAAACAAACAAACAAAACAATGTTATGTAGAATCATTAGCCTCCAATAGTTAAATTCTTGGTAGGTAATTTTAGAGAAGGGGCTGTACTCATAAAGTCGGAGCTCGGATAAGAGATGGTGGGTGGCTACTGGCGTAGTGTACAACAGATAATCAAAAACATTCATCTGCTGTTTTTACTAATAAGAAATCCAGATTAATCTTTCCTCCATCTTTAATGAGTTATCAAAATGTAACAGAAAGGAGCCAAGGGAGGTATATTGCAGAACAAGGTAAACAGAATTGCTTTTAATTTTCTGTTGGAGAGCCAATATTATAATTATTTTCTCAGGTTTTCGATTTAAATATATCCAATATTATAATTATTCCTTCAGGTTTTTGATTTAAATGTAACTTTAAAACTTATTCATTTATGTGTGTGTATTACTTTGTTTTAAAATAGCATCTCCTAAATTTACCCAGACTGACTCACGAAACATTTCTTAGGAATATGATACATTTTTTTATGTCTCCGCATTGATATGAAAACAATGATGTAATCATTAAATTTTAAAGATATACCCTTTAATTTTTAAATAATTTAAGACATAATGGACTATATTGGTTCATATATATATATATGTCTATATATTCAATACCTTATTTATATACCTTAATTTATATACCTTAATATCATTATATATGTGTGTGCATATATATAAAGAGAATAGCTATTTGATTTCGGGAAGGCATGTAGAATTATGATATATTTTATTAAAATAGAAATATCAAGAAAAATGTCAGCCTTTATAGGCAAGATATATATAGTTAAGCTAGGCATGTGTGTGTTTAAGTGCTGTGGTCACTATGGGATGGGTCTTAAAAACCAATTACACCCTACTCATTCCCTTAATGTCCTCTATTGTCCTATTAAGAGACAGGAGAGAGAAAGTGTTCACCACTGAAAATTGCCTGGAAGGGGGAGTGAGAGCATGATAATTCTGGTCAATGAGGTTACACCAGAGAAGTACTTGGGAGAGTAATCTTTATTTTCATCAACATTTAATGTGGAGGTGGTTTGGGGCCTTTCTCTTCCATCCTTCCTGCAACACAGACACAGAGTCTGGAGACAAACCAGCCATCTGCAAAAACTTCATATCAAAACTAGATGGGCAGGATGAGAGAGAGAGCTGGAACATACGTGACAGCCACCCCACCCTGGCCCGCCTCCCTCTGAAATCCTCCTTGTTGAGATGTGTAAACCTAGAATTATTCAAGCCACAGTATTAAAATTTCCTGTTACTTCCAACTGAAAGCAGCTCCAACTGATAGAATTAACACGTACATTTTATAAACTTCCTTAATGATTTGTATTACTTAAAAATATGTATTCTATAAATACTTTCTTAAAAGTCTGCGGATAAGAAATAGACTTTAAAGAACAATAACAAGATAGTGCGTTTACCTTTTACATTTTTCTACTGCCAATACTAAACAATAAGCAAAAAATCTTTATCTTTTTTTTTTCTGTGAACATAAATTTACCCCAATGTGTGATTTTCATATATTGGGGTAATTTTACTTGCCGAAACCTGTATCATGCTTCTTTTCAAAATAAAATAGTCAATTATTATAATTAGAAATAAGTATTGAAATCAGAAAATATCTGTTGATTGCCTAATAAGGTGACTAAATTAGGCTTTGTTGAGGAAACAAGAAGATGGAACACATACTATTCAACATGAGGTAACATCAAATAAATCTTCCATGAGAAACCAGGGCAAAATGCAGAAAGCTCCCTAAAAGGGTGTAACACAGGCCAAACGCCTGTCACAGACCCCTCTGGAGCATCTCATATTTCCCGTGGCCTGTAGTTTCTTTTGGGGAAATTACCAACTCTGTTCCTGGTGGTCTTCAGAGAATGGGGCATTGATTACCACCAATTACCAATAATGGGCTCATGTTGGTTAATTTGTATATTATTTTAATAGCATTCAGCCTCTGGAGCTATATCAACCAAACAAACAAAACAGCAAAAAGAACATGATAAACTAGTAGAGTCCGACTATATTATGGCTGTCTAACTCTATCCCCCACCAACACTTCCTTGAACTCACTGCCAGGCACCTCCTTGTAGTGTAGAAAGGAAAACAACATGTCAGTAAATGCTATACGCATGTATACGGCTGAACTGGATAATTTATTTGGGACAAGTTGGTAAGAGAAATCTGCAGTGATCGAGTGAAGCTGGTTTGATCCTCTCCGCAAATGGATTTTATTCACAATTTTGAGATAAGGTAAGGCATAATACAATTTATTTATAAACATTAATTTGGTTCTTTAAATAGAAAAAAAAAACTGGGTAACTATCAGGGGGAGGGGGAGAAGTGAAAATGAAATGAAGATGAAGCCGAATGATTTTGAAGTATTTCTTCTTTTTCTATTGTCTATAAGATTTGGCATGATCTGTTTTTTTAATTATCTTTTATTTTCATTTATAAATATTAGTTGTCTATTTATGGAGATTTTGGAAACAATAATAAGAAGTTAATTGAGGACTCCAGACTGAACCTCAGAGTCGAAGCATTCTATAATAGACATGCTCTTATTTGACAACGTGAATGTTGCTTTCTTTGCATTACTATTATTAATATTGCTTAGTACTTCAAAAACATAAAATTAAAATTAAAATGAAGAAATAAATAAAATGAAAGGAGGAGTATTAAATATTTCCCATGAGCCCTGCATCATTTCTCAGATTTTCTTCTTAAATTTCAGGTTAATATGATGGTGTGTATGTTGGATGACGACATTTCCATCTGTAGTCTGAGTTGACGTTGAGTCCTTCACCCAGGAATTGGGCCACATACTCCTACGTTGTACCCACTTTTGTGGGAACTAATCGAGCCTCCTTCTTCTCCTCTTGAATTTGTGTATTTCTCTCATGTGGGTCTGTACACGTTGACTTTTCTATTTTTAGATTAGTACTGAGTACATGGGATTCTTGCTTTTATGTTCATGAGATACTTTACATAGGAGAATGTCCTCCAAGTTCATCCATTACAATATGTGAAAATACTCCATCTTTTTTTTTACAGCTGTGTATACCATGGAATACATACACTACAATTTATTAATCCATTCCTATGTTGATGGGCACTTGTTATTTCCACATATTGCAATTATGAATTGAGCTCTTATAAACATTTAAGTGCAAAGTGCGAATGTTATTTTAATTTATTTCATACAACATCATAATTATATATTTTCTGTATACTTTCAGTCCTGTGAAAACAATGGCTTGTTTTGTTTGTTTTGCTTTTTTTGTTTGTTTGTTCGTTTCAATTTTTGGCTGGGGCTGGGTTTGAACCTGTCACCTCTGACATATGGCATTGGTGCCCTACTCCTTTGAGCCACAGGCACTGCCCCATGGCTTGTATTCTTTAACTAAATTTTTCCATAATGTCTACTTCAAGTATTTCCTCAAGTAGGGACCTCATAAAATTCCATTGAAAATTGAACCAATTTTCTTTAAAAAATAATTTTGCTTCTCTTTTTGTTTTCTTTTATACTTTTTGATGGACCAAAATATTTTGTGATTTAAATTCAACATAAATTATTTTAGGTCGATTTTATAATTGTGCTAAATCTTTCTATAACTGACAAGGTATTCAGTGATAAATACCCACACTATTTAGCCAGCATTCCTGGAAACCTTATCATCTCCAGTGCCTGCTAAAGCTTTTGGATCTTAGCATCCAGCAAATGATAACACAATTGAGAATGTCAACAAGATACACAATTCAATTCAAAAAAGATGACTGCAACCAGTTTGATTATAATATATTATGGTTATCCTTAAAATAGATGAAAGATTATTACAGATTAAATATTTCATGCTAATTGGTCTGGTATTAAGATTTGTTCTCTTGTCACAGCTAAATTGAGACTGCATAACACAGCTACTAAAAAGCTTTCTGCATCTAAATAACAGTAATATTTGTATGATAAAAATCACAATTATTTGCTCATCAGGGTGTCCTGCAATAGATATGCAATATCATCAAAATGCTTAAATAATAGACACATACGGATAGCGCTCACTTTAGGTTGTGGTAACCTCTCCATCCTCTTGACCTCTTGAAGATGAGAGCTGATACTTCTCCTCACCCTGCTGGGGTTGACCTGGAGGCTTCCCCAGTTCCTGTTGGTTTTCCTTCACCCGGCACATGCCTTGGAAGGTATCATGTTAGCTCGAATTACGCCATTTGGGTATACCAAATAGTTCTTACTGGTATTTGGACTAATACATTTTTCTTAAAAGATACCATAGTATTTTCATGTTGGACAATGTTATAACTCAAATATCCAACATCATCTGGACAATGTGCATGTTGGATTTTTATATACTGAATTATTAAGCACATGAATATTTTAAGCTACCTTCAGGACATACTAACTACACATTATGTATCTTAACCCAGAGTGTATTTGTTCTAAGTTAACTTTGTTACGAATATGATCATTACACTTTTTATTAACACAGAGTTTTAAATGCAGGTGACATGGATCAAAAAACGTTAGATGCAAGAACAGACGCATTGCAAAATTATTTTGCAGACAGGGTTACCATTTGTAGGGTCACTGATACCATCTGAAGACATCCATTTCACAGTACCAACAGTATAATTATTTTTAAATTTGGCCAAACAGTAGACAAAACATAGCATCTTATTGTTGTGTTAATTATCAGTTCAGTGTCCACCAAAGTTGTTCTTATTTTCTTAGGCATATCTGGCAACAAGGACTCATGGGCAGGAAAGTGCCCATTTGCCATTTGACTCCTATATGTTGGAGTAACTAAGTTTCTGGAAGGTTCTGACGCTCGAGTTTCCACTGCAGCCAGTTTGTGGATGGTGATGACACAAAGCAGAGCGTTGTATTAAAGGGAGGACATTTCTCATTGAAGACGGTGAGCTTGGTTTTGGAGAAATGACCAATTTGTGGTGATTAAATAGCATCCCCGTGTACACGGGTACTTGACTGTGAAGTGTATTAGAGCTTTGTAAAGAGGTTTACACTGCAAATGTAGATTCGAGAGACTCTGGAAATATATAATTGAAATATCAAAATGAGGACTGTGTAAAATGATAAATGAATAAGGCAATATTTTAAAGGGTCTTAATTCTGTAAAAGGACCTGAGAAATAAGTTCACATCAAAGAGGTATAAGGCGCAGAGAGCAAAGAGAAGACATTCAATATAATGGAAAGAGCGGAGTCAATATTATCACATACCAAGAAAGGTCAAATAAAATGAAAACAGGAAATTACGCATTGTTTTTATTACCAAAGAGTGTTTGGAGTGACTGTTTGGAGAGACATTTCAGTGTTACGGCTAAACCAGCAACATTAGGTAAATAAGAGTCTGAAAGATGAGTAGCTAGGGTATAAAAACAGTCATGGAAAGAGTTTTGTTATGAAAGAAAATACAGACAGCTTTAGCAGTAGGAAGATGAGAAGCTGAGGAAGTTTAGTCTTGTTTTATAAAAAAATAAATACGAGAAAGAATTAAGCATCTATTAATTCCAGTGGGAAGTAGCAAGTTGAGTCAGAAAACCGTAAGTGACAAGAAACAAGAGGTGATGGAGACAGAGTCATGTAGCCGAGAGAACAGAGGGTAAGGGCCAGATCACAGATAATAAACCAAACTTAGGAGAAAGATCAGCAGCCTGTCACTGGAGGAACTCGGAAATTACTGAAGATGCATAAGCGTTATTAGTTATATGGCACATACACTCTTGGGAAAATGGAAATTAATTTGTTTTTTTTCTGAGCATGATAGAAAAATGAGGTGGGTGGTAGGACAGAAGATTTGAGTATCAGAAAAGTTGCAAACAGCTACTGAGAATAAGCAACCACTTGGAGAACGTATTTGCAAAGCATGTGTTTGGTACAAGGCTTGGACCAGAATAAATCCACACACACACACACACACACACACACACACTCACACACACAGTTAAAAATCAATGAGAAGATGGGCAACCCACTTAAAAGTGAGTAAAAATATCAGACATTTCACAAAGACTATATATAAATGTCTAATAAGAACATGAAAAAGTATTTACTATCATGAGTCACTAGGTAGATGCCAATCGAAGCTACAAGAACATCCAAGCCCCCATAAATTTAAAAAGTAGACAATAGCCAGTCTTGGGAAGGATAGGAAGCAGCAGGCACTTTCATACATGGCTGATAAAATCGGAAAGTGGAGCATCTACCCTGGGAAGTGTTTGGTGGGTTCCCAAAAAGTTAAACTTAAAATTACCATAAAGTCCAGCTGTTCTACTCCAGGTACATCCCAAGAAAAATGAAAACATACGTCCAGGCAAAGCCTTGCATGGAAATTTCTAGTAGCATGATTTGTTAAAGCAAAAATAGGGAGACAGTGTAAACATCCACCCCCCCCGTGAAAAGATAGATGAAATATGGTAGATCTATATCCATAAAATGGATACCGTTCAACATTTAAAAGGAGCAAATTAGTGGTGCACGCTGTGTCGTGGAAAAAAAATCACAAAAAACAAATAAACCCCAGAAGCAACACATTGAACATATACTGCATAATTCCTTTTACATGAAATGTCCAGAATGTAAATTAGCTGTCACCTGGAGCTAGGAGCAGAAACAGGAACTCACTGCAGATGGGCACGTGGGATTTTAATGGGGATAAAAACATCGTAAACTGAGCTATGGGGGTGGTGAACTACTTGGTAAAGTTACCAAAAACCATTGAACTGCACACTTGAAATGGGCGAATTTAAGGATATATTAAAAAGGCCTCAAAAAGTTGTTTTAACAGGTAACTTCTGAGGATTCCCAGGTGCGAAGACCTATAGACATCAGAATTGGAAACTTTCTGATCTACTTAGCTGAAGACCTAAAAAGCCAAGTACAAAATAATGAAGTCAATTTATCTCACATTTTATTTGAAGGTGTCAGAAAATTTCTATAGGCATTACAAGAAAAAAACAGTAAAGAATGTTGTAGTCTTGGCTCGGTGCCTGTGGCTCAAGCAGCTAAGGTGCCAGCC
>NW_003852525.1:3139162-3182164 GCF_000181295.1 Otolemur garnettii | reverse complement strand
AAAAAAAAAACAAAAAAGAATGTTGTAGTCTTAAGAATATTACCATATTAAAGCTAAAGACTATTTTAAAAGAGCCTCATTAAGACTGAGTGGGGAGGTCAGGTGTGTCTCCTGAGTGAGGGGCAGCGGGAACTGCCCTTCCATCCATTCACCCCACACGAGAAGGGTGACATTACCCCGCTTCTCTAGAACCTTCACTAGAATTGATCGACATTCCCGGAATTTGATAGAGTAAAGGAAACCTATTTCCTATGGATTAGAAATAAGGAATAAAAGGCTTTCTAAATAATCAGCTCTGTTATCTCTACAGAGTACGTGAGTGGACAGCCAAAAAAAAAAGAGTAAATAAAAAGAGAACAGCAGAGAAGTCTTTACTCGCATGAAGGAAGACAGGTCAGAAATGCATGAAAATTGGTCCTCTCTACCAAACCAACAGATTACTGCAAAACACCCAGGGCTTTGAACACTTTCCGACTCAAGCTAGTACCGACTGCTATTATCACGCTGTTAACTACGAAGTGTGGTCTTTCTTTATCTTTTGTCTCTGTGCCGTCACGGAGCCAAAACTTCTATCAGTCACAACTGGAACTAAGTAAAGAAAGAAAATGAACAAAAGTGAAATAGAGAAGGGGCCAATTTTTCTCCCATTTCTAACTTTAGGCTTTCATCTGGCAACAGGCAAGAGAGGCAGGAAAAAGATTGAAATGAATATCAGGACGCTTCTCCGTCTGGGTGGACTGTATTATCATTTACCAAAACAAAACCGTCATTTTGCCGACAGCTAACGGACACCTTTTTATGAGTAGTGTTTTAAACCGTTCAACCCAGAGAACGAGCTCTACACAGCAGGTTTAAAAGAATAGTGATGGAAACATGAAATACCCACTTTTGGTGTCTCCCAATCAAGCTCTACTTTTCTGAAAAATTCCTTCAAAAGAAATGGACTTTCTGGCGATGGGAAAGACCTAGTTGAAATCAGAGATCATGAAATTACAGTATCTACGGTCGGTGTGGGTGTGTGGCAGTTGGTGGGTTGTAGTGTCTAGGAGGACGGACAGCTGAGCCCACATTCCCGTCCTAGTTGTACTACTTAGTGACCAATTGATCATGGTCAAATTACTTAAGCTCTTTGCACCAGCATTCACTCATATTTAAAGAATTAATGGCAGTGCTTACTTTGCGAGATTGCAAGGACTGTAAAATGGGTGCATGTTAGCACTTATACTGTGCAATGGTGTAGAGTAAGCATTTTAGTAATGTGATCTATTCTCATGTTCTTCAGAAGCTCTTGGCTGCGTATGTTTAGCAAGATGACTTGATAACATGTAAAATTGTGTGGCATTAACAGAATTGATGGTGCCTGGGTTAAAACAAAGGATCTGTGAATCTGTGCTGGACAGGTGCATTTCAGAAGCAGGAGACAGCGAATAGATGGACAGATGTGAGGCGCTGACGTGCCTGGTGGACAAATGAAGAGCTGGTAGATCAGTGACCTATCCTGCTTGTCGGTCTTGCAGGGCCCTCTGACAAAATGCCCTAAGTCAAGTTCGTTGTAAACGACAGAAATGTATTGACCACATTTCTGCAAGCTTAGGAAATCTAAAACGCGGGATAAACAGATCTGCTGACTTTCTGGTACATACACTGCTCCCCTGTTCACTAACTTCACTAACACTACTGCTGCCGGGGAGGGCTCCTCTCTCATCACCTGAGCGCCTCCCCAAAGGCCCCCCCTCCAGACACCATCACATTAGAAACTGCGGTACAATGAATGGGTTTCGATAGGACACATTCAGTCTATAGCCTTACACTCCTGATGCCGCCCCCAATTTACATCCTTCTCACAAGTAAAATACATCTTATTGTAACAGCCCCCACATCTTTTTATTTATTTTATATTTTATTTCAGGTTCATGTGAGAGTACAAACAACCAAGTCGCAATATTTGAATTTGTCAGACAGAATCCCTCCTGTTGCTGTGTCCTGCACCTAAATCTTAACCCACTTTAGGAAAGACTCAGAAGTGTCAAGTCCAACATCTCATTTAAATATCATCTCCATCAGATGCAGGTGAAACTCACAATATAACACCTCCTGAAGCCGTTCCTGAACCTGTGAAATCAAACAGGTATTTCCAAATGCAAGGGTGGGGCAGCCTTAAAAGAGACATTACCATTCCCAGGGAGAAAAGAGTGACTCTCTCGGGTGATTCCAACCAAACGGGGCAAGTTTCATTTGGCTTTAAGGCCCCAGTACTCTCACCCTTTCTAGCTCAATGCTCTGCTCACCAGGCTGCTGGGGTAGAAGTCTCAGCTGCCAGAACACACTGGCTTTGTGCCATTTGGGTCCAGTCCTTTGAAATCGAGGCAGAAGCAGCTATGCGTGGGGGGCTTTGGTGCTGTGTGAGCTGGTGGAGGGGGTGTCAGGTTTACACCACCAAAGTTTGCAGTCTGTACTCTTCAGAGAGGGGGCAGTGCAGCCTGTGTCGCAGCCGGTCTCCCATGAGCTGTGCGGGGCGGCTGAGGCAGGAAATGGGGCAGACAACGTGACAAGGAGCTGAGCAGAACTCACTAAGGTCCCACAGGCTCTAGTGAAATTACTGTCCCCAAGGGCACTTGCACTTGGACCTGTAATAAGAGATCAGCCCTGATGGTTTCTAAGCTGCCTGCAGGGAGTTACCCCATTGTCTTGGATAACAGCTCTTGGCTTCCATTGGGATGGACCGTCCACACTAATCTTATTAAACAGTCACTTAGTCACGCCCTTATTGTCTCTTCCAAAACAGGCTTTTTCATTTTTCTTTTTTCTTTTTTTTTCAGTGTGTTTGTTTGTTTGTTTAGCATTAAACGAAGGGTACACACTTTGGGTTACATTGTTTACCATATGGTTGTGCTGAGAATGTTTCCCTTTAAGTTCTGCTTCTATTTTGGTTAAAAATGTGGTCATAGGGTGGCGCCTGTGGCTCAAAGGAGTAGGGTGCCAGCCCCATAGGCCCGAGGTGGCAGGTTCAAACCCAGCCCCAGCCAAAAACTGCAGAAAAAGAAAAAAAAATTGGTCATAAGGTCATTTCTTCCGCCTTTCATTTTAGTATAAGAACTGGCTCCTCCTTCAATGCTTGGTTTAAAAACTTCCTCAGCCAAATATCCGATTTCACTGCTGGGAGGTTCTACTGTCCACCAAACTAGAGGATACGAAGAAAATTCAGCCAGGTTCTTCGTTCCTGGGTAACGAGGGTGGTCTTTCTGCCAGTTTCCAAGAACCTGGTCCCCATTTCCCTCCGAGAATCTCGTCAGAATGACTGTTACTATTCCTATTTCTACCAGTATCTGTTTGAGATGGCTTAGATATTTTTCTAAGAAGATGGAGATTTTCTCTCACATTTTCTCTTTTCTTCCTGAGCTGTCTCCAGAAGCGCCTTAAAGGTGCATTTGTGGCAATATAAGTCTAGCACACAAGTCAAAGCTCTTCCAGCCTCCATCCCACCCATCCAATTTAAAGCTGCTTGGACATTTTTCCTTATTTTTTGCAGTACCATCCCCACTTCTCAGTAGCTATTTCTGTCTTGGCCCATTTGAACCTCCGTAACAACAGAACATCAAGTGAGTGGCTTGTAAATAACAGAAAAGCATTTCTCACCTTCCTGGAATCTGGGTAGTCCCAGATCAAGGTGCCAGGAGATTTGGTCTTGTGAGGACCCACCTTAAAGGATGGGCCAGGGAGCACTCTGAGTCTCTTTTATCAGGGAAATGATCACGTTCAGATGGGCTCCAGTCTCAGGACCTGACCACCTTTAGAAGGCCCATTTCCAAATACCATCACATGGGGGTCAGATTTAAATAAATGCATTTCATAGTAACATAAAGATTTAGTCTGCAGCAAAAAGAAAATCGTCTACGATAGTCAGGATACAGGTGTTGAGCTGTTCGTCTGTGGTTTTGAAGGTCACTCAGAATTTTGAACAGAAACAGGAGAGATCTTAAAACTTTCAAGTATGATGACAAACAACCAGACATTTAGTGAACGTGAACAGAAAGAAAAGAGGGCACGGTGTGGATGCAGGTCAGGCACCGTGGAGCATGCACAGTGCTGATAATACCGCTCAGAACTTAGGTTGCTGCATAGATAGGGTGTGAATGTATCTCTGCAACTGAGAGAATCTGAGCTTTCCTTGCTGAAGAAGCAGCATTCTGGAAGACGGGCGTGGAAGGAGGAAGGTGAGACCTCGAATCTGAAATTGTGTCCGACTCTGACAGGGGGAGCGAAGGTTAGAGTGGAAAGCTTTGTGAGTTATGGGAGGTGAAGCAGCTTACATGTGAAAAAGCTTCCTATGAAACAGTGTAACTCGAGGAGGTCCAGGTGTTACTTAAGACAAAGAGAGAGAGAATGTTAGACGTTAAAGTGTAGAAAAAACGTTTGCCCCTTCAAATGGGGCACTGTTGAAGGATTGCAGAAGAAAGAGGCCAGTGCCCCTGATTATATTTGGCCACTCCAGTGTTGATGGTATCATAGTAATATTTCTGCAGACAAAAAAGCATTCAGAAGGCTTAGAAGTCTGGATAAGATACACACTTGGCACAGGTCAAAGCTGCCTAATGTTTCCACTCTGCTGTCTGGTGTGCCCATTGTGGGGCAGTCATCATTCTAGACATGGTAACAGGACTGAAAAATAATAGACAGGTAACGTTGGCTGAAAAGTAACAGTCATAAGCGCAAACAATGTAAGTTCAATAAAAGTTAAGAGTGTCCTGATATTAAAAAATAGAGCAAAGTAAAGGTTTTAAGACTTTTAGCAGGGGTGGATTGCCCAGCTAATTTTGCATTCTGAGGGCTAAACATTTGAGAGAATTCTTGAAGAAACTGAGTCATCCATGAGCTTATTATATTATTATTTTGAGAACATTCCAGAGAGAGAGCACGGCCAGTGTGGACCCCTGAGGAAAATTCTGTGTCACAGAGATTGATGTCTCACCAATGTGAGAAATAATGCTAATTGGATCAGGGTGGTAGCATGTGAGGTTATAACAAGTGGTAAAAATCAGGATATTTGGTAAATTTAACAGGACAGGCCTTACAAAGGGACTGATGGTAAAATTGTACCACACCAGAGGAGCAGAAATGTTTCAATTATCTTTGCCTATGTTTAAATAAATACCTAAAGCCCCAAAGATATTGAGAAAAACCCTGTAAAGTTACAGATGGGGTGGTTCGGATCTTTATAGAACTGTGACATATTTTATTTATTCTATATTGTGAAAAATAGGCAAGAAAACCTGAATTTCTATTTTTTGCCTGCATTGATGATAAAAAGCTTCCAGATTAAAGCAGCGTTTTATAAAAACTACATGAGATGAAAGAGATGAATATGAGGTTAAATTTTTCATCCACCATGCGTCTAAAATTCATGGTAACTTGATGTCACTTTCAGTAAAAGAATCTTTGAATAGGCATGGCGATGTTTCTTGAAAAAAATTCATGGTAACTTGATGTCACTTTCAGTAAAAGAATCTTTGAATAGGCATGGCGATGTTTCTTGAAAATTATTTGAACTTTAAAAAAGTGCATTTTCTCATATGATTCGGAAATACCAGGAAGTCTCTGACTAAAGGTAGGACACTCTCAAATGCAATTTTTTTTTTTTTTTTAGTATCAGTATTTTACTGAGGAAAACACAAATCTAATATTTAATATACAAGACACATCGTGTAATCTAAAAATAATCTGAGAAGATAAAAATGTAAGATTGGGGGGAAATAACTTTAAGAACCATCAAAGATACCAGTCAGAAAAGTTTTCATTTTTCATATACCAATTTATACTGAGTAGTAGGCTCACAGAATACTTTTTAGTCAATGAAAATCAGAAATTAACCAATTAACAAAACTTAGATCAATAGATTTGATCACTGATATTTGCTAAATTTCTTGTAACCATAAATTCCATGTTCAGAAACCTCCTTATTCTCGGAAATTTTTATAAAAATAAAATGCCACCCATTAAATTTAATTTCCTATTATAAGGAAAGAGTTTACAGCTTGGGATGAAAACATTTCCTTCCAAATTTGCATTATTTAATAACTTGTAAGGCAAAGTACTTATTCACTAGGAAATGCAATTGCTAATTGCATCTAAAGAAATCTTGTTATGTTATGTTAATCATAGCAGAAAATAAATGAACGACATTTTCCAGTTTCACACTCAGAGTTATTGAAAGACTTTGTTAATGGGAAGACGAGGCAGTAACTGGACTAAATTATATGTGACTTCAACTTGACAGACAGCTAATGGAAAAAGTAATAATAAAAAAAAATCCTAGTTAAGCAATTAGCACCACTACAAAAAATGAATAATAATGATTTACTAATAAGATGATGAAATAAGATTAAATCATATTCTGTTCCAAGAGGAAGTCATTATTCGAGCTGCTGAGTTACACCAACAATTTTAATATATGTTTTTATTACAAGGTCAGTCCTTCAAATAAACACAAATTCAGGTGGTAGGGAGGATTATGAATCATTAATGATTATGAGAGCATCACTTTTCTCCTGAGAAACAACCACTGATTCAAATAGAAATTGTCTGAAATCTAATGAACTTGAACTTATTGAGGGAGATGTTTGTTATTAAAGAAATTTAAGCTAGTGGGCAATTTCGCTGATGAAGATACGAACAACAAGAAGTGGTTAAAATTTAGTTTAAGTAGGGTTCACGATCAGTGAAAATTATGTCATAGTGGCCAAGATTCATTTCCAGCAGGAAATTTGATTAAAAATTATAAGTTCAGGTAGAAGGTGTCAGACAGATGGTTCATCGCACATGGCAGGAGTGTTGCGTGGAAAATGTGTCTACATGATTCTTACAGAGATGATTCCACACACACTAGATGAGAAGAGAAGCCCCAGATGACATCAGAACTCATTGACTTTCTGGCTGGGTGTTGTAAGCTCCCGTTCCCCCCAGGTTCCCCTGCCTTCTCCAATTCCCCTCCCCTATGGGCCTTCCCAGCCATGTTCCCAGGCCCCCTCCTTCCCCCTAGGGTTGCCAAGAACAAGCTTCAGAACAAGGAAGAAAAGTCCCAAGTTTCACAAAACCCCCAAGTTCTCTGTAGATGAACAATGGTGGAAAACTCACCGAGACTTGATTAATTACTGTTGTATAACTATAACCATTGTGATATGAGATGTATCCATTGCCAACCAAAGCTGTATTAATCATTATTGCATTACTGTAACCATTGTTGTATCCATGACTACCTGAGCTGTAACCCCCCTTAACCAGCCACATTTTGTTTCTGTAATATGCTTGCACAAAACCTAGAAAAGACAACTCAGCCCCCTACTTGGCTGCTGACTGCCTCTAGAAGCAGCAGCCTCTGCGGCAGGTAAAATAAATGACCAATTAATTACATCTAAGTGGGTGTCTTGACTCTATCTTTTCAGGTCATAGGGGGTACCATATGGGAAAGGATAAAATCTGAAGATTTTTTTTCTTTGATGGAAAACAGGTGATTCTGAGACAGAAATAACCAAGCTTCAGTGGCTCATAATATTCCAGGAGATGACCCACCCTAAGACAAGCCCATGGACAGCGTTGCTGTTTTACCTAAACTACTACTAAGATTCCCGGTGGGGAATACAGAAGCAAGAGCTCAACGTTCTAGTGATTCAATATTGATAATGTATTGATTAAAGGAAAAGAGAAAGACCAAGTAGAAAAAGGTGATTTGGGAGTTATAATGTCTTAAGAGGCTCTCTATAATTCAAAGGACATAATCTTAACATATTCAAGGAATTTTTGTTAAAACACGTACCGTAAAAATTAAAGACGCAGGGGTTGGCATTGAGTGTGGATCATCATGACAAGAAAACTCTCCCGAACAAATTCCAATATTTTGGCCTGTTGTTTATGCCCTTACATCAAAATGAAATTTAAAAAATTAAAGATGCATTGTATTAAAAAATGATAGCCAATATCTAAGTAGATTTAAGCTAAGCAAAAGTAATTAGTATTAATGAAAAGCTAAATGTGTTGCTTCAGGTATATTTCCATATTGATGATGTACAAAATAGATAATTATGTCTCTTGGTGGTATAACTTGCTCAACTAATGGATTTCTGTACCGTGGAGGAGTTACTCTAAGGGATCTGATTTTATGATTTTGTGAACGAGTGATATAAGAAAGCTCCAAGTGTGAAAGGTAGAACATGAAAAACAGATGGAAAGAGAAGCATTATAAAACTTTTCTTCTTAGTAGAGTATCTCAGGAATGGAAAAAATATATATCCAATGTACTCAGTACTACTGTGAAACCAATTTATAATTACTCACACTTGTGTATGAAAAATGAAACACAACTATAGCCTAGAATGACGGAGGGAAGGGGAGGGAGAGGGGAAGTGGGGGTCGACAGAGGGAGGGTTAGTAGGGGGGCCACACCTATGGAGCATATTGCAAGTACAAGTTGGATCTATCAGGTGTAGAACACAAATGTCTTAATCCTGTAATTGGGTAAATGAGGTGAAGGCTATGTTGATTAGCAGGATGTAAGCACTCCAATGTGTACAAATAATCAACACATTGAATCCCATAATGGCATAAATGTATTCATGATCTATGTACAGATGACTTTAAAAAAAAAATTCTTTCACCTGTGGTTTCATTCACTGAAGAATTTCCTTCAGCGTTCTATTCACTAAAAATTTGACAAATAAAATGAGACTTCCAGGGAGCATATATATATATTTCATATATCAATTTTCTACATACTTTTTGGAGCACAGACAAAAAGCAGTCCAAGATAAAGTAAGAGGCTTGAAGAGGATATTTCAAAGAGCTAAAATTGATTTATAATAGACATATGCAGTTTGTAACTTAATACTTGTTTGGGACCACATACTGGTTATTCAAGTTTCCACACTGTATTTGGATTGCAAATAGAGTTAACCAGGAACAAAAAATACCCAAGAATCAATGAGTAGTTGAATTAAAGGTTATGGAGGTTTGTGTTACAAGTGGGGAATTGGTACAACAGGCATATTCTTTCTGCATGTGGGAAAAAAATATTAGATTAAAGGGCGGCTACATTTAGCATTCCTCTGAAGGATTAAGGCAATATGCATTTAATAAATTTTTAAGTACTTTGCATTTTCATTCATTTAAAAAAATTGTGGGATTCACTTATTCTCAAAGGTTTATAGTCTCAAAAATTCCATCCTCACTGTTTTTCTTTATCAGTCTTCTGTTTTTTCTGGCTTCTCAAACGTCATTTCTATTCTTTTGAAGACAAGCTCTATTTCCCGAGATCTAGACACAATTGTCTTCATCGCCTGATAAAACTTATAAACCTGACACACGTGAGTCTTTGCTTCCCACAAACTGGCTTATTCTTCCAAGTTCGTTACCAAGGGCCATGTGTGACTCCTTCCTCTCACTGCCGCTCTAACTGGTTAACAAATGCTATCAAGTCTTTTCAAATAAATCTCCTTAAGGCTAATCTGTACAAAACCACTTGTCCTTAATAGCCTTAGACGCCTATTATCAGGATTACCTCCTAAACACTCCCGTGATCTTTCCCTGAGATAATTGTATCTACACACAGCAATCATATTTAGCTTGGAGTTAAAATGGACAATGAAAATCACTATTAGTCAAATAGTGATATAAACCTATGTTTCTCTTAGAGTTTCATGCTCTAATTTGGAGTGCTTATTTTTAAATAGTGACTCCTAGTTTCCTGCTTAGATCTGCTGAAGCAGATACTTGGGTGGAAAAACCTAGAAATCTATGTTTTCTTCCGATTCTCAAGTGATTCTCATAAATGATGACCTTCATAAACTATCGTAAGATTAGAGCTGCAAATTCTGCTTATTGGAAATACCAGGAGGGCCTGTTAGAAAATTGATTACCACCTTTCAGTATAGGAAATTCTAAATCAAGAGGTCTGAGGATAACCCAATCAATATATAGCCCAGTGTGTCTGAAGTGTGACAATCGGGAATCCTTAATTCTCAAGACTGACTCCATATTTTTTTTCTTATAAATAAAAAGAGAATTTTACTATTTTTTCCTTTTATTAAGTCATATACACATAGATCATGAGCTCCATATTTTGAAAGATGTTTAATTCTTTAATCTGGAGGACCAAACATATCAATACCATGCTCAAAAATTGACAATGATTATTTAAGGCTTTTCTAATAAAATTTTAGAACGATTTTTCCAGCGTTCACAAATCTCTTCAACATTCCCTGATTTGAAACAGCACAATATTTTGTCTATGAATATTAACCTTAGACTTACACTTACTGTTCTGATAAAATTAGATTTCTCCCTATTGTTCTTTCCCGAGTTCAAAATGTTCTTAGGTATTTTTGTGTGTTTATTCTACCAAGTGAAATTTTAAACAATCTTTTGAGAGCCCAAATTTGGAAATGGGATGAGAATTGCATTGACTATATATGTTTATATTATCAGAAGTGAGAGTTTCACATTATTGAATCAGCCCATGTAAAAAGTTACTATATTGCTGAAATTTTGAGGTTCTAATTTAAATATATCCATAATCTTGGGGGGAATTTTTGTCATAAAGATCTTATACATTTCTTATTCTATTTGTGTCTAGGATTAAACAAAATTATCCTGTGAAGCAAATTTCCTTCATTTCATTTTCAACTAGTTAAGTATAAGAAGAGTCATGTATTTGCCATGAAATAAACCACTGCACAAAAGTGTTTTAATAGGTGCAATAGGTCATCAGCTGTGTCTACGTTCAGTCTCTGCATTTCTTATTTTCCGAAGTAGGTATTTAAGAAAATAGCTATTTAATAGCTTTCTTAAAGAAAATAGCTATATTTTAGAAAAAATCTAAATGAGATAAAATCTTTGGAATAATGTTGGATGAAAGAACCAATGGTCGACACCACGGACACTTTCTATCATTACTGGTAATAATAATAATAAAAGTAACAGCACTTGAAACATGATAGTAACACGGACTTTTGCAAGAATATTACATTTATTACCTCCTTAAATTACCTACAAGAACACTACAGAGAACTGAGACACGCACTGTTCATGACATCTCCGAAGTACTAAAGCCAGGCCATGGTGGAGCCACATTTAGATCCAGAAAGGCTGGCTCCGTGGTTTAATATTCGAGGACGGATTCTAGCATATTGTTACTGTTGGGTAATTACATTCAGAAAATTTCAGAAAAATTTACTTGGAAATTTTAAAAGACCATTAGAAAGAATCAGAAGAGCAAACCAAACCTGCAGCCGACGGAAGAAAAGAAATAAGCAAAGTCAGACCAGAATGAAATGAAATCCAGAACAAGAAAGTACAGAAAATATTATAAAATATTTCCTCCCATTGCTTTCCTCTGAGAGAAAATGAATCCACGTTACAAATTTAAACCTCACATTAGCTGAGCAGTTTCTAGGCTTCATGTTCTAGAAAGAACCATTAGATTAAGTGAACAGAACAACAGAAACTCTGGTGCATTTTTAAGTAGCTAGTGAGAAAAAAAAAATTATAAGAAATATTAGATAGGCATAAATAACATAAAGTTTTATTAAAATGCAAATGACATTAATATGAGTGACATAAAAATGGATGTTATCTCGTGCCACTGGGTAGCTCTTCTGTTTCTTTCTTTTTTTAATTTTTTAGAGACAGGGTTTGTGGTGTTCCCCAGGCTGGCCTCAACCTCCTACTCTTAGGCAATCCTCATGCCTCAGCTTCCCAGAGTACTGAGATTACAGACATGAGCCATCGCACCTGGCCCAAAGGACAGTTTATTATAGCAAAAGCAGTAGCCAAAGTCTAGATTTCCACGGGGTGATGTGAAGACAGTCAGGTTGTACCTGCCCATTGGAGGATGTGTGAAAGGAGAATATCTAGCTCAGAGATTCTGAATCTTTTTAGGCAGTATGTCTGCTCGATCTTTGACCCAGAAGGAGAAATCATCTTTATTATACTGCCTTGTACATGAACCTGCCCTCTGCCCCATCAGAAGGCAGCAGCTCTAATTTCCTACACTGCTTCCTGTAGAAACATCTTGAAAACAGAGTACAAAACAAAAAGACGGTTAGTGTGAAACTTCTCTCTGAAGTATCTAGGTCAGCACCTTTCCCCTCTCCCTTCACTGAGTCTGTCTTGTACATTTGTAATGCAGTTAGATCGTGTCAACATGCTGCATTTTATCCTCGGATTCTCTGACCTCCTAAATGATTTTTTGAAATTTGCATAAATTAAGGTCCTCTCTGTTTGATTTATAGCATAGAATGTGGTCCATCCTGGCGATCATTTCATGTGGGTTTAAGAAGATTGTGTATTCTGCTGTTGCTGGAGGAAGTGTCCTATAAATGTCAGTTAGATCACATTGATTTATGGTGCTGCTCAATCAGCTGCGTCCTCACTGCCTTTCCGCACGCTTCATACAGCAATTGCTGAAAGAGGGAGGCTGGAGTCTCCGAGTCAAGTAGCAACTTTGTCTATTTCTATTTCAGGTCTATCAGCCTTTGTTTCATATGTGTTGATGCTGTGTTTTTAGGTACATCCGCATTTGGAATTTTCACGTTTTCTTGGACAACTGACGTCTTTATCATTATAAAACGCTCTATCCCTATAATTTAGTGGTTCGAAAATATGATTTGTTGAGAATGAATATAACTGCTCCTGCTTTGTTTTGACTAGTTCACAATGTATGTATTTGCCAGCCCTTTACCTCTAACCTACCAGAATCCACGTTTTTATATTTATTGCAGTTTTGTTATAAGTGCTGTATACTTGTATGTTTATATTTTCATCAACTCTATCAGTCTCGGCCTTTGATTGGTGCATTTACACCATTCAGTCTTGAAACGGTGATTGGTAGGGCAGGATTAATATCCACTAGGTTGGTATTGGTTTTTATTTATTGAATTTGCACTTTTTTCTTTTTTTTTTTTTACTCCCCCTTTTTGGCCTTTCTAAGTTTAACTGAACACTTTGCATGATTCTGTTATATATCCTTTTTGACAGTATCAGTTACACTACTTCGCTTACTGCTTGCAGTAGAGTTTTGAACATATATTGTGACTATCTAATCTCACTTTCACATAACGCTATACCAGCTCATGTAGTGAAGGTACATGATATTGGGGTAATTTCAGTTGTTTTTGTCCATCCTTTGTGGTACTGCTTTCATTCATTTCTCTTATCCACATGCTATCAATACCCAACGTGGTGTTACTATTTTTACTTTAAAGTTATTTCTAGAGAAATTAAAAGTAAGAAAAATAAGATATTTTGTTTTATCTTCATTTTTTTCTTCTGATATTCTTCTTTTCTTTATGTAGATATAAATTTCTGCCTATACCATTTTCTTTTCTTTTCTTTTTTTGAGACAGAGCCTCAAGCTCTCATCCTAGGTAGAGTGCTGTGGCATCACAGCTCACAGCAACCTGCAACTCCTGGGCTCAAGTGATTCTCCTGCCTCCGCCTCCCTAGTATCTGGGATTATAGGCACCTGTTACAACACCCGGCTATTTTTCGGTTGCAGCCGTCATCGTTGTTTGGTGGACCTGGGCTGGATTTGAATCCGTTAACTCAGGTGTATGTGGCTGGTGCCTTAGCCGCTTGAGCCACAGGTGCTGAATCACCATTTTCTTCACACTTAAAGAACTTCTTTTAATATTTCTTGATGAAAAGGTCTGCTGATGGTAAATTCAGGTTTGTAGCCTGAGAAAGTTTATTTCTCCTTCACTTCTGAAGGATAAGTTTGCTGCATATAGAATTCTATGTGGCTGGTTTTCTTATTCCTGCTAAGACATTAAATATTTTACACTGTTCTTTCCTGCTTGATGTCTGTGTAGAAATCAGCTGTAAATCTTCTAAGATCTTTGATCTTCTAAGATAAGATGTTATTCATTTACCCCAACCCTCAACTTCTTCAAAATTCTAATTTGGTCTTTGGTTTAATGAAAATTTGTTTTTCATCATTGTTGTTTTTGGTTTTAGAGATTTTGTTGGATTTTTATTTTGTTTTGTTTGGTGTTCCCTGAGTTTTCTGGATCTGGGTTTTTGTGCCTGTCATTGATTTTAGAAGTCCCTGGACTGCTGTAATTATTTCAGTTATTCCTTCATCATCATCCTCTTCCTGAAATGTCTCATATTTCTTGAAATGGATCCATGATTCTTTAATCTTCTGCTCTCTCTTACCATTATTATTATTCATTTTTTTTCTCTTTGTGTTTAAGTTCGGGAAGTTTCTGTTCACCTGATTTCAATGTCAGTGGTTTTCCTCAGCCATGTGGATCCCACTGATAAGTCCACTGAAGGCCTTCCGGGCAGTCTTCATTCCTTCATTCATTTAGCATTCTTTCAGGGGTTGCTGGGTATGCTGGGGGTGGGGAGACTTTATATAATCTTATGATTAAATATTAGTCTTTGAGTGGGGTTGTTATTTCTAGGTCTGAGCCTCATAAATGTTCTCCAGTGGTATATGGATTGACTATCCCTATCCAAAAATCCAAAATCCAAATAATCCAATATTCACAATATTTCTGGCCCCAAGCATTTCAGACAGTGTTCAAACTGTACCACATAAAAGGTTATAAAAATTAACATGGGTTCATGAAAGTCTAATTTATTTTTGCCTCTTTTTCGTTAAGTCTCAAGATTTATGTCAGGCAACAGACCATATTAATTGTTAAGGGTGGGTTTACTACCATCTTGGATTCATAAAACTATGTAATTGTGCTACAGAGTAAAGAAAGAAAGTACAGTACAAAGTTAAGGACATGGGGTGCAGATAAAAAACCCTCAGAACTTTAAATAACACAGTATGATATTTTAAAAATAATTAGATTCAACAGCTTTTTTTGTTTGTTTCTTGAAGTCCTAGAAGTTGTGCTTATCGAAGGACCATGAACTTTCTTTAATTTTATTTTTGGACAGTTTCTGTTTTAATGTCTAGCAAATGATGTTGTTGGAAATTATCAATTACCCCTGCTGTGTCCATTACAATTTACTCTGCATCAGCAGAATAGGACAAGGCAGTTTGATGTTTGGAAAACACATGGACACACACATAGAAAGCCTAAAGTTCAATTCCTCATGCTGACTTATTGCCAGATATTTATCAAGAGTCTTCTTGCAGAGCTAAGACCTCAGGAGCACAGACATTAAAGAGATTTTCCACTCAGCACACTGGAAAGCATAATTACTATCAACTCTTGGCTATTAAAACATCATCAAATTATGTTTATAGAATATTATTTACTGAGAACGTCATAGCAGTCTCCCCACAATAAACCCAACTATATTAGTGCACAGGGAATGCTAGTATTGACTCTTTCGAACTAATAAAAAGTCAATGAAATAAATTATGACTTCAGAGTGAATAAAATAACTCTTACTGGCCATAGGATGTTAATGTAGCCATAAAAAAAAGTTTCCTCTCTACTCAGCAATACACGCTCAACTACATACCATGAGGAGAATGCAGAGAGGAATTCCTGGGTGGAATGAGGAATTCCTTATGGAATGAAGTCATAAAAAAAGCCTATATTTTTCCAATATGTTTGTGGTTTGCACATATCTATTACAAAATATTTTAAAGAAATATTCATTGTGCTTGCTATTGACCAATGAATCATCACAGCAAAACTTCAATAGTATAGAAATAACCTCTTTCCCTATTTTAACAAATAGGGAAACTGAGGCTTAGTGTACATAAATAGGCTAATAAATGATGTAAATATTGCCTTATGCAATATTGCTGGGAGCGATAAAGCCAGATTTTCCTTACCATACTCATAGGTTTAATTTATTAATATTTTGTTACTTTTATTGGACAATAGCTGGGGCTATTTCATCATTGATGGTCTTTGGCAGTGAATTTCTTAGCCACTCTGTCTGATTGACAGAGAGATAAATTTGCAGATAAATGATACTTTTAGGCTAAAGCGACTAATTTAGACTTAATCGTGTCCTGCAAAACGTATCTGGTTGGAAATGTGGAGGCAACAGGAATCTTGGCAGGAAATGAATCTATTATCTCAGGAGCTGGCAACTGATTTGTTAAAGGGAGATAGATGTATTGGGATTTGCCAGACCTATAGTCTGAGCACTGACAGCGTACATACATGTCTTTTTATGTAAGAATGGGAGTGGACTTGGGCAAAGACCTGTGTAGTGAAAGCTTAACAACAGGGCAGTGCCTGTGGCTGAAAGGAGTAGGGCACCAGCCCCATATACTGGAGGTGGTGGGTTCAAACCCAGCCCTGGCCAAAAAAAACCAAAAAAACCTGCAAAACAACTTAAAGGACTGATCTCTCCTTTGGTGACAGTTATCCAAGGCCTCTCTACTCCAAGACATAAAACATGTTGGATCATTTTACTCTCATCACTACTTCCTATCTAAAACATTCAGTGTTTAACCCAATTAGTGTATCAAAATTTCAATCCATAAAGAAATCAAACTTGGCCTCATTAATTGCTTAAAATAATACTACCTTTAAGTACAAAAATGTTCTTGTAGAATAATAGTGATAATGATACTTACTGCTTGAAATACATATGATTGATCATCATTTTTAAAAAATGTATGAATTAAGAAAATATGAGCTTACTATTGTGGTGTTTGTATAATTTCTTTAAAAATATTAACTCAAAGTTATAGGGGAACAGTATTAAACATAAAGGAAAAATAATTTCAGAGATTTAGACCTTGATTAGGGTGAAGTTTTTAGTTATTTATATCACAAAAATACTTTTACATCAATACAAAGGTAGCATCTAATGTATCACAATTTTATAATTAACAATATTAATCCATTTGGTGTGTTTCAATTAAATATACATATAAACTTGAGTTTTGCCTTTGAAATTATATGTTACGTATAATGTACAGTTACTGAGCAAGCATAGTTATGGGGATAAAACAAGTAAAAATACAAATAAAATGGTATTGGTGTAATAACTCGTATATTTCCATGACTCAAAGAACAAACAGAAAATGTTTATCTTTCAGTTTGAGGACACATGAGGCATTTTGGCTCCAATTTTGTTAACTATATAACAGAATAATTTAAAAGAATTTTTCGTTAACCTCAGAAAAGAAAAGTGAACACCCAATGGGGGAAAAATAATTCCTTCAAGAGGGAAAGTATGTTCTTCCTTTATAACATCAAGTAAAATTAAAACAAAGAACTATAACTGAGAAATAAAGTTTTCTCTGTTGAAAAATCAAAGTCTTATTTTAAGAACACTGAATTGTGATTTGAAGTCTGTAATTTTTTTTTTTTTTTTGGTCAGGGCCGGGTTTGAACCTACCACCTCCAGCATATGGGGCCAGCGCCCTACTCCTTTGAACCACAGGAACGCTCAAGTCTGTAATCCTTAATAGTAATTATAACTCTCAATAAAATTAAATTGATGGGTTTTACTTTGTTGCTTTGGGGTATTATTCTTATTAGCAGATGGAAAACGCAAATAACTTTGAAATATATGAAACATTGATAAAGCCTACTTCCCAAACTATTTCCAGTAAAATCCTAAAATTAGTAACCTGAAACAATATTTACATATTTTTTCTCTTCAAAATAATATTTGAGTCTCTAGTCCTATGGATCGAGTCTCACACTCAGTATCATAGTTGCGATATATCAATTATGACACCTATAATCTAGGCTTACAAAATTATTGCAGAGGAGATGGATGCTTCATCATGTACGTAACGACAGAGTGTGCAGTTTTTGAAAAATATAATCTATAAACTAGTATATTAATATACTTGATCATTAAAAAAACTGTTGAGATTTAGATTTCTGTAGTTATAAAACAAAAACATGAAGGAAATTTTGCCTTGGGGATCCCATTAGATAACCTGAATGGTCTCAGTGAAATCTTGGAAGGTAGAGTCTCCAGGTGGTCGGTGCTGAAATTCTGCTGTACTAAGATGTCTTGGGAGAAGCACAAGTGGAAACAGAGGGAGAGTTAACACAGTAGGCTGTGCAGCCAGCACTGGGGAGATAACACACGAGTCCTAGGAAGCATTGTGAGATTATAGAAAGCACATCGTATTTATTTATTTATAAAGCACTGAGGTATATTTCTGACTATGTTATGATCTTGTAGTTTGGGTAGATTTTCCTACTTTTATACAAAAAAACCCCTAGAATCTTGGATTAAAAGCACCATTAAGGGTTAAACTAGAATGAAAAATAAAATATCGACCACAGAAGTCAGATGCATGTGTGTGCTGTGCGTACACAAGTGCGTGCATGCACGCTGCATGGAAGTGCAATATTTAAAGGGTTTGTTACATACGAACACTGAGTTCTTTAGATATTGGTCCCTTTCGATCTCTGAACATATTTAAAATAGATTATTTAAAATCTTTTCTAATAATTCTAACACGTGGGCCTCCTCGGGGAGTTTCTATTGTTGCATTTTTCCTGTCTGTAAGACACACACACTTATTTCTTTGGATGTCTCAGAAATGTTTTGTTGAAAATATTTTCATGTGAAGATCTGAAATGGAGATTCTTCCCCATGATTGTTTTCTGCTTGTTTTTTTTACTAACAATTTAACCCTGTTTCTGAAGTAATTCTGTAAAGCCTGAATTACTGTTCGCATGTGATCATTAAAATTTCTGTTCTGTTCTCTTAGTGGTCAGATAATGATTGAACAGAAATTTTCACACATGTCGGGGACAGAAAATTTCCCAGTCTTTGCAAAGGGTTCCCATTTGTTGGACACACCTTCCAGAGAAAGCGCATTTTTTAACTCAAATTTAATCAGCTTTCCGTTTGTGCAGAGCACCAAGTTCAACCTCCATTGTTGGTCTGTTGTCTTCTCAGACCTTGTGAGTGTGCACACAGCCTTGGACACACAGCACGCACACACTGCCTTCTAAATCCCCAGAGTGTGTCAAAGCCTTTCAATGTTCTTATTCCCCCAAAACATCTCATTCCCTAGACTTTCTCCTAAGCTTTTAAGTCAATTGCATGCCCCAATTGCTATGGATCACCTCAGTAACTAAACATGTGCTTGCGATGTTTTCAACAAATGTCATTCCTTTACCTCCTCGATAATGAATGGTTTAAGCACAGAGAGATTCTAAATCAGGTGAAATAAAGACAGACCTTTCCAGGGTGTTGTCCTAGAAGACACTAGACACTCAAGATAAGGACAATTATTTGAAAATAAAGCTCAGCCTGCCCATTACTAACACCAGGAAAGTTTTCTGTTATTTTCAAGGCTACTGTTGAGATGGTGAAGGACTCAGATAAGTTAAAATGCCACAGGACTTGCTGTTCTTATGGAAATTTACTCATGTCTCTTGCATAAGCGCTTTGCAGATTGCTGCAAGTTTGGGGTTAGTTCCAGAACTCCCAAATGTCTCAAAGTTTATTAACAAAGAAGATAGATGAGATTGCACAATGAAAGTCACAAACTCATCATTGAAAAAAAAATGCTGCACACCTCATGACTGAATATCACTCTGTTCACCTTTGAAGTACTCCCCTTGGGAAGCTGTGAACTGACACCAGTGCCTGGTCCACCTTTCAATGCACTTTTTTCTAGTATGAGTTCAGGAAATTAACGGTCTGACTTTGTATACCCATGGCTTGGATGGCTATTCCAGAAAAAGAGTTTCAGAATTGCATTTGGGGTGCACTAGCCACTGGCGTCTCTGCATGGCTTCCCATGGGAGCACTTCAATGGGACCATGGTGATATTCAGCAATGAGGGATACAGCAGTTCTTCTAGGATGAGTTTGCAAAGGTGACATGTCCTTTGTCTCTTTTTGTGTGGGTTTCATTTTATTTATTTATTTGAGATAGAGTCTGATTCTGCAGCCCGGACCAGAGTGCAGTGGCATGATGATAGCCCACTGCAGACTCCAAGTCCTAGAATCAAGCAATTCTCCAGTCTTGCCTCCAGAGTCCAGAGTAACTAGAACTTTGGGTGAGTGACACCTCACTCAGATTTTTTTTTTTTTTTAGTAGAAATAATGTTCTTGTATGTTGCCCAGGCTGGTATTCAACTTCTGGCCTCAAGAAATCCTCCCCACTTAGCCTCTCAAATTGCTGGGCTTACAGACATGAGCTACCATGCCCAGCCCCCTCTTTTTGAAACATAGTGTCTCTTGAAATTTCTAGAAAGACATTTAATATAAGCAATTGGGTCATGCAATAATAGAGGCTTTAGATGCCACCTGAAAGCTGTACACTTGGGAATACTAGGAGTCTAGTGTCTGAATCTAGTGAAAGAACCAAAGAGCTAATAATGTGAGTTCTAGTTCAAGTCTAAACACTTAGAACCCAGAGTTCCAAAGGTGTAAGTCCCACTTGAAAAGCAGAGGACTTGTTTGCCTCATTAATTGCTTAAAATGATGCTATCTTTAAATATAAAAATGTTCTTGTAGCAATCTTAAACTCTTGAACTTAAACAATCCTTTTGCCTCAACCCCCCAAGGTACTGGGATTACCCGCACCTGCCAGGATGACTGGTCAGTTTTTCTATTTTTAGTAGAGATGGTGTCTCACTCTTGCTCAGGTTGGTCTCAAGCTTCTGAAGTTTTAATTCTTACTTGAAAATTCCATTATTTTGGTAGAAGGTGAGGATAGTTTATGTGGCTGGTAATGTAATATGTCTAGCTCGTAATTTCCCCTAATACTACATTTTGTAGTTTACATTTATCTATCTCTCTGCTTCTTGTCTGTATCTGTTTTTCCAGCACATCTTGTATCAGCCGTGGTAGTACTAACTAGACTGCCAATTTCCAGAAGATGGGCTATGAGGAGTAATGACGCTTTATCAAGCCTTGAGTTTACAGGAGTGAACTGATAAACATTGAATATTGAAAACAAATGACGTGAATTCTAAATTGGGTTCTACTTCTGATATTCTAGGCAACTTCAGGAAATCCATTTAACATTTAAAGTGCCTTATCTCTGAATGATAACAATAATATCAACAGTAATAGCAGATAGACTAGTATTTGCTATATGTACATGTTAGACCCTGCTATAAGAAAATTTTAAAAATCCACACTAAATTTTTCGTGGAATTGAAAAAACACATTTAAATTTAAAATGTCAAATTGGGAGGATCAAAGAGAGTACTTTGTGTGGGGGTGTGATAGGATGGAAAACATTTCAATATGGAGATTTCTGTTCAAACATACGTATGCTGTGAGTTAATTTTGTCTTCAGATCAAGGAAAAGAAAATCATAGATACGTAGAAATCAAAGGGTCTTGGAGATTATTATGTCAGCCTTCTTCTTTGGTAATTCAAGGAGTTAAGACTGAAACTAGACCACTGAAGGTCTTCCAAAATTAAAACTAACACTCTGGGATCCTGCTTGCCAATATATTTTTTCCCAATATACCATATTGTTTCACAAAGACAAGCAAATAGCACATTGAGTCCCAATGTACAGAAAGAAAATAGATAAGCAGTCAATAGTTGCATCCCATTTGGCCATCAATTCAAATGACTGACATTCAAAATCTGCTCCAAGCATTACACTAGCAATGTCAGATGAAAGACACACCACCCAGTATTCACTGAAAATTGCTGAGGATTGTGTATTCTCTCAATAACACAGCATACAGTAATGTAAATTCTTGGGCAACCCAAGTTCCAACAACCTGAAACACTGCATTCCATTCTGTGATTAACTGCTATCTACCTTCCTCGTGCCCCTAGCAACTAGACAGACATCAAGATTCTCTATGCCAGAGTCGACAGCATCCTCTCATCTGACACCAAAACAAAGCAAAATGTGTTTCCCAGATGTATTAACAGCAGCATCTGGTCCTAGAAATTCAGGAGAAACATAATCCTCTGCAAAGCAAATGCATAATATGTCCTCCAAGGCCAGTGCATATCTTGAATTTTAATATAACACAAGTTTCAGCTCTCTTATAATTTGGCTTTAGTCTCTGATTTAAAGGTTGTCAGCTGCAGTGAGAGTATTTGGAGGTGCCAACCTGGGAGCACAGATAAGTCATTCTGGTACAAATGCTTGCTCTTGCTGAATGAACATTGGGATTCTACAAGCCAATTCAATGCGAGAGAAAATGTCATTCTGCTTAAAGATATTCAATTATAGATTCAAATGCATCTGCTATGCATCAGTTTTAGTGATTGTCATTGTCTGGTGAGAGCACCAAAGAAGGAAAGATTAGTGGGTGCTGATGGGTCGTGGTCTCTAAAAACATTTGATTTGGGAACTATTTTCAGAGGGAAAAAATAATAAATGAAGTGGCATCCTGTGCACCTTCTGATGACAATAAATATTCTGAGAAATAAATATTGTACAATGTTAAAAGTGAAATAAGCTTTGCCTTGTTAAATTAATTTTTTTTAGATAGGGGGTCTTGCTATGCTGCCCAGGTTGCCCTCAAGGAATCCTCCCACTTCAGCCTCTGCAATAGATGACGCTACAGGTATGCACTGCTACATTTGGCTTTTTAAAGTCTTTTGCTAAAGGAATTCACATTCCTCAATATGATCTTCCCTGAGATTTGGGTGAAAGTTCAATTAAATGTTGAAATTTAAATTTTAAATAAGTAAAGTAGTGATCTGAGAAACTGTTCAGAAGCCTAATGCCCCCATTATTTGCCCATCTTTATCTCAAGGATCTGGCAAAGGGACTAAAGATCGCAAGGTAAATCAGATAATTTCCATGAAAAATTTTCTCCTAGATGTATTTATCAGCCTTATTAAATTTAATTTATTTACCCTTTTCAAATGCATTCCCATGGATAGAAGAGGATTTAATATCTCAACATAAATTACTTTGATCTCCACACTATGTGTGTAGATTTCTGTCTTCATATCTACCCATGATCAGGTTTACAATAGAAATAATAATGCTGATTAGGAAAAGAAGAAAGGAAATTTGCTAAATATCCAGAATGCCTGAAACTAGCAAATTATCCAGCTAATATTATAGGAACAGATGTATATGCAAAAAAAAAAAAAAAAAAACAAACAAAAAATCAATGAAATAAGCATCTGCTAAATATTGTACTTACCATTTTAATTAGGCTATCTGTCATTGATTAAGATCATAACATTTGCTTAAAACTTTATTGTTAAAACATGTTTAAATCAGCTTTTTTTTACTTACTAAGTCTCCACAAAAAGAAATAAGAAAACCCCAGACTTTTTGCCACGTTGATAAACAGAGCATCAGTTTATGTCTGTCATCCTCAGGAGAGTAAATTGAATTCTCATTTAAATATTTAATGTTTACTTTTTTCTGTCATCATTATCTTTGGCATAAATACTGGTATGACTACAAAACTCTTCCAAGAATGTGCTGATAATATAACAGTGATTTTCAATTGGTGTGTCATGGGTGGATTTTAGGTGTGCTGCAACAAATTTTAAAGACCCTTAATTAATATTTCTGAAACAAGTTCAAAGCACAGTACATATATCCTTTTTGCTCTTTTTTGATCAACATAATGTAAGTGTGCTGTGTAAGTTTAACTTCCACATAAATAAAAAAGGTTCAAAATCAGCGTAATGTAGGTTTCTTTACCACTTTACCTCTGATAAAAGGTAAAGAATCATGATTTTCCCCCCAAAAAATCTGGAGAAAACTTTATCTATGACCAAATGGTGTTAAAAGACCTAACTTGTAACTATGTAAGAATATCTATGTCCCACTAGAATGTACATGAGGCAATGTATACCGCCCCCCACGTACAGAACACTACACAATAATAAGAGGATGAGTATTGAGAAAGGTAAGAGTATTTTGTTGCTGTTATTGTTATTTCAGATTAATATGAGGGTACACACCATTAGGTTACACTGTTTGCATTAGTTAGGTCAAGTACAAGTTGTAGTTGAGCCCTTCACCTAGGAGGTGTGCCATACACTCTACATTGTACCTGTTAGGTGGGAGCACATCAACCCCCATCTCCCTCCTCTCTTTTAATGACAAGTTTTTCCAATAGCTTTTGCAGATTCTGCAAAACCTGAGCTATAATCCTATCTGCAACAATGCTGCATCAATCGGACAAAACATGGAGTTGTACTGAAGATCTTCATTTTGGTGTATGAATTAATATAAGGGACAACTGGAGAGCAGTATGACTTAGTAGAAACCTCCAGAAATTGTCTCTACACAAACACCAAATTCAACAATTATCTGCATAAACAAGTATCTTCATTAGAATGAAAATCAGAGCAATGGTCATACCACCTGGTTTTAACATTGTGTCAAGTAAGGAGGCACTAGAGAGGACAGAAAGACAACTGTGCATTGATTATGGCCCCCCTCCCTCATCCCCAGGCAGTGCCATAGTGGCACTCAGAGTGGAAACACAGTCTATAAACCCAAGGGAGGGAAAATGGAGTAATTGTATGACCTCCCATTGAATCCCAAGGAGGGCAACCCTGGCACAGGGGAACACATTACATGGCACATGTAAGGAGCATTTAGATTAGTCCAGCCTGAGCGAAATCTTCCACCAGAAACCTGAGTTCTGTCTATCTCCAGCAATGGATGATGAAAAGTTGCTTGAATTGGAGAGAGGGGGACACTGACATTGTTGGTGGGACTACAAATTAGTACAGCCTTTTTGGAAGGATGTATGGAGAATCCTCAAAGAAGCAAAAGCAGACCTTCCACTTGATCTCACAATCTCATTACTAGCTATCTACCTTAGAAGAAAACAAAAAGACATTTTATCACAATGACATTTGTACTTGAATGCTTATAGCAGCTCAATTCACACTCCCAAATGTGCAGAAACAACACAATTGCCCATCAACCCATGAATGATTAATAAACTCTGGCATACATACACCATGGAATACTATTGAACCACAAAAAAGATAGAGATTTTGTATCTTTTGCATTTACCTGCATGGATTTGGAGAACATTCTTCTAAGTATAGTAACTCAAAAATGGAAGAGCAAGCATCCCATGTACTCATTACTAATCTGAAAATAGTAGACCAAAAACTATAGGCCCACAGGGGACAAACACATAATTAAATTCAAGAAAGTGGGTGGGGTAAGGGGGCTTTATTAGTTCCCACCTATTGGGTACACTGCAGGGATATATGACACACTTCCCAGCGGAAGGACTCAGCTACAATTCAGACTTTGGACTTTATGGTACAAATGCAAATAACGTAAACTAATCATAAGTTCCCACAGATTAACAAGAAAGAAAAGAAAGAAAGAGAGAGAGAGGGAGGGAGGGAGGGAAGAAGGAAGGAAGGAAGGAAAGAAAGAAGGCAGGCAGGCAGGCAGGCAGGCAGGCAGGCTGGAAGGAAGGAAGGAAGGAAGGAAGGAAGGAAGGAAGGATGGAAGGAAGGAAAGAAGGAAGAAAGGAAGAAAGAAAGGAAGAAAGGAAGGAAGGAAAAGGAAAAGGAAAAGGAAGGGAAGGGAAGAGAAAGGAGGGGAAGAAAGAAATTTATTTGGCAGTCAGGCAACAAAGGCTGTATTTCTTCTGCAATTCCTCTGGCTCTGCTGCCATAGGATATACAGAAAGTGAGAGATTGGCATACAAAGTTTATTAAAAGATACAAGAGATAACTTTCCAAACCTAGAGAAAGATACCAATACTCAGGTACAAGGAAGTTATAGAAAACACAGCAGATTTAACCCAGTAAGGTTATTTCAAGGCATTTAATAATGAAGCTTACCAAGAGCATGGATAAAAAAAAAAGTTCCTAAGGGAAGCAAGAAAAAACATAACAAATCAAGAAGCTCCACTACATGTGGCAGCAGACTTCTCAATGGAAGCCTAAGAGGCCAGGAGAGAGGGGCATGATATATTCAACATGCTAAAAGGTAAAAACCTTAACCCTGTACTATTATACCCTGAAAAAAATATCCTTCAGTCATAAAGCAGAAGTAAAGAAAGACTTTCCCAGACAAATAAAAACACCAGACCTTTCCTAAAAGACATACTACCAAGAAGTTCTTCAGTCTAAAGGGAACAGATGATGATGATGAACAGAAGAAATTATTGGAAGGTACACAACCTACTGATAACAATAAGGACACAAATACGGAAGGCCCTGCTGCAGTAACTGTGGTGTATAAATTCAGTTACATCTTGAGTAGGAAAACTAAAATACAAACTGTGAAAGTAACAACTTTTTGAAAGACTATAAAAAGCTATGAGTGGAAACAGAAAGTGGCGGGAAATGGAGTTAAAGTATAGAGATTCCATTAGATTTTTCTTCACCTATTCGTTTGTAAGCACCATTGTCATGTTTAAAATAATTGGTTGTATAATGGGGTTTTTTTTTTTTTGCAAGCATCACGATAACCTCAAATCAAAAATCTACAGTGGATACACAAAAAATAAAATGTAAGAAATTAAAACATACCACCAGAAAAAAGCACTTTTACCAAAGGATGACAAAAAAGGGAGAAAGAAAGAGAGGCTCAAAAAACAACCAGAACTCAAATAACAACATGGCAGCAGTGAGTCCTTCCCTACTAACAATAACACTGAATGGGAAGGAACTAAACTCTCTAATCAAAGGACAGAGTAGCTGAACGGATTAAAAAAAAAAAAGGAAAAAAAGAAAAATGAACCATAAATATTGTCTATGAGAAACACACTTCACCTATAAACACATGCAGAGACTGAAAATAAAAGGCTGGAAAAAGAAATGGTACACAGTGGAAACCATAAAAAAAGGAGGAATTGCTGTTCTATCAGACAAAATAGATTTAAAGGCAAAATGGAACAAATAAGCAAAGAAGTACATCATATGTGTATAATAATGGAGTCAATTCAGCAAGAGGATATAACAATTCTAAATATATATGCACCCAACACTGGAGCATACAGATATACAAAGCAGGTATAATCAGAGTTAAAGAAAGAGATAGAACCCAATACAATAATCACTAGAGACTTCAACACATCACTTTCAGCATTGGACAGATCATCCAGAAAAAAATATCAACAGAGGAATCATTGGATACAACCTGCACTACAACCAAAGGGACCTAATAGGGCTCTAAAGAACATTTCAGCCAACATTTCAGAATACATATTCTTCTCCCCAGCTCATGGGTCATTGTGAAGGATAGATCATATGTTAGGCCACAAAAGACATCTTAAAAACAAATAAACAAAGAACCATGACATTAGATTATCTCATGGGGAGAGTTTATGGGGTGATGAGGTTGGGGGTATTGGGGTACACAAGGCAAGACTGAGGGTGAGAGACTTCAATATGGCAACCGGGCATAGGGAAGGTGGTAGAAGTCAAACAAGGGCAAAATAGAGACAGATTTTAGACAATTAAAGCCTATTGACAATACAAGCTCATCAGGGTTTTTAGTTAGCAGTCATACTGTTTGCAATGAACAGCTAAAAATTCAAAGGCTATTACCATACTAAGTATATGCCGCCAATAACTTTTTAATGGAAATTGATTTCAAATATGACAATGCACATTGGCTTGAAATGTTTTCAATGGGGAATGTAATTACAGTGTTTAATGTTTTCCTTACCTACGTTGATTTATTCTTATCTGAAGCTCATACATGTGGTTATGTAAACACAAAAGTGATCTAATGATACGACTTAGAATTTCACTAAGAGTTCATTCAGAACTAGCCCTAATAAAACAAGTGTAGTTTTGGTAATAATTATTATTGAGGTCATTGAGTGTCTACTTAAATATAGGTTTAGACATAAAAAGGCAAGGAAAGAACCCAAATATAACCCATATAAAACTACTATACTTATTCAAAATGCATACCCTAGGAGAAAGGATATTCTGCATAGCGTACCTAAAAATATACTGCGCTTAGTAACAAAGATATGCTATTGTTGTATCACGAGAATGCTGAAGCAGTATTCAATATACTCCTTACTAATATGAAACTAACAGATAAACAAGTACCTGCCCACAAGAGAGAAAAACACAATTAAAACTAAGTGGGGGAGGGGGGAAGATGGCGAGGGAGAGGAGAGAAGGGAATTGCCTCTCACCAAGTGGGCACAATGTAAGGGTATGTATACAGCACGCCCCGGGGTGAAGGGCTCAACTTCACCTAACAAACGCAAATAATGTCGCCTAATCATTTGCACTCTCATGTTAATCTAAAATTTTTTAAACAGAGATTCTGTCGAGTAGAAATATCACAAGCAGCTATTCGTATAAAAATGTATAATTCCAGCAGAGGTAATAAAGCAATGTGAAAATTTAACAAAATCAAAGACAGTCAGCATCTTAATTTCTCACAGTGAATGTAAGGACTCTGAGACCTTTATTTTTGGCTGTATGAATTCAGAAAGTTATACCTGGAGGCAGCTCTCATCTATCTGAGAAAAGTCTATTTTAGTAGGGATCAATTACATAGGAATATTAAGTAAAGTCCATACAAGTTTCATCAATGAAACCAAATATATCTCTGCAATAAGTCATCAGAAGCATTTTGATATTTGGCAATCATCCATGGGAAAAAGATTTTTTAAATAATGGTTTTCTTTCAAATGCTAAGACAATCTTATTAAATGAATATTTTTTTGTGTACTCATTATAATGTGCTATGATATAGCATATACTTTCCAGATTTACATTTGTGACAGGAGCTCCAGTTTGTCACAAACTTGACTTCCTTAATTTTGTGGCCTTTAGCGATTTCGCTTATAACACATTCATAGCCTGATTCTCCTTGAGCTCTCATGAATCTTGATTTTACAGCATATGCACAAATGCAATAGAACATGGTTCTCATTTAAATTATGTGAAATTGATATTGTGCTGCATTCAAATGTCATAAGAGAGAACACATGCAGTCGTGACAGGGCTGTCAGGGACAATGGGGACCTCAGTCCTTCTCACCAACTTCTGAATCCATTCCAGAGAGAATTCCGATACGGTCAGGGTCCTCCAACACTGGATTTTATTACAAACCATAACACAGCCTCCATGATGTAAATTCACTTAGGCCATTGAAAGTACAGATGTTTTTAAAAAATCTATTCTTGCTAGAGATCAAGGGCTTATTTCACATGAGAGGGGCATTAAACTACCTTGTAGGTCCAAGAAAACGCATTGGCTTCCAACTTATTCCCCGATGACATTATATATCTGCCATCTCACAAGATAGAGAGGGTCCAACTTTGTAATATGAACAGTTTTCCAATGAATAATGGTGTGTTTAGCTTTTTCAGTGGGGGGGGGGGACATGTCCACATTGTCTTTTGAAGTTATTCCGAATGCTGTGTAAGAATTAGATTCCTCATGGCTGTTTCCCTTGTGCTTTCAGAAAGGGACAGTCAGGAATGTTTCCTTGGAAGGAGACACTTTGAGATCTCTGCGATGAAGACCAAGAATGTACTCTGAAGTGTCTCCTAGTAATTTGTTTTTCAAGTCCCTCCCTAATCCTATTATGTCCAGTTGTTAATATCTTGTCCATATTACTTTATCAATGGTTAAGGCTGGCAAGATGTGTCTTCAATTCTCCTTATAAACAGAGTGACCCATCCCTATCTGCTTATAATGTAATGAAGAACTAAGAACCACTAGACTTCAACTAAACTCTATCATCAGAATTAAAATACAACCAAAATATCAACTCTTAATATATAAAAAGAATATATAGGTGCTGATGTCTATAGTTTATATATAATTGGGGAGTATTTACTTGTCAGGTACAAAATAGTGCTCTGTGAAATGTCACATAGGTTGTTTCATGAACTTATTCCTAGGAAGGAAAAGTGAGTTATATGGATTTAATTTTTTTTTTTTTTTGCAGTTTTGGCCAGGGCTGGGTTTGAACCTGCCACCTTTAGCATATGGGGCCAGTGCCCTACTCCTTTGAGCCACAGGCACCACCCTATATGGATCTAAATTTTAAGCAGAGAAAGATCTGAATGCTAGTTATGGTAATTCTTATCACCGTAACAGTGACTGGGTTATTGAGAATGTATAACTGAACCTTCATCTATAAAATGGGGAAAAGGCATAATCAATGAAAGGAACTAATACAGTGCCTGAAATAAAATTTGTGCTTACTATTCAATAGCTATAAATAGTGTGCCAATATATTATAATAAAACTATACGATTGCCACGTTCTCCATTCCTAGATGAGTGATCTAGGTTTATCGAATTGAGTTAATACTTCCCACGTTAGGGGGACCTGACCATCTGGCAGGTAGGAGTATATTCCTGGGCTAGAAAGAAATAGTCTCTCGCACAGTAGGGAAATTCTTCCAGTCCCATGGCCTGGAAGAAATACCTACTCAAACCAGTGTTTTTCAAAACTCATTTTAGGAAACAGCTAAGGCTCTTTTTTCAAACTTCACATGGTTCTTAGGGTGTATTATTTATCAATAATATTGAAATTATAAGTATTCAATAATATGGAAATTGTTATTATTTTTTAATAACATTGAAGCACAATATACCTTCTTAGGGTATATTATGTTTTCTTGCCCCTGGATTTCTATCAAGTACTAGGATGGGGGCAAGAATACAGTAAACATATTGTCTCCCAGGTGAATCTGAAGATTGACCCATCCACATCTCAGCTCCATTTGCTACCCATTGCCCACAGCTGCCTGTATCCCTTCACTCTGGTGCTATATTCAAATACCATTGACAGATTCTGATTATGAATTTGTTTCCCTATGGTCCTGATGATCTAAAAGGTTATGGAAATAGAAGAACACGAACATTCTGGGCAAAGATATGTCTTCTGCAGTGAAGTAATGGGTTGGAATCTGCTTTGTAAGTCGTTATCTTGCTGAGTAATCAGCATGATTCTGGCTCCCCAGATCATATCCCTTCTGGCTATTCTCAGTTTCAGAGCACGAACCGTTAAAGACCAGTCTTTCACCAGTGATGATTCCACAGTATTTTTGTACCTTATCCTGTTTTGCCTAAGACGAACTCTCAGCCTTTCCTCCTGATTCCACATTGTTATTTCTGAATTTAATAAATTTAAAAATAGATATAGTTAGGGAGGTTCCAAGTCATTTTCAAGATGGGATTTTCCAAGAAAGAAAAGACAAATGAGTTTTATAATTAATCTGACATCAACATATAAAGTGAGTAATATCTTTTGAGGGGTTTATATTCCCATTTTAGCCTTCATGTTTTTAGGTCTCAGACAGCCTGATGATTATGTAAGATTATTTATCTACTACTTTATTGTAGTTTTACCATCAAAATGGAAAAACATAAAGTCTTTATTTTTAATCTAATTATTTCAAGTAATTTTTGCTCTTAAACTAATAAGGCCAGTTAACACCAGCTGAGAGAAAGAAAAATGTTCATTGGCAAATTTAGTGAAGACTTAATCCATTTAACTAGAGTACTAAAATTGTTTCTCTCCATTTCTTATATAATTAGCTCATATTAAATTTATGTTCAATATTTATCCTAATTTAGCCACATAGTCCACATAGGAAAGAACTTTTTAAAGCTATGCTACTGCATTGTAACATTCCCCAATTACTAAAAAAGGTATATTATTAATAGAATTATGCAGAATTACTTTGGCACTGGGTAGTGGTACACAAAGTCTATCCTACCTTTGCTAATTTTTGAGGACAATGTCTTTGAAAGGAGCATTAAAGCAGCATCTATTAATCTCTTCTTTTACTTAAACACATATAACACTAAAGATTTTGGGCACTTCCCCTTGTATTCCTTGACTGTGATGCCACACACAAAGACAGTATCCACTCTCCTTTCATTCAGCAATTCTGAGCTGAGACAGTATTGGGTTTGTCATTTTTTTTTTCCTATTTCTCATCAGTAGAGCACTTTCAACTTCAGGAGGGCAATATTTTAAAATGGCACTGAGCGTGAAATACTGGGATTCAATGCCCAAATCTGCTTCTACTCCTGCCAAGTAAGTGTGGATATATGATTTTATCTCCTCATGCATCCATGTTTTCATCTGAAAAGAAGACATATCAAAACAGAAGACAATATTTACTGAGTATTTACTGCGAGCTAACAAAATCTAAGCAATTCACATATGCATTTTTTATTTAATTTGCTCCACTGAATACAGGGAATTGGTTTCATCTGTTTTTAAAGGAAGGAAAATTAGAGATCTGAGATAATGATGAACTTATCAGAGATCGAAAATGAGCTGGTGGCACTGCTGATTTCACCTAAATCTGCTTCAATCCCAAATCCACGCAGGTCTGCTACTAATAACATGTACTTCAGAGGTACTTTTAAAGAGTGGTTGTAACAATTTTCCTATAAAATATAAGGTGATATAAGGTAGCTATTAATGGTATTTATAGTATCCTTAATCTCTCAAGACTTGTTTATGTGAATTAGACATTTATCAGCACTCAAGTTTAAAGATAAGATAAAAATTCTCTCCCAGAGGGGCAGTGACTTTTGAAGATTTGAATTATTTGTTACTATGAGGAGACAGTATGAAATTTGGAAAACATTTAGACTAGGTAGGCAGATATTAAAACCGGTTAAAATTATGTAGTTTGAAGTATATGAAAATTAAAGAATCTAAATTTTGATGTTGCTATGAAAAAATTAAGAGAATGATTGTTCATGTGAACTATATATTAAAGATACGTACATATTTAGAAAAAACAAGTTACGTATTATACATTCTCTGATAGTTTTTGTGAGATATATGTTTGTACATATTTCTTATATATTTATCTGTATTACATATTTATTGAATTTATCTATCTATATATGCCATAAGCATGGGCAAGAGATTAGCAGGACCCATCACAAAGAGATGATTCTTCTTAGATACGGGTATTTTAAGCCATTTTTTACATTATGAGTTCTTTGGTTTGTTTTGTGTTTTGAATCTACCAGAGTTAGTTATTAAATAGAAAAATACTCAAAATATTTTAGTAGAAAATTCTATTGTGTAGAAATTTGTTTACCCTAACATAAATGGAAGAATAGGTGGCAATTAATTCATGAAAATGAGCCTTTTAAATCTTACATAATAAAGTAATTTACAGAGGTTTTAAAGGCAGTGCATACTTCCTACTTTTGTTCAGTTTCTACTTTGTTTTTATATTGGTATTATGTTGGATGCTTTGGAAAATATAGGATTTTTCTTTTCCTTAGAAAGATAGATAAAGAAGTAGCATAGTTAATTACTAACCACAGCATTAGTTCAGTTAAATTCAATGTGGTCTTTAGAAAACATTTTTTAAGATAGTAGGTTTTAGTAACACTTGATTTATAAGAATCTCTGAGTACTACAAGAAACTCTAAGCCCAGAAATTTGACAATGTGGATGAAATGGATCAATGCCTGGAATCACACCCTCTCCCTATACTTAACAAAGAAGAAATAGATCTCTTGAACAGACCAATTTCAAGACCTGAGATTGAAGAAATAATAACAAATCTCCCAATTAAAAAAATTCCCTGCTCCAGATGGCTTCACACCAGAATTCTATCAAACCTTTAAAGAAGGGCTCATATCATGCTGCAGATGTTATTTCAAAAAAATTGAGAAGGAAGGAATCTTCTCCAACACATTCTATGAAGCAAACATCACCCTGATACCAAAACCAGGAAAAGACCCAACTAAAAAGGAGACTTCAGACCAATTTCACTAATGAATATATGTGCCAAAATTCTCAATAAAATCCTAGCCAATAAATTATAGCTACACAATAAGAAAATCATTCATAAATTAAAAAATCATTCCACATGGTCAAATAGGTTTTATCCCAAGGATGTAAGACTGGCTTGTCATATGCAAGTAACTAAACGTAATTCACCATATCAACAGCAACCAAAAAAAGATGTGATCCTCTCCATAGATGTAGAAAAAGCATTTCATAAAATTCAGCATCTCTTTCTAGTTAGAACACTTACGAACACTTATGACACCTTTCTTAAACTGATTGAAGACATCTATGACAAATCCGCAGCTAATATTATACTGAATGGAGTAAAACCAAAAGCTTGAACCAGACAAAGTTGTCCTCTATCACCACTATTATTAAACACAGCGCTGGAAGTTCTAGCCAATACAATCAGGCAAGAGAAGGAAATAAAGGCCATTCAAATTGGGGCACAGGAGGTCAAACTCTTGCTCTTTATGATATGATCTTATACTTAGAGAATCCCAAAAACTCAACCACAAGACTCCTGAAAGTGTATCTTGAAATGTCTCAGGACACAGAATCAATGTCCACAAATCAGTACCCTTTGTACATGCCAACAACAGCCAAGACAAGAAGCTAATCAAGGACACAATTCCCTTCTCAGTAGCTTTAAAAAATGAAATACCTAGGAATATACCTAACAAAAGAAGTGAAAGACTTTACAAAGAATATTATGAGACACTAAGAAAAGAAACAGAAGAAGATATTAATAAATGGAAGAATATCCCATGCTCATGGCTGGGGAGAATCAACACTGTCAAAATGTCTATACCTCCCAAAGAAATCTACAGATTCAATGCCATCCCCATTTAAATACCATCATCATACTTTCAAGATTTGAAAAAAATAATTCTTCAATTTGTATGAAACCAGAAAGAAAACCATATAGCCAAGGCAATTCTCAGTAATAAAAACAAAGCTGGAGGTATCTCCCTAGCAAACTTTCAGCTATACTACAAGGCCATAGTGATCCAAACAGCATGGTATTGGCACAAAAATAGAGACATTGACATTTGGAACCAAATAGAAAACCATGAGATGAAACTAACATCTTGCAGCCACCTGGTCTTTGATAAACCAGATAAGAGCATACACTGGGGAAAAGAATCCCTATTCAATAAATGGTGCTGGGAGAACTGGATAACCACATGTAAAAGACTGAAACTAGAGCTGTACTTATTACCACATACAAAAATTGATTCAAGATGAACAAAATATTTATACCTAGGGCAAGAAATAATACAAATCTTTGAAGAAGGTGTGGGAAAAACACTTGTAGGTATTGGACTGGGGAAAGATTTTATGAAGAAGAATTCCATGGCAATTATAACAACAATAAAAATTTAAAAATGGGACTGACAATGAAAAGCTGCTGTACAGCTAAGAAAACAACAATCAAAGCAAATAGACAACCTTCAGAATGGGAAAAGATATTTGCATATTATGAATCACATAAAAGCTTGATAACTAGGATATATAGAGAACTCAGATTAATCAACAAAAAAAGACCAAACAATCCCATATATCAGTGGACAAGAGACATGAATAGAACCTCTAAAGAAGACAGACAGGCTCGGTGCCTGTAGCTAAGCAGCTAGAGTGCCAGCCACATACACCAGTGCTGGTGGATTCAAACCTGGCCTGGGGCCACCCAAACAACAATGACAACTATAAAAACCACAACAGCATAGACGGGCGTTGTGGCTGGTGGCTATAGTCCCAGCTACTTGAGGGGCTGAGGCAAAAGAATCCCTTAAGCCCAAGAGTTTGAGGTTGCTGTGAGCTGTGACTCCGTAGCACTCTATCGAGGGTGACATAGGGAGACTCTGTCTCAAAAAAAAAAAAGAAAAGAAAAATTAACAAATAAAGAAGACAGACTAAAAGCTAACAAACATATGGAAAAAAGGTCATCATCCCTAATCAGCAAAGAAATGCAAATCAAACTACCCCAAGTTATCACCTAACCCAATGAGAATGGCCCCACATCACAAAGTCACAAAGTTGCAGATGCTGGTGTGGATGTGGAAAGGAGGAAACCCTTTTACACTGCTGGGAACTGTAAACTAATGCATCTTTTTGGAAGGAAGTATGGAGAATTGTCAAAGAACTCAAATTAGACCTCCCATTTTCTCCTAAAATCCCATTACTAAGCATCTATCCAGAAGAAAAAAAATCCTCTTTTTATCATAAGGGCATTTGTACTAGATTGTTTATCGCAGCTCAATTTACAATAGCAAAAATGTGAAAACAACCTAAATGCCCACCAAGCCAGGAATGGATTAACAAGCTGTGGTACACCATAGAATACAATTCGGCCACTGAAAAAGATGGAGACTTTACATCTTTTGTATTAACCTGGATGCAGCTGGAACATGTTCTTCTTAGTAAAGCATTACAAGAATGGAGAAGCAAGAATCCAATGTCCTCAATTCTACTATGAAGCCAGTAGATGATCTAATACACACCCACATAAGAGAAAAACTCACATCAATTCAAGGAGGAGGGCGGAAGAATGAGGGAGGAGGGGAAAGGGAGGAGATGGGGGATGGGGGGTCATGGTTGTGACTCCCACACCTCTCAGGGCAGGACACAGTTATAGGAGGGACTTTATCTAACAAATGCAAACAATGTAACCTAATTCTTTGTGCCCTCGATGAACCTGAAACAATAAAAAAGTCACTCTAATCCCATTATTTTCAAATGCAAGTTCTTTAATATCTCTTTCACGTGTGGGCCCTGTTTCCCCAAACGTCTTTCATGTACTCACCCGTAGCTCTTGTTTCTGTCTAGGAGGAAGCTGTGTTCTGGATCCCGTTATTTTCTGTTGATGCATTTTAAATGGCTTCCTTCCTTCTGTGTAAGTCTTTTCTATAGACTGGAATCAACCCCCACCCCACCCCACCATCCTGTCCTTCAAACATGCCCATTTAAAGCCCCCCGCTTGGCCCACTCGATCTTTAACAATACTGGGCTTCAGGAAATAGATCAGTTCAATGTCTGCTTAGGGTTCAAGTATGGTTTCTTCTGCAAGCATTGAGCAAATGTTATGTCCTAAATTTTAAAACGTATTTGCTCTGTATTTCTCCCTCCTGCATAAATTCACGTACTTCCTCAGACCTGTTACAGAGACTTGCACAAATGAAGAATTAACTGCAAAACACCCATCATTACCTACACTGGTGGCTCCTTGGTAGGCAGCTTCCTTTCCAAACTAATCTATGCACTTCCAGTAATTAGCAGACTTCTAAAATCTGCTGGCGTTTTATGTATATCTATATGTTTTTCTAGTCCTATGATAAGAAAAAGCTACATTTGTATGTTGTAACTTTTATCTGTGAACCTACAGACAGGCACACTAAAAATTTGCTACAGAAAAGACTCTTAAAATAAAATGTGCACCAAGGCAGAAGCTAATCTGATTGAAAAGACTTCAGGGCCTCAGGCCTGGGTGTGTGTAAATTGTCGGAGAGGATAAGTCCCTAGGTAGGTAGTTGTGATCTCCATACATTCCTTGGAAGCAAGATCTATAAATAAGGACAGGCCTTCTTGAGCTACCCACAAATATTTCCACTCTTTCTTCAGAATGGGAAATCGTGTTGAAAAAAACACTTATGTGTAAGCATTTTGAGACATATTCAGAGATGACAATACACTGTCAGCACATCTACAGATGCCACTAAGAGAGTAAGTGGATGATTAGGGAAAAGAAGAACCGACCTCGCATTACAAATTGTTTTCAAAGTCAGGCCAAACCCTGTGCAACTACATTCAGCATTTACAGGGCCACTGGGGTGGGTCTGCATCTGGTCTTGAAACTGTAATGGCATTTGATGGATGCCGTAAGATTTCTTTAGCACAGTAGTATAGCTGATAAAGGAATATTTAATCATTATCTTCTTAAATTATTGATGGCTGAATATAAACTGTGACTACTTCCAACTACCTAATGGTACCGAAGTGATGTGTGATTACCTGATAAGTACTTTATGCCATCCTGTGTTTTGTTTTGTTTTCAGACAGGGTTCCACTATGGGCCCGAGTGGCGTCATCACTGCTCACTGCAGCCTCACACACCTGAGTTACACACTGCAGCCTTACACACCAGCTAGAATTCAGTGGCATCATCACAGCTCACTGCAGCCTCACACACCTGAGTTACACACTCAGCCTTACATACCAGCTAGAATTCAGTGGTGTCATCACAGCTCACTGCAGCCTTACACACCTGAGTTACACACTGCAGCCTTACACACCAGCTAGAATTCAGTGGTGTCATCACATCTCACTGCAGCCTCACACACCTGAGTTACACGCTGCAGCCTTACACACCAGCTAGAATTCAGTGGCATCATCACAGCTCACTATAGCCTTACACACCTGAGTTCAAGAACTCCATCTATCTGCCTCAGCCTCCTGAGTAACTGGGACTATAGGCATGCATGAACTACCATACTTGACTAATTTCTCCTTTTTTTTTTTTAGTTGTTTTTTGGTTTTCTTTTGTAGAGACAGAGTCTCACTCTTTTGCTCAGGCTGGTCTTGAACTCCTGGACCCACCAATCAACCCACCTCAGCATTTCATCTTCTCCAAGTGCTAAAATAATAGGCGTGAGCCACCACACCTGGCCCATTATATTAAAGGAAGATATTATACCTCTACAAGAAGCTCACATCAGAGACTAGTATTTTTTTTTTTTTTTTTTGAGACAGAGTCCTATTATGTGGCCCTGGGTATAGTCCGCTGGCATCCCAGCTCACAGTAACCTCAAACTCTTGGGCTTAAGTGATTCTCTTGCCTCAGCCTCCCAAGTAGCTGGGACTACAGGTGCCTGCCACAATTCCTGGCTATTTTTCATTGCAGTTGTCACTGTTGTTTAGCTGACCCAGGCTGGGTTCAAACCTGCCACCCTCGGTGTATGTGGCTGGTGCCGTAACCACTGTGCTACGGGCGCCGAGCCAAGACTTGTGTATTTTATAAGAAGGGTAAAAAGAACAAGCTCTGCAGAGTTTAAATAAAATAAAACTATAAGACAAGTGAATACATTAACCATGCCCACTTATGACTGTTTAAAAAGAATAACTTGGGATTAAATGAGTGTCTAGCATAATTCATGTTCAAGACTGTGTATTCAGCAAAATAATAACTAAATGGTCTGATCACAAATATAATGAAATCTACAGATGTGAACTGTCCACGGGGTAAACTAACACTTGCGTTCCTTTGCAACTAATAACAAGAGCAAATTAGGGTATGTGATAGCTCCTTCTATCAGCTCCTGATGTGGCCCACTTTTATGTTTAATTGCTGTTACTCCTGAATGACAATAAGCTTCTGATATTGTACAATAGTAATGATAGATTTTTCCTTGAACAAAAAAAAATCTTCCAAAATACATAGTATGTCACTGAATTATAAACGAAAAGGCATTGCGCTTAGACGTTGTTCTGTGTTTCTGTGTCAACAGTGATAATTTATAGGCCTAACCACGTCTCTTTCATATTTTGTTTTCTCTTTTTTTATTGAGTTTAGTTGTATTAGTTTGCTCTTGTTTTAAAGTATCCGAGGCATACAGGTGCGTGCTCTTGTTCTGGTGAGAGGAGGACAGACTCTGAGGGGTAGGAGAGTATCTTCCCTTTCAAATCTTGTCGTGTGTACATCAGCAGTGGAAACCCACTTCATTCCCGTGACTCTGTCCCTTAATCTGTTCCGGGATGTATTTGTAGATCCTTTTTATCCTCCCAATAATTGAATGTGTAGAACTTTAGTCGTTGTCTAGTAAGATATTGTAAAAGAGATTTTAAGGGTGCTCACACGAAATCCATACTTTGAATAATCTTTTATGGTCCTCTTGCTATGTGTCTTAATTCATTATATCTTGCCTTAATAATTTGATTGTGCTCCTGAAAAAAAAAAACTGGAATATTTTGAACACTTGCAAATGGTTTATTTCCTTCTCTTTTATCTGCTGAATGAATATTGCATTTGGAAGACTAGCAGCCTGGGTAACAGCGTCAGATCCATCAATATTAGGCAGAAAAAAATATAATAACATATTTAAACATTATATGAAGTAGGAAAAACCTCGTGTAAAAAAAAATTGAAATGATTATTGCTTTATTACATCTTTTCATTTTTTATTTGCAAAGTGCACATTATCACATGAAAACCCCAAATTAAAGGCACATATCTGGGAATCTGGCACAGCACTTTATACACATTATATACTTAATACATGTTTATTCATGACGATGAAAATCCTAAATATTTCAAATATGTTTTTCATATTGAAAGATGTTTTCTTCACCATGTGCAAAATTGTTTTTATTTTCAGGATACTGTAGGTTAAAAATAATCTTTTGTATCGGAATCCTGAAATTTATCTTCTGAAGGCCTGCCCTTGCAGAAGCAAATCTTTATTGATTTTGTGATTTAAGCATAGTCCGATGTACTCAATACAATTTCCCGTTGGCTTTGTTGAATTGTACACTATATTATGTCTTTCTCATTGTTACTCTACGTATTACTTTTCCTAGAGGAATACATCAGTTGGTAGACTTTCAATTACTTCTCATGACCTCTAAAATATCTCCACACGATTTTCTGATTCCTTTAAGAAAAACCACCTAAAGTGTAGCTCAATTAATTTCCCCCAACTTTCTTAAACTTCTCTTTGTTACTGATGGCTCTTTCTCGGTGGGTTGCTTCCCTGTGTTCCAGAATTCAAGAGTTCATAATTTTTCGACCGGTAATGTCCACACTTCTCAAGACACATAGTGAGTTCCATTAATATCAATGAAAGTTCTGCTCACAGACGCGAATGTCCTCCAAAGAATATCATTCAATGCTTTTGAAAGCCAGGTATAATCATTTATCTCCATCCTCCTTTTACTATGTTAATTGCCTTTAATAAACATTTGGAAAGAATAATTTAATGATATTGCTTTCCTACGTAAACTCAGGTGAGTTTTGGAATTGTTAGAGAATATTAGTAGATGAAAGAAACTATTGATGAAACGTATAGAGTCTGAAATGGAATAAAGAACGTGACCTTAGTAATGCAGTTATCTTTTCAGGTGGGTAATAAACGTCATCGAGGAAGAATACTAAAGTAACAAAAGGATATTTAGAATGTGAGCCCATCAACCCTCAGTTTAAGTTAGTAAACTCAGCAACAGGTTTTTTCAACCTCAGTTCTTACCATCCCCCCTGTAAAATGTCTCCCTGATCCACGATGCACCTTACGCTATCTTTCCTCCAATAGTTGGACAACCTGGTGTCACTTCCTAGAATAGGGTTTTCTTCATCAGCCACCTCTTTAAATCCTTTCTCATTCCTTGAAACTGGATTCACTATCTTCTTTTTAAGAATTTTGTGCTACCTGCAAGTCTGATTTGACTGTTACTATTCTCTATTCCGATAATGTCCTCAGGTGACTTCTCCTTAGGATTTACTGAGATCACGTCCTTTGATGTATCTCCCACTAGACTGTAAATATCTCGAGTGTGAGGCTTTAGTCTTTTTTTATATTTTTTTATTAAATCATAACTGTACACATTTATGGGGTACAATGTGATGACTGGATATATAATGTAGAATGCTTAAATCAAACTGATTAACTTAACCATCACCTCACTTATTTTTTTGTGATAAGACATTTATAATTTATTCTTAGCTGTTTTGTGCCTTGTGCACATTAGGTGAGACCCCACCAAATGCCCTCCGTCCTCCCACCACTCACTCTCCCCCCTTCACTCCCCCCTCTCTCCCCTCCCTTTCTTCTTACTGGGCTATATTTGTGTTTTATCATTTCTACGAATGTAAATGATTATATGTTGGTTTCATAATAGTATTGAGCACATTGGCTAGTTTTTTTTCCCCATTCTTGAGATACTTTCTAAGAAGAATATGTTCCAACTCCATCCAGATAAACATAAAAGATAATTTTCTATCCACAGAAACTTGCCCAATTCCTAGGAGATAGTGGGTCCAGGACAAAGGCCACTGGTTGCTTTATTTCAGGTCTTAGCTTAGGAGGCATCCATATGAAACATTTATTCATGATGCTTAATGAACAGAAGGTAGTAATTTTAGATTGAAAAATGCTTATATTTTTTACAGTCCTTACAAACAGTACACACCTCCTTTCTAATAGGCAGCATCCAAATAATTGGAGGGAAACATCGTGGTGAATAGGCCCTGGAGGGTCTGTTGAACTTGAATGCATGGCACGTGCCTCTTCCCCTTCTCTCGGCCTTCACTTCCCTGGGCGCACACTCTGCCTGGCTGTGGCTGAGCACAGCTTGAGCTCACGTAGTTTTGGGGTCTGGGCACAGGGGATGTTTGCCTGTTCGGGCTGAGATCTCTTGCTTTGCTATCTCTGCACAATCAGAACCACAGGCTGTGTGTCCTTCCTACCTTCCGCTCCCCCTTCTCGGCTGAGCCATCACCTGCACGGAGCATGCGCTCTGCCCTCCGTGTAACTAAAGGAGGTGCAGAGATGAGAACCGCAGCGGAGCGCTCTCCCCCCTGGGGAGACACTGACCATTGTGAAAGAAATCCAGAGCGAATTGGGCAAATTAATCCTCTTTTTCCCTCTCGTGAGCTGTCCCACGTTGCTGCCCTGGATCCTCTGATGCAGGCCGAGACACCTGCTGAGTAGCTAGCTGTGTCTTTTTGCAGCTGCTGGAGAGTTCGGTGAAACGAGTTTGCATCGCTGTCCATTGCTGTGCGCGGTTTTCTGCTCCCTCCCTTCCCCCTCGTTCTGGGCGCTCTGGGGTTGCTCCTTCTCAGTCAGAGGCAAAATTATCCCCATCCCAGGTTTTGTTTTCTAAGGATCAAGGTCTAAAATAGGATGAAGAGAAACAATCTTAGTTTTTCAGAAGAGAGGATGATTTAAATAAACCAAAATCGCATATAGCCAGCAGTAGCTGAAATCTTGTATTTGTCAAAGTGGAGTTCTTAGCGAATTTGACCTCTTCTTTCTCCATTTGGAGACCCTCGGTTTCTTTTTCTTGACTCCGTCTCAATTCACAAAGCATTTCTTTCATTTTAGCCTCTGTTTATGCTCCTCCTTACAGCTGGGGTTCTCTCTTCTGTTCTCTTCTCAGCTACTCCCTATGCTCCTCCTTACAGCTGGGATTCTCTCTTCTGTTCTCTCAGCTACTCCCTATGCTCCTCCTTATAGCTGGGATTCTCTCTTCTGTTCTCTCAGCTACTCCCTATGCTCCTCCTTATAGCTGGGATTCTCTCTTCTGTTCTCTCAGCCACTCCCTATGCTCCTCCTTACAGCTGGGATTCTCTCTTCTGTTCTCCTCTCAGCTACTCCCTATGCTCCTCCTTACAGCTGGGATTCTCTCTTCT